>NC_091689.1:97137500-97495000 GCF_041296265.1 Equus caballus | reverse complement strand
CAGTCCAGCATTTGGGAACCACAGGTCTAAACAGCTAACTCCCACTTGGAAAAAGAAAGCCAGGGCAGGACATGCCCAAACCAAATATTAACCTATTCAATAAAGAGGAAACAGAGGCTTGGAGGGGTTTAGGGACTCTCCCAAGGTCACAGACCAAGAATTTTGACACAGGTGTGTCTAATTCCAGAGTCAGAGTTCCTAACCATTTTGCCAAATTTCCTCTAATATTCTTCCACTCGTATAAAGATCCATCCTAATCCAGTCACCTTTGTGACCAATGACAACCGAGGAATTTCCAAGGCAGCTGGGGGGAGTGAGAGGTGTACTCCCTGGCCATCATTCAGACTGAAGCTAAATGGAACTCCTGACCTTTGCCTCATTAATACCAGGCTCAGTGCAACTAAGCCAACCAGCCCAGACAAAGCACACACAAAACCCCCTGCCTCCAACAACCTGATGCAGGGGCCTTAGGACATTCCCAAGTGCCTGCAAAACAGTGAAAAACATATTCCTGAAAAACAAAAGGGACATGAGAATTCTCAAGAAGAAAATAAACACTTCCATGGTAACTGAGTCTAAAAATAATAAACTTGCCCTCAAAAAATTACAACTCTAAGCCTCATTCTGCAAACTATTACAATAATTTACACATTAATACACAGGTTCCCACTATTTAAATATCTAAACAGAAAACCACATGAAATTCTATAAATCTACACTTCTTAAACAGTTTCCAATTAAAATATATGGTTTTTATATATGTATCATTATATGATGGATAAAAGTATCTTATCATTCTATCCCTCTAGGATAATCAGAACATTAGAGACAAAACTACTCATGTTAATCAACATACTTATATAAGAAAGGTGGAAGAAAAATATATAACTATATATCATTTTCTATGAAAGGCATTATTAGCAGCCAGTAGTAACAGGAGGCACAAAAGTTATCTTTGAATATTCAGAGGGTCTTGATAATGAAACCAAAATTGAAAGCCATAATATAAATAAATAGAACACTGTATCAGAGATTTGCTTCCAAATCCTCATATACCACTTGCCAACAAATGTCCAAAAGAAATGACCAAACAGCTCTTAAGTAACAAAAGACTGACACTCTGGACCAAATGATTCTGAAACAGTTTATCCTCCCTGAAATAGGGTGATGATAGCATAGTATTCTTGCTGGCAATGGCAAGAAAACTTTACTTCCCAATTGGATTTTCAATGATCAGATTCTTTCTACTCCATCTGAATCTGCAATGTGAGGGAGCAGTATACACACTATCAAATTTTTTACCCAGGGCATAAAATTATCTATTTAGTGTCTTTTCCTTCTGTTTTAAACAGATGCCACTTAACACAAAGGGTTTTTTTTTCTTTCCCCTCTAAACTCTCCCTTGGCTCTTTCATCTCCTCCTTATATACAGATTCAACTAGTCATCTATCTGTATTATTCCCTACACCTATGTTTAATATATGCCTAGCACTGACCTCGCTCATGAACTACAAACCCACATTTCCAAAAGCCTCTGGGCATTTCCCCTGTTTGGCAAGTATATAAAAACTCAACATATTCAAAACTGATCTCTTCATGTACCTCCTTGCCCATACTTCTAGGAATAGTACCACCACTGCCATCACCCGCATTTACAGTGACTATCATCTTCAACTTCCACTTCCTTCAAACCTTCCCCAATAACCCCTCCTCCTACCCACCTACTAAATCATCCCAATGCCTTGCCTTGGCCAGTATTTACAATATACTGAAAGTCAGCTTTCTACAACAAATCATTCTACACACTACACAATTAGACCTTGGTAGTTTCTCACTACTTCCCAAATGCTGAACTCCTAAACAACAGCTTTTAAACACACTCCACGATCCGGCCCCAACTTACATTTCAAACCTCATCTCCTATTCCTCAAAATGCACCTTATATTCTAAGTAACCTGGTCCCACTAACTTTTCTCTGAGTACACCGTGAACTTTCCCACCTCCACAATGGTGTTCACATCATTCCCTTTATTTGAAAGCCTTCTTCACCCCCTCCTCCCAACCCCTAAATGTCTGTCTTAGAAAAGTCTTACCCTCTGCAATATTGAATGCAGGTACCAGTATATTGGGAAGTAGTATGATGTAGTGGAAACGCACAGGCATTGGTACCAGGCAGATCTGGATTCAAATTGAGGTTCAGTTACTGGCTAGCTACACAGTCCAGGCAAGCTACTTAACATATGTGAGCATGAGTGTCCTCATTATTAAGACGCTTACATGTTGTTGTGAAGCTTAGAAAACATATGTAAAGCACTAGCACAGAGCGTGGTGCTAAGTGCGCAATCAGCAGCAGCTTCAGAGCTCCCTTCCTAAGTATTGCTCTATCTCCACCACCTTCCCTGATTACTCCAGCTAAAAATAAACCCATTTTCCTTTCCTACAACTCCAAACTTTAGGTCAAACCTTCAAGTACTAAGTATTTACATATTTTTCTTTATGTTGTAAATTTTCATGCAAATATCTTACATCCTCTTCTAGATTTCAAATTCCTAGACCAAAGAATTAATCTACATATCCTATAATGCCTAACAGAGCTTTTCATAAAGCACACGCCTTCCAACTAGGAAAAACTTTTAATATGCCTAAATACAATTCACCTCTTCATGATTCCTGACATACCTTAGAAAATTACTGCCAAAACACAAATCTAAGTTGCTATGGCTGTATCTTTATTTGTTCCCACATGGTTGCCTAACAGCTTGATGCCTAACAAAGCAAATGTTCAATATCTGCTGAACTGACTTGAACACAATAAAATTTACAATGTCTAACTGTATCTGATTTTCCCCAACTACCTTTTCTGCTCCTTCAATTCTTGAAATATTTCCCTTCAAAACAACAGTTATATCCACACGTTCAGTATGGATCTATAACTGTATCTACCTGGACTCCTTTTCCAGATTGTCTCAATCCCAATATTCCAACTGTATGCTCTAAAAAAATTAAGCACTTCAAATGTCTAAGAATCTACAGTTTCTTGCTAAATCCAAAAGTTGGGCAACTAAACTTCCTCCACAATTTTTTCCAGGGACTTTAAAAATCATCCATCCTTTGCCTGCTGAAGATCAACAACCCTGAAATAAATGTTCTTTTGCATAGGCAAGCTCACTGAACTTGTCACTTCAGTCTGTTTTCCCTAATTCACAGTATTACCTCCCCTTCCAATGGTGGGAGGAGAGAGAATGAGATAAGTACCCAAAAAACTACAATATGAGTCCTAATATTAGCACAAGATCATAAGTGCAGTCTAGTGTCACTGGTCTCACCAAGGCAATTTGTGTGTACTCTACATGGGAAAGCAATGGCCATCTGCCCAGAGTCATCCCCTGCAGTGACTGTATCCCCTTAGGACCATAACTCAAAAATCACCATCAAATGTTGAAAACCCTTGTTTCCTACAAACCTGTCAGCAGTAATTTATTACATAAAATCTGTTCACTAAAAATAACTACCTATGCATCACTTTTTCCTCTATTTTCAACTTGCCCAAGATAAACACCTCACAAGTTAAAAAAATAAATAAATAAAACAAAACAGAACACCTCTGCCCACCTGTGTGAATCTCGGCACGCAGCAACAGCTGCAACAGTACGCGGAACCTCTTAACAGTTACCGAGAACAATTTTTCTTTAAAAGTTAAGGAAAATGACAGCTCCAACTATGAACGTATACAAACTTGGGGGCAGAGGGGGTATAACAATTCCCCAACCTTCTGCAATCCATTCGTGCAACAAACGCAGACTGAACTCATCGCACAAGTGTGACCTCGGAGAGCCACAGGAATTGGGAGATGAGCAGATTAGAGAACAGCATCATTTTCTTAAGTCTGCAAGAAAATACGGGAACCCACCTGAACTACCGATTTTCTCAAGCAAGCTGTTTTTGAGAAGCGACTTCAACAGCAGCTTGAGCGAGCTCACAGGGTGTGAGACGCAGGAGGCAGGACGGTGCCCGGGGCCCGCGTCTGCAGGACCGGCCCGAGCGCAGTCCAAACCGGTCCCGGGCAACCCCCAGGCGGGTCTGGACGCCGAGCCTGCCGAGGATCGGGCCTCCTCCCCCGCCCCGCCCCGCCCCGGCCTGCGGGCCACCCCGGGGCCGGCTCAGCGCCGAGCCCCAGGTAGCGCGGGACGCGGACCGAGCCGGGGCCCGGCTGCGGCCGGCGTCCAGCTCCCGGCCCGGGGCGCACCCCCGAGCCAGACCCGGAGGCGGCGCGAGGCCCGGGCGGCAGCGGAGACAGGTCGGAGGCACCGAGGCCCCGCCACCCCACCGCGTCCCCACAGCTACAAGGCTTGGGACCCGCTGCCGCGTCCCGCCCACCCGCGGCCGCCGCCCGCGCCTCCCGCCCCGGGTCGCGAAGACCGCGGCGGCCCGCGCCCCTTCCCCCCGAACCAGACGGCCGAGCCCGCAGCGCGGAGCCGGGGCGGGCAGGGGCCCCGGCCGGCGCAGACGGCTCCCCGGCACTCACCGTCGGCCCGGCGCGGCGGGGGCGGGGCGCGGGTGGCGGGCGCTCGCAGGCCCCGGGCTCCGACCCGGCAGGAGCCCTAGGAGCCTACCGAGCCTCCGCGGCTGTGCCCGCAAGGCCTCTCCGGCCCGAATCCTGGAAAAGCACTTCCGGGGGCGAGGGGCAGGGAGGGTTTGGCACCGGAACTGCTCGCGGGCTGGGGCTGACAGGGCCTCCCGGGGGGCGGGGCCTCTCCGCGCGGCGCCCGCGGCCCCGCCCCCGGCTGCTCGTCGGCCCTCCTGAGGCCCTGTCCCCAGCAGCTCGTCAACCCCCGCGGCCCCGCCCCCGGCAGCTCGTCACCCCCGCGGCCCCGCCCCCGGCACCTCGTCACCCCGCGGCCCCGCCCCCGGCCGCTCGTCAACCCAGCGGCCACACCCCCGGCTGCCCGTCAACCCCGAGGCCCCGCCCCCGGCCGCGGCGGCCCCGCCCCTGCCCCGGGCCTCTCCCATCCGTCTGACGGTCCGACTTGACAGACGAGGACACCCAGGCTCGGAGAACTGAGGGGCGGGGCCCCGCGCGTACCCTGGCCTCCTGACTCCAGTGTTCCCCCCACTCCAGGCCACCTGCTTTAAGAATCCTAAGAGTTAGGTTTACTGAGCGCTTCCTGCGCGTGGGCACTGTGTAAGGAACCGTCCCAAACCCCTGACGTTGGCCTGGTCTCTGCATCTTGCGGAAGAGATCCGCCGAAGGTACCAAACCCACTACCGCCAAAAACGTCGGCTCTTGATTTTATTTTAACTCGTGTTGTGTATGCAAATCTCATCTACTCCTAACAAGAGTTTCACATTCTTTAAGGGCAGGAACCAAATTATACTCCTGTATGTATTTCATCATAACTTGGAATTTCAGCCGAAGCCGAGAGCTGGGGGGCTCTGGAATCTTATTGTCTATTGGATTGAATCTTATTGATCTATTGGATCCTGGAATTTACTTTTACTTTTTCACCCCAAGTTGCTTGGCCTCTAAGCTTCAGTTTCCTCATTTGTAATGTATTTGATGTGTGTGTGTGTGTCTGTACAGGTGCATATATGATCATCTGTACATCATTGTAGGAATTCAAAATGAAAATGCGTGATGAACACTGCAGTGTACCTGGTGCCAACGCAGCACTGGGTAAAAATCACCAATTCTCATAACTCATCAACAATAGGGACAATTTCTCCTCCAGTGGAGTCACTCTAACAGATGGTAATGTGGGTTAGCAATAGGCAATAAGAAAGGTTAGCTAAGGAAATAAGAAAAAAGTAGAGGTTTTGCAATGGAAAAGAAAGAACGTCCTAGGGCCAACCCGGATACTTGTGACACTGTGAACTGAGACAGTATGAGGGCCCACAGAGTCAGATGCCATGCAGGGAAAGGAGGGGGAAAAAGAACAAGGGGTTTCTCAAGTATAAAACTAGGAAGACACTGAGCATCTGAGGCAGATTCTGTATCTGAGGCCACCTACGGGGAGGCGGGGTGGCAGGAATGCCTCAGCATGCATGCTATCTGCAAAACAAATTTAGCAAATTAACAAATTAAACAAATTAAAACTGTGGGGGAGGAAGTTTTTTTAATTTTCTGCTAAGAAAGGCAGGGGAAATGGAAATAATTCAGAACCCTTTATTACAAATTTAAGATGCAAACAATGCCTTTGCTACTGGCTTTATTTACGGTACTGTCTTGTTTATTTTATTTTTGTGATTACAGAGGTGTTTGTAAATACTTCCTTAATACTCAAATTTAAACAGCCTTTCATGCCTCAGAGTGTGAAGAAGTAAAAAACAGAGCCTGGGCTGGCAGGACTGCTAACTTCTCTCTCCACCAAGGGCTCAGGGGGATGGTGAGAGAAGCGGTGAACAGCAGACATTGTCAGGCTCCCTGCGGGATGCAGAAGTGCTAGAGGTTTGTCACTGACACTGGCCGTCTAACTAGTAGCCCGTGCAGCCAGGATCTGAATGTGGGTCTGACTCCTCAGGTGCTTTTCACCTCTGTTCGAGTGGTTCTCAGACCTGAGAGTCGGCAGATTCACGTGGAGATCTTGTGAAAACACAGATGGCTGGGCCCACCCCCGGAATTTCACTCAACCACACTCATGCTTCTGTGACATGTGGTCCCTGGACTAGCAGCATCAACGTCATCTCTGAACTTGTCACAAATGCACATTTTTAGGCCCCACTGCAGACCTCGTGAATCAGAAACTCTGCCGTAACAGATCTTCCAGGAGACTCAGCCGCTGCCTCTACTCTGCTCTTCCACAGAGGCCTCTCTTTCTCTAATGATCCCCGACAGGAACAGCTCTACTGTAGCAAAGCTCTTCCCATTGAACTAAACGACATGGGGAAGCATTTTTATTCATGTTTTGCTCTCAGTGGGAGATAAGGCTAGAAAAAAATTAGTTTTAATGGAGGATTCTTTTTTGATTACTTCAAATTTGTACTGAAATTTAACCAGATAATTCTGGGTTGGGGGTGGAACTAATCTTCTTTGGGAACCACTCTGTGCCAGGGCTTTCGTGCATTTTCTGTGTTAATCCTCACTACACTGCCATGAGGTTTCGTGGTCTTAATTTTACAGAAGAGAAAAACTGCGACTTAGATGAAACAACTGATTTAAGGCCACATTCTTGTTCAGGGGCAGAAATCAGGATTGTTCAGACAAAGATCCCTCTAATTCCCACACTCATGATCTCCCCACTTAGTGGCAGGAGCTGAAGAACCAAATTCCAGTGTGGGTTCCACCACCCCAACTATGCAACACTGAGTCAGAGATTTAATCTCTGTTTCCATTTCTCCATCTATAAATAATGTCATCATAAATCTGCCCCTCCCACACTGGAATGTTAGAACAAATGAGGAAATAAAAGTGTAAGTGCTTTGAGCTTTTTGAAGAAAAACAGTAAAAAGGCAGGTTGCTGTAATATTGTATGTTCAGCTAAGAGTTGCTGTGTGAGCCTGAGTATCGAATCTTTCCTGGTCATCTGCTGATTCATACAGAAGAGGTTCAAAGGCTTTACTTGATGCTGGAGAAACAAGTTGTCTGAGTTCATTTGTCAGTGTCTCCTGTAGGTTCCAGAAGATGACAGAGGATTTTACGCATTTCTTGTAAAAATTACAGGGACTCTCTCACCAGGTTCATGGGCTCCCGGTTGTTGCCAAATTGCTGGCCCATCCTCATCGTAGAGATCTGTTCTCCAAACCCTTTTCTTCTCCCCGTTACAGGCACCCCTCCACCTTCCTCCCTCCATCCACGAAGTGAAGAGTTAAATTCCTCTTACTTTATTATGTAGAAGGATTTAGCTCTCAATCCTCCTCTCAGGCCGGACTCCAGACCTATCTTTGTTAACAGAATCACAGGTTGCACAATTCCAGGGGGTACCATTCACAAAGAATACAACCTGAATGGTACTCCAGGGGGTGCCCATTGCACAGGCTGCAATAGGAATGGTCCCCCTGGAATTGTCCATGCATAACTCCTACCCCAAAAATCCATTGAGGTGTTTTGTTAAACAAAAGAGCCATCTACTTGGGTGTCCACCATTTGCCAATCTCTCAGATAATGGGGTTCTTTGTTATTTGTCTGTTTTAACATGGGCCTGATCCAATACTTCAACCACCAGGGTCATGCCCTGGGTCCTGCACTCTGCTATGGCACTTTTCCTTCTCTTCTGTGACATCATTACCTGCCCTCACACTAGACCTGTAGCTTCTTGAGGACTTTGTCATATTTCATGTTGCTCACCCTTTATTCCTGCCTTGGCACAGGTGCTTCAAAAGCATTTGCTGATTTGAAAAACAGCACAGTGTACTCATATTTATGTACTAATGTAATTGGCAGAGATTTGATAAATGGCCCTCCAATGTGTTGTTTGACTCACAGAGTTTTTTTACCAAGAAATAAACTGAGCTAAAATTTTAAAATTGGGAAATGTCATGTAAAAAAATCCCAATTTCTGGCATCTCTTGAAAATTTAGACACTCTGGCAGACTGGGCATGCCTCCCACGGGACGTCAGCCTCTTCAGCTCAAACACAGCTTATTCGGGTGGTACAGTGAGCTGGCCTCACTCACATGTGAGCTCTCCATGGCGGTGCTGAGTCTGGAGCCCCTACTATAGGGGATCGTATGGACGTTTTGGAGAAACAAGTATATGGAATTTCACCTTATAGATTTTACATGTGCTCATAACTATTTGTTCCAGTGTGTTCCAAGGTAATTTTAAATTGTTTTTCTGGAGTAGGAAATTGTGAGGTACCATGTCATACCATTTCTAAACAAGCCAGTCAAGTGCAGACAACAGATTATAAATATCATTACCGCCAACATTTTAACGGAGTTGCAGCTAATGTTATTTGTCAACTACCTTGGAAATATAAAAGACAAATAATAGCAAATATGTGATTACATTTCATGATATACAGTGATCTTGATCCCTTTTTACTTATTTATTTTTTCCCTGGTTAGAGAAAACACAAGCACGGTGAGCTGAGGTAGCTAGCAAGCGATGGAGCCAGGATTAGAACCCAGGCAGCCTGTCTCCAAGACATGGTCTTAACCACTAAATTAATATTTCTTGAGCCTTTCCCATGTGCTGGAGCCCTGACTGCCTCCCAGCTGAAGGAGCCGACCACATTTATAGAAGAATGCGTGTATCTCTTCCAGGCCTTTTGTGGGGCGCTGTAATAAACCACACAGATCCTTCTCTCCCCTCCCCTCCCACCCCAAGTCACACTGACATGTCCATAATCTTCATTTTTGAGGTGTACAAACTGCCAGACATCTAAGACTTTCTTTAATTCCAATATAATTCTTGCATGAAGTTTGTTTTTGTTACTGGTTATCACAAAAAGTCCTATACCTATGGTGAGCAAAAGTCATCTTTTAAAGGCGATGGAAGCCATTCGAAGCAATATAATATTGACAGTGGAAACCAATATCTGAGGTAAAATTGTGCTTGTGTGGAGAAATGGGAGATAGCAAGGTTGAATTTGAGCAAAAGTGTCACATGGACACAAATGCAGTAAAAGCTCAAAAACAGAGGACCCCAAAAAGGAATGGTCATCAATTTTTAGCAATTTTACACTTAATTTTTAATTAAACATCGAGAAAAGATATTGGAATTGCCACATTCCTTTAAAAGGTTTAAAGAATTAAATTTCTGTTGTTGTCCAGATTGAGCTCTTTATTGAGTGTCAGGAATTTAAGAGGTTGCATTGCACCATCACTCTTTCTCATGAAAATGTGACCCATCTTACTCTGCCTCAATTTCTCTTTCTGCAAAATATGCATCGTAAGTGCATCTTTGTATCGTAGAGCTGTTGTGAGACATAGCTAATAAATGATTATAAAGCACAGTTCTTTGAAGTAGAAAGCACTGCATAATTATTAAATACTATAATAATCATCCTCATAATAATAGTAATTTTCAGCCAGCAATCAACCAGACCCAATGCCTTTAGTCACCTCCCAGTTAGACAAAAGTCTATATGCCAACTATGAAATAAAGTAAAAATCTTAGACCACAGCCTTGTTCCACTCCCTTCCTCCTTCCTAGGCCGACTCTGGAGTCAGTTGGCTGGAGGTGCGTCTCAGTTCTGTCACTTGCTAGCTGTGTCCCAGCTCGCACAAGGTGGTGAAACCTCTCCAGCTTCTGTTTCTTCAACCGTAAAATCACAGTAATAATAACACCACCTCACAGGACTGCTGTGAGAGTTCAACAAGATGGTCCACATAGAGCCTGGCGGACTGTGAGAGCTTAGGAACGTTAGCGATGAGGAGTAGCAGCAGCATCTGAAACACAGCTGATAGAAGGCAGCCATCTAAACATGTCATTGGGTGAAAGAGAAAGGAAAGTGGTCCACTCTATTTGGAGGATGATCTGAGCTGCCCTCTAGGTTACATTGACATTTATCAAAGAGTATGAGCACTTTAACATTAAACTTTGATTAAAAAAAAAAAAGGAAAAGTGAGGCATTATACTTTCTCAGGGTGTGTGTGTGTGTATTCATATTTATTTATTTGTTCATTTTTAATGATTGTGCATGTCATAAATGACTACAATTTGGGTATAGATGATTAGGGGAAAAAAGAGAGAGAGTAAAAGAAAAAGGTACAATGCTCCCCATTTCCCAGGCCGGTCCTCTCTGCAGATGTAACCACTGTTAATGATTTGGTGTGCTACTTTCCAGATCTTTTTCTGTGCATTTACATCCATAGAAACAAAACAGAATTACCCAATAGGCAGATGAAATACGTGCTTAAGGCACCAGCTAACCAGGACCAAAAAATATTGTGTAAGGAATTTAAGTTTTTACAAATGCATAAAAATTAAAAATCAGAACTTGAGACTTCCATATCCTTATTTGATTTTAACATGGTTTTAATCTTAAAGTAAATAATAGGCTATTATTTCATATGTGCCATAAACTGTACAATGCTTAGGACGTTTCTTAAGATCTTAATCCAAGCTTGCTTTATAAGTATATATACACTCATATTTTGGGGACCGTAAATATGATCATATTGTTTTACAACTTGCTTTATTTGTGGGAGTGATTTTAAACATAGTGATATTTATTTAGTGGCAATCTAAATAAGAAGGAACTTTCACCATATTTGCCACTTTACCCCACTAAGGACTCTCCGTGCATAAGGACCTATTAGAACAATCTGGTTTTCAAAAGCTTCCTTTCTTGATAAAGCAAATTTCATTTTCTATCACATTTTCAAGCCAATGTAATACAATCCTTTTTTAATCTGCACAGAGCGTATATGATGGAGAGAAATCCTGCCGACCAGGAGCTTTCTAAATGGTGGCTGTGGAGAGATGCCAAGGAAATCTAATGGTGCCAAATGCAGAATCCTCAAGTTGCTCTCTAAACTGACAGGAATTCATCCGGGAGCTGGATTTCACTGAGGCAGGAAGTGTTTCACCCACAGAGATAGAGCATGTGTGGAGATTATACTTGGGACCAGGGAATAAAGAAGGAAAGGAAAGCTACGTTGTATCCCAGGAGACAGTAAGAAGAAAACATTCCCCGAGGAGAAGACCAATGACCTTTTGTGAAGGATGAAAGAATGCTTAGGCAATAGTTTATAGCTACATGTATTTAAAATGTTTCCCTTCTAGTAAGTTAACTGCTGACATTTTATTATTCCTTAATAAGCTCAATGCACTTAGAAGATACAAACATATACGTAAAGAGAGTGAGATCCAGAGATATTTCGAAGTAAAAAAAAAATATATATATATACATATATATATAAATAACCCTGGATCTAAACCACTGCAAATGTTATTACACACTTACTGTGAACAGACACCGGGTTGAGGATACAAGAACTCTTAAGTCACAGAGCCTGTCTTCTAAGAATCAAAATGGCAGCTGGGGAGACACTTATGGACTCATAGAAAGAGAACCGTGATTATGTGAAGCATCCTGTGGTAAATGCTGAATGAACAAGAGAGATACTAATCTTTGGAGACCTTTTCCATCATTCATGGTCTTAGGACGAAGTAAGAGCTGGAACTTAAATAGTGTCTTAAAGGATTTGTAGAAATTATAGGAGAAGGAGGGAAATAAAAAGGATGCCAGCTTTCAGAAAGGAACAGAAATAGGAAGTACAGAGCATGCCCAGAAGACCTTGAACAGCTCCTTGTAACTGAAACAAGGGGTTTGGGTAAGCCAGTTGGGCTTCTAGTCTGAGGGGTCTTGACTACTAAATTAAGATATTTGGACATTATCTTTTTAGGCAATAAAAAGTCAAAGCTGGTTTCCTGCCTGTGAAGAAACTAAGTAAAGTATGCTTTTAAAAAAAACTATTTTTTCATGAAGGAAATTTGCAAAACACAGAAAAGCAAAAAAAAAAATAAATAAATAAAATAAAAGTCACCTGGAAACCCACCATCTAGATATATGTTACACTTTTGATGGATAAACTTGTAGCATTTTTTTCTAGTCATATTCATGTGTGTGTTTGTATAGAAATTGCAGTTATGTTTTATTTACTCAACATTATTTTGCAAGTATTTTCTCATTAAAAATCCTAAGTGTGGGGCTGGCTCCATGGCCGAGCAGTTGAGTTTGCACGCTCTGCTTCGGCAGCCCAGAGTTTCGCCAGTTCGGATCCTGGGTGCAGACATAGCACCGCTCATCAGGCCACGCTGAGGTGGCGTCCCACATAGCACAACCAGAGGCTCTCACAACTAGTATATACAACTGTGTACTGGGGGGCTTTGGGGAGAAGAAGAAGAAGGAAAAAAATCATAACTGCACTGTATTTCATCATATCTATATAATATATTGTACTCACTTAATTTCCCATTTTTCAATCAGGCACAAATAGCTAAAATTCATCCAAGGTTAACCCAACAGTATGTAGAGTAGGTTGGAGTCAGGATAAACTGAGAGCAGGAGGAAGAGTCGGGAAGCTGGCATGGGCAGAGCAGTTGATTGCTTATATCGATTAAGGCTTATTCACACACTAGAATAGTTTGTAACTGTTACTTTACAATATAACTATTATTTCAAAGGATGCTGCTGCTCCCTGTGAACTGTTATGGAGTGATCTCCCAGATATGTTTTCTCTTTTCCTCAATCTCTTAAATTTGGAGTGTTCCAGAACTCAGTCCTTTCTCTTCTCCTCCATCTGCATTTCCTCCCTTGATGATCTCATCCAGTCCCAGGGATTTAAATATTGTCCACATGCCAACACCTGATGACCTGTGGAAAGAAACGGTTTTCTATATGCAGAGGTGGATACAAATTTTCTGAAAAAGAATTCAAAATTGTAGCTAAAAAAATCACTGCTCCACTCCAATGCTATCCAATAGGAGAAATTACAAATACAAAATGCTGGCGTCCTGCTCTGGGAGGGAGCTTGGGAAGTGAAAGGCCTTGAAGTTGGGTGTATGCTACAGCTTAAGGAAGGGCCAGGAGACAGGAGCAGAAAGATAGGATGAAGGAGCCAGTCGGGGGACATAACTATTTCAAAGTCAGGGGATGGGATGGGTGCAAAAATCACCCACCAATTTGGGCAATTTGGTCTTTGACCTCTTTTCATTTCAATGTTTGTAGAATAACAAACTGAAAGCATCATTTGATTTAGGTTCCTAAAAAATGGTGAAAAAAAAAAAATGACTGTGAAAGGAAGGAAAGGGAGAAAGTCTCTGTGGGCTAATTAACAAAATAATGCTCCTGAGACAGAAAGCAAACCTACACGATTCTTAATTCCCAATACCCTCTCCATGTCAGTTTCTCTCATGGTTTCTATTACAAGTTCTGCTTTTCACCAAATAACACCCTCAGCTAAAATTTGTTGATTCTTTCTTCCCATATTGAAATTCCATATTCCAGCCTGGCTACTTTGATATGACTGTAATTTGTCCCCCATTATATGTGAGTACAAACATGTAAAAATATTTATACATCCTTCCAATCTATAGAAAACCATTCTGGGGTCTTGAAACAGTCTCGTTACAGATGGAGAGAATGTGAGAGCAATGCCCTCAGTGTGCTGGCTGAACACTGCCGTGTCTGCCCAGCACTGTGCCTTCTCTCATGACGGGATGCTCTGCTGAATGAGCCCTTGTGTGTCAAGATTCAAAACGTTCTTGTTTGCTCGGGGTGAACAAAGCTCTCACAGACAGTGGGATCTGCAGGGCAGCCACCAAGTGTGTTACGCCAGCGTTCCCTCCACCGCACTGCCGGGTAGTTTATCATGAGGGCAGCTCTCACCTTCGTGTGCAGAGGCCGATGTTGGTGCGGCCTTCCTGCACAGAGCTCCCACTGACTTCAAAGGAAATGGCAGAACAGAACCCCACGGTGTGAGGAGCGACAAGCAGCATCTGATCAGAATCGGGCCAATTTTTTTCATTCTCTCTGTATAAATGGCTGAATTTACAGACAGAATATGTAATGTCCACCTTTCACTCCAGCGGTTTATGAATTGTCAGATGTACGTACACGTATTGGGGGGCTCGACGCTGAACTGCTTTTTATAGGAGGGAAGGCAGAGGTTGTGTTCTAGAGAAATCCATCCCAATCCCACGTTTTCCTTGGTCTGCAAGACCCCCAAGAGACCAAGTGACTGGGGCCGGCTTAATGGCTCATTTTACTTAAAGCTGGCCTTGAAGCAAAGGCTAAGGAAAAGAGAAGAAGAGATGGAGAGGGAGGGTGGAGGAAAGAGGAAGAGAAGGAAGGAAATACAAGCGTAGACTCTTACACCTCTGGACAGGGGAGTCTCTCTCTGAGCTTGAGAGCAAGGGGAGGGGTCACTAAAGATTACTAAATTTAACTACAAAAAAGGGAAACTTCTACATGCCAAAAATCCAAAGAAGATAGATTTGAATGGCAAATAAAAAGCCGGGGAAAATATTGATGACAACTTTGGTATGTAAAGGATTAATATTCTTAGTATTAGAATTTTCTACAGATTGGCTAAAATGTAACAAAATAATTTCCAAAGAAATGTTTAACAAAATTTCTAAAAATGCAAAATTTCTGAAAATATTTAACAAAAATATAGGTGACTATCTGACCTCTGGTGGGGAAAGGGAGTTTCAAGCTTAAAAATAACTAGAGGGGCTGGTCCCATGGTGTACTAGTTAAGCTTGGCACGCTCCACTTTGGTGGCCCAGGTTCGCGGATTCAGATCTCAGGCACAGATTTACACCACTCGTCAGCCATGCTGTGGGGGTGTCCCACATATAAAGTGGAGGAAGATTGGCACAGATGTTAGCTCAGGGCTAATCTTCCTCAAGCAAAAAGAGAGGAGGATTTGCAACACTCAGGGTGAATCTTCCTCAGGAAGGGAAAGAAAACTAGGAAGAAAACCAACATATTTGGTCACATAAAAGTTTTTTAATTCAATAAATTTAAAAAAATTATACAATCAATTAACTTGGAAAATATTTGCACCAAACAGGTGATTATTCTCCTGAATTTTTAAAGAACTCAAGAAAGTTGATTTTAAAAAAGAGACCACTAGGATTCTCGTAGAAAAATCAAAGGATTCACAGAATTCACAGAAACATAAATTAAAATGGCTAATAAACACTTGAAAAGGTTCAATGTTACTAATGACCAATAAAAGCAGTGAAATAAAAAGAGTTTTTTCACTTCAGATGGGCAAATATGAAAAAATGAAACCATATATTGTAGCCTTTTAAAATATTAGCAATAAACAGAAAATGCAATTTTTTAAAAGCACTTTTTCAAAATAGCAATAAAACAAAATACCAAAAAATATACATAATAAGGCATGTGCAGAACCTAAAAAAAGAAAATGAACTTTCCTCCCTTCCTGGGCAGAAGAGCGTCACGAGGGCCAGGGCCTGCACGAGCAGGGTCTTCTGGCCTGGTGGGAGCCTGGAGGCATCAGGACATTGGCTACACACCGGGAGAACAAGCAGATCAGTAGAATGTTGAGGATAATGAGAGTCAAGTTTCTCACTGTGGGAGAAGACAGGTGTAAATACGGACAGAGGAAAGCTAGGAGGAGCCCTGTGGTGATGGATTGGAATGAACATGTCTGTGTGAACCCATGGTTTTTATTAGAGGTAGGTAGATATGGAAATGAACGTAGACGTAAATGAGTGTATGTATATGAGCATGCAAATACATATTTCTGTGTGTAGGCATATGCACACATGTATTTCCTAGCTCAGGCCAATGAGAAGGCCTGAGAGAAGGGGCACACTCTAGTAACGGACCCAGTGCCTAGATCTTCGTTTCTAAACACCACCTTCTCTTCTCCACACAGACTTTGTTGTTTGGGGAGCTTCACGCTGATGAGACCCACATTTATATGTCAAGACTGGACCTTCATCTAAGCCTCAGATTAATATTTTCAGGCTGCTTATCTGACATCTCCACTCTGTCGTCTCATAAACATTTCAAACTTAACAGGGTAAAAACAGAATGTTTGTCTTCCGCAAGCCTTCCTCCCCGTTGTCCCTCTGCCTATCAATGGTAACACTATTCACTCAGTCACTGAAGTCAGAGCTGGGAGCCATCGTAGTCTCCCCCCTTTTCCTTATCCTTCACAGTCAGTCCATCAGCAAGTCCAAATTGCTCTACCTCCGAAATATGTCTTGGACTCATTGGCTTGTCCCCATCTCTGCTTGTGACACGCTGGGTTAAGCCACCATTCTCTCTCTCCTGGATGACTGCAATAGCTCTCTGACCGCTCCTCTATTTCAGTGGTAGCCTCCCCGCATTCCATTATCGACACAGCCAGAGTGAACTCTTAGAATGTAACTGGAGCATGCCATTCTCCTCCTTAAAACCCTTATTCTATGATTTTCCAGCCTGTTAGAACAAATCCAAGTGCCTGGCTATGGCCAAAAAGACCTTGCATGACCTGGCCACCCGCCTAAGGCCTCCAGCTTCACAGCACGCACCTTACCCAACAGCTACGACTCTGCAGTGAGGTTCCTAGAGGATACCGACCTCTCTCCTGCTTCGAGATTTTTGTACTTGCTCTTCTTTTCACTTTCCGCATGACTGGCTCCTTCTCATTCTTTAGTTCTTGGCTTAAATGTCAACTCCTCAAAGCAGAATTTCTCAGCCATCCCATCTAAGTAGGACCCTCTATGACATCTTATCACAGCCAACCCTTTCTTGTCTTCCTAACACGAGCTGCGGTTGCTTCCTTTGCTTGCCTGTTCACTGTCTGTCTCTCTCACTAGAGTGTAAGGTGTGGAGAGAGTGAGCCTGCCTATCCTGTCTTCTCTCGTATTCTCTCAGCCCAGCACAGTGCCTGCTATATACCATGCAGTTGGGAAGTTCTTATTGAACTCAAAATAGAACTGTAGAAATCCACTATGTCCTAGGTGCTAGGGACTCAGAAGTGGAACACAAAATTCCCTCAAATAGCTTATAATCTCTAAGGGAAGTGAAGAAGAAATTGCCATTCTACACGCTAAGTGCTGTCGTGTGGAAAGTGTCATATAGGAGAAGCACGTAATCTGGGCTCAGGGAAGCTCACATGGGACGGTGTGTGCTTCATCTTGAAGGAACAGGCTGCTCCTTGGGAGGTTTTACGCAGGGAGGAACGTGATCAGCTCTGTTACACAGAGGTCGTGTCGTCTGCAGTGTGTGTAAGGGACTGAAGGCCATGACAGAGTTAGGACGCTGCGGCAGCAATCCAGGTGAAACCTGGTGGGGTGAGAGTGACCCAAACCAGGCCAGTAACAATGGGGATATAAGGAAGGAGACAGAGTTGAAGGCTTTTTAAAAGGTAGCAGTGGCAGAAATTAGCAATTCGATACAAAAAATTTGATAAATGATGTGGGAACAAATGATTAGCCATTTGGAAGAATAGAGTTAGGTCCTTACTTCAAAACTATATCAAAATTAACTCCTGAGCCAGCCCTGGTGGCCTAGTGGTTAAGTTCGGCACACCCCTCTTCAGCAGCCTGGGTTTGGGTCCCAGGTGCAGACCTACACCACTCATCTGTCAGTGGCCATGCTGTGGTGGCAGCGCACATACAAAAAAAAAAAAAGAGAGAGGAAGGCTGGCAGTGGATGTTAACTCAGGGTGAATCTTCCTCAGCGAAAAAATAAAACAAACAAACAAACAAAAACAATAAAACAACTCCAGATCAATAAAGATTTAAATGTTTTTAAAGAATGACATGATAAAATATCAGAAGATAGTTAAAATGTTCTTGTTAAAATGACTCTTTGCTATACCCTCTCTCTTCCAAATCTATCGTTCACCCGCTTACGATAGCAGGCTGAAAAGCAAAGCAGATGCCAACCCTCTCCTTGACGCTGCGGCAGTATGACCGCTGTGGACATGAGGAGGTAGAGAGACACAGCAGCTAGGAACTGAGCCAGCTGACCACTGCCTCAGTGACTGGATCAGCAACATCCTGACAGCCCAAAGCCCTTACAGGAACAATGAAATGCCACTCAGGACGCGACTTTGGGTTGAGGAATGAGTCGGAGTGGAGACTGCCACAAAACTCCACGTAAGGAGGAGCGAGCATGGCGGGTGCAGGAAGAAAACAAGCAAATGAACAAAGAAACCTCTTATCCAAAATGAGTCTGAACACCTAAATTCTAAAACACATGAACACAAAACTAAGGCTAAGAAAAAACGTATATAAACCATTGGTACATGAATTGACTCCAACTCAAATTAGTTTTTGTTTTTTTTTTTAAAGATTGGCACCTGAGCTAACAACTGTTACCAATATTCTTTTTTTTTCTGCTTTTTCTCCCCAAATCCCCCCAGTTCATAGTTGCATATTCTAGTTGTAGGTCCTTCTAGTTGTAGCATGTGGGATGCCACCTCAGTGTGGCCTGATGAGCGGTGCCATGTCCGTGCCCAGGATCTGAACCAGTGAAACCCTGGGTTGCCAAAGCGGAGCGCACGAACTTAACCACTCGGCCACGGGGCTGGCCCCTCAAATTAGTTTTATAGAACAGTCTGACAACTATTTTAAAATAAATATTTTGGGACATTCAAAGATACAAAGAAAGGAATAACATCTCTTAAAATGAATAAGAATTTATGAAAAACTAAGCATAAATAAAATTAAAAACGTGATATAAAAAAGAAGCAACTGGTGACCATTAGAATTCACAAATTCTTATAGCCATTGCAAATTTCGTAGACGGGATAAGCTCTAGACGAAGTGCAGCTGAAGAGTGACTTTGCTGAACCGGAAGACGGTGCTGAGAGGCTCACCTAGAGCGCAGCACAGGGAGCCACAGAGACAAATGCAGATACACATTTATATGAAAGGGCAGTTGATTAGGAAACACGGAAAACAGACTGAAAGGCTCCAAACCGTAATCAGCAAAAGTTCCAGAAGTTTGGAGGGAATGCTGGAGAAACAATGTTTGAAGAGATAATCACCAAGTAATTATAGAATTGAGACACACACACTGAGGACAGAGCAGGATAAATCAGTGTGAGCCTGCAATTCTGTGCATTATAATAAAATGAAGATCATCTGAGATAAAGAGCTAATTTCAAGAGCTATTAGAGAAATTAATATAATGGTGGCAACATTATGAGAAACAGTGGATGTCAATCAGTTGTGCTTCAGAAGATAGGTTATATGGAAAAAATAAAATTTGTTTTCTATCTCATACCATAAATAAAATTAAATTTAAGAGCATTAAAAGCTTAAATGCGAAAAGCAAATCTGTAACTCTTTTAGGAGAAAACGTAAGGACTGGGCTGTGTGACTTTCTTTGCCGATGGAATGGAATGGAGTGGAAGCGTGTGGTGTGTGCCACATGCAAGGAGAAGATTTCAATTGGGTTGCATTGCTTAGTTTGGCCTCTCTTGCCTCGGCCCTTTACCATGAGTGTGGCACGTGCCAGACCAGTGGCTGTTTCTTCAGCCTAGGCCCCATGTTAGAAAACGCTTGAATCAGACACAGAGCTGGCCCTCAGCTTAGAGCAGAGCTGTAATTTACCCCTGCTCATAAGAATAAGAACAAGAAATAAATGTTTGTTGCTGAGATTTGGTGGTTGGTTGTTACATCAACAATGTTGACTAATAAAGCTCCCTTTAAACTCTCCTGAGTGCCAGGCTCAGATATCCAGTTGCCAACTGGGGACCTCCACTTGAATGTTTATAAGGCAATTCAAACTCAAGAGGTCCAGAAATGAGCTCTTGATCTTCTCTACCATATCTGGTCTTCTTGAAGTTTTCCCATTATCAACTAATGGAAACTCTAAACTTCTAGGATAAAAAACACTGCAGTCATCCCTGATTTCCCACTTTTGCTTGTATTCCATACCCAATTCATCAACAAGTCTTGTTAGTTCGACTTTCAAAATAATTCTAGATTCTGAAAACTTCTCCCCACCTTCACTGGTACCATCGGGCCCAAGCCATTATCATTTTTGCCTATTTACTGTTACAGCCATTCCAGTTCCCACCAATGGGCTGGTCACCTTTGTTTTCTCCATCCACAGTCTCAGATCCTAAACATTACTAGATAAAGGTCTTCTAGAGGAGGAAAACAAAAATTAGTCGATAACCACCCCACAGATGCCACTCAACTCAGCTAGGTCATAGTTATTCCCGGGTTACCTTTTAAATTCCTCTGATTACTTTTTACCACCTCAGAATTGCCATAGTGCAAGCCACCATTACCTTTCACATGGATTATGGTGGAAGCAACTCAATTTATGCTTACCCTGTCCCCTGGAGTGGGCCTCTTGAAACGGCAAGTCAGGCTGTGTTGCTCCTCTGTCCAAATCTTTCCTTTCCTCAAAGGCTTCCTGCCTCACCAAGAGCAAAAGTCAAGTCCTTCTGCTGGTCTGCAACATCCTGTACATTCTGCACACAGACCTCCCCACCTTACTGCCCAAATCGCATCTCTTAGGACTCATTTTTCTCACTCAGCTTTGGCCACGCCGGCCTCCTTGCTGTTCCTTGAATTCAGCATTTCCGCTCCAGTGTCAGGGCCTTTGCATCTGTTGTTCTCTCTGGTGAAGACGTTCTTCCACCAACCGTCTCTGGCTTGGTTCCTGACCTCCTGCAGGGTTTTACTTAAACGTCCCTCTCGGCAAGGCCTTCCTGCCCACCCTATTTTAAATGGCAGCCCTTACCCAGTTCTCACTAGCTCTCTTCCCTGCCTCATTCTCTCTACAACACCTACCACAGAGTAGGCGATGGAGCGAAATCCAAGAGGAAATGGGACAGGATGGAACGCACGACAAATGGAGAGCTTAGACCCAGAAAGGAAGAGCAGACTCTATTCCTCTGAGACGGTAGGGACAAAAATGCAAGTGAAGAGATGACAGCATGCCACAGTGGGGACAGCCAAATGGGAGTGGCCTTCCACGGGAGGAAGGCTCAGGGACACCAAGAATAGTGAAGGTGGGTTTGGGGATCGAGGAGAATGAGGAAGTTCTGGAAACGCCGCTGGGGAAGTTCTGCAGGGATGCCTTCCTGAAGAGGGGTGCTGCCCAGGGGAAGCCACACAGCATCCATTCATAGTGGACCCAGTCAGCACGAGTCTGTGACTCTCTTCAGGCAGGCTCCTCAACCCGGAAGTGCAGGAAAGACCAGAGAATTCTGGATTTTCCCTAACGTGGAGGAAGGGAAGGCGAGCGTTGGTGTTTCTGGGATTTCCTTAGGCCATACATAATTAGCTGCTCGCAGGAAGCCCCCGGTGTGGAGCCTTGAGTGAGACTGGGAGGGGGTTAATAGACCCGAACAAGGAAGGCTGAGGGACAGGAAGTCGTGTTTCTGTGGACAGTTTAATGGTGAAGGTGCAGGACAAGCAGAGGGAATGACAGGTTGTAGTCAGGACAGAAGCAGAGAAGGGAAGGTCTGGAGAAAGTGTAATTGCAGGTGGTGTTGAGGTCCCTGGTATGGCCACAGAAATGTGTAACTGACGGAGGAACTAGTCAGCCAAGTTATTAGACAAAAATGAAGACGGATGTGGTAGACAGCCTCTAAACCCCAAAGATCCCCACCTCCTGTTACTCACATGTTTGTATAATCCCCTCCCCTTGAGTGTAGACTGGACCTAGCGACCTACTTCTAACAAATAAAATAAGGCAAAAGTAATGGGCTCTCACTTCTGAGATGAGGGTACAGAATGATTCAGCCTCCATCTGGCTTGTTCACTTGCTTGCTCCACAAGGCCAGGTGCCATGTTGTGAGCTGCCTGGTGGAGAGACCACACCGGCTAGGAACTGAGGAGGCCCCATGGAGACACGAGGCCCGCCAACAACCACAGGAGCAAGCTCGGAGCGGCTCCTTCCCAGCCGGGCCTTAGATGATCGCAGCGCCGCCGACACCTGACTGCAGCCTGTGGGAGACCCTGAGCCAGAGCATGCGGGTAAGTCTTGCCCAAATTCCTGACGCACGGTAACTGTGAGATAATAAACATCTATTGTTTTACGCTGATAAGTTGGGGTGATTTTATACGCAGTCATAGATAACTAATACAGTGGATGTCAACATCCTGAGAAGAACAAGAGACGAGATAGAAAGGAAAAGTATGAGCCAGGAGCAGCGGTCATCATCAAGATTTAAGGCAGAGATTCTCCATCTTCAATATGCGTGCAAATCGCTTGGGGTCTTGTTAGAACGCAGATTCTGATTCAGCAGTTCTGGGCCAGAGGTTCCGCATTTCTAAGTCCCCAGGTGATGTTGATGCTGCGGGTCCTTTGAGAAGCAGGGATCTAAAGTCCCCTGAGGGTGAGCAGAGGAGAGCAGAGAAGATGGGTGAAAGGTGAGCCAGGAGAATGCAAACCAACGTGCTTGTGGAGGGGTTGAGTTGTTCACTAAAACAAGGAGGCAGGCTGGGGCACACACAGGCCAGGACTTGAGGTCTGGGCGGGATACAGAAGGATCAGATAAGCAGATCAGTCTGGGTGAAAACGTAAAGCACTCAGTATTGCCTATGACTGGCTTTTGTGGGTTCCCCATAGAATAATGTTTGGACGAGTCTCTCACAGTTGGGGAAGGGGATCCTCCTCTTTCTCTCAATTGCTCTTAGTAACTATCTACATCCATTTGAGAAAACCTGCTTTAGAAAGGTCATTAGGGTAGATGGAAAATAACTACATTCATTCGCTCATTCACTCACTCACTTAGCAAGCCTGCGCCGAGCACTTACGTGCAAGGCACCGAGGAGACAGTAGTGGATCAGAGAGCCCTGTCCCGATTGTTGAGATGGCAGAGGGCACACGTACACCAGGAGCTTCTAGAACACATGGTGACGGTGTTATAAGAGAGCTGTAAAAGTTAGGGCAGTCTGGCCGGTGAGTGAGCGGTTTTTCCCACGGGCCCAGGGGTGAGGGGTTCATGGAATGGGCGAGGTGTGAGCCGGCCCTTCGGAGGAGTAGACTTTGAAAGGGAATGGGGAATTTTAGGCAGATCAGCTTGTAAATACATCTCTCTCCGACCCTTTCCTTGTGCCAATAACTTATGCTCACACAGCAGCCGACTTCCAGTCTTCGTTTGGGTTCCTTTGTGGGAAGAGAACTCACAGACTGGCCAACGTGACTGTCGCCCCACCTGGCTGCCCCATTTCTCATTGTAAATGACTGGGTTGATTTTCTGATACAAATCAGACTCACATGAGTTTGGGATGCGTGAGCCAGTTTTGCTTAGGACCTGATGAAGCCAGGATAAGCCAAGATTGCGGATCTGGATTTACAAAGACAGAAAACCCGGAGACCCTAGAAGGGCAACATCTTCCTGACCATCCACCTGCTCCCCATCTGTGCACCGTGAAACGGTGGAACTGAAGAGGGCTCAATTAAAAACACCATCGTTTACCGAAAGGCACAGAAGGCAAATTCGGTAAGATTTAGGGTGATGGAAGAACCTTGAAAGAGAACCAGGGAAGGGACCAATGAGCACATCTGAGCAGAGACCACGGGTTGGGTTCTTCCGCTCTCTGTGTGCATTCCTGGGGAGGCTTCAGTGCCCTGTTTTCATGCCTCAACCACGACAAACACCAATGGAGAGAGAGAACTCGGTGAGCTGTTCCTGGAGTCTCTTTGGAACTGTACCTAAGGTCAGTTTGACATCACATGCTAACGTTCTGCTTGATCAAGTCTGACCGGTTTCCCTCGGTTAATAGGGCGGCATTTTTCCCGCTCTGTGACTTCTCAGCAGCCTTGAAGTGCCGCAGCGCAGGGACTGCTGTAACCTGGGAAAGTGTGCGTGTGGCCTTGGAGCCACTGAGTGAAGCCTGACTCGAATCAACCCAAACGCTCACCCGGCAGCACAAAGCTGTCACCGTGTCCTTAGCCCATGCTGTTGCACTGAGGTCTTCAGGTTTTAAGTTCTATTTAGAGTTTCCCTCCACAGTATAAAATCCTATGTGAGTGCCCCCAGAAGAAAACTCCCAAGGCATTACCTCCCCATTTAAATTTCTGTGTCGCACTTAACAGAAAATCTGATTCACCTGCAACACCCAAGCTTGTCCCTCTTGTTACTGTCTAGCCTTGGCCAGGTTCTACATGCACATTTTCAGAGTTGAAGTCAGGGTGTTCATTCTCCTGTTCATTAAGTTTGTTTCGCACTTACTCCCTTGTTTACACACACTCACGCCACCATGCAGACCAGATTCCCGTCACTTGCAGCAGCTGCAGGGTACCGCAGTGCCGATGGAGCGCGTTTTCTTAGCGCTGCCCTTTATGGTTGGGTTTTGTTTGTTTCCAGTCTTTTAACACTGTGAATAAAGCGGTTACACACATCCTTGTACACACTGCCCCTTTTTCTTTTACTTTATTAACTTGGAATTAACCTGAAACTATTTCCCCAAGGAAGAATTAATGAGCCAACCGGTGGACAGTGAGGAATCACGGAAGGATTGCAAGCAGGGATGGGCGAGATCACATTTTTGTCTTTGAAATATCTGTGCAGTGAGTGTCACACCTCCTGCAGGGGTATTGGGGACACGAGGAGGTCGAGAAGGTGGGAGAACAGCAAGGAAACTACACAGAGGTAGGTGATTATACTCAGAACTTTGTCAGGAAGTCTAACTGCAAGGTCTAACCACAGCTCACTGAAGATCATCAGCTAATTCCATCACACACTTGAAGTGTCTTTCTTGGGTTCTTATTTTATCTTCTCGTGCTGAGGACAATGCAGTGCCACAAGAAGCAGCGAACCCCAACAAATAACCATTGAAAACAGGCCTATTCTTTACTTGTGGGCAAATATCTGCTTCAGGAACCCAGGCCTTCCTCAGGAGCATGGCCGTGGCCCCCTGTGAAGAGTGACAGTTTCTGTGACCCGACAAAGAGAAAGGAGACACAACTAGTCTAGACACTGGCTTAAAGGGAGCTCCTCACATTTCTCTTCTCTCTTTTCATTTCATTCACTCTAATCCTCTTATTATATTTAAGTCCTGTTCTTGCTTCTCCCTCTGCCCTTCAGCACTCAAAATGCCCTGGCTTCACCATCTCTGGGCCCTATTTTCTCATCTGGAAAACGAGGAGATGACCTTGATGGTCTCCTCCGCCCTGTGGCCCTGAGCTCGACTCCACGATTCTGCCCACTCTCTCAGGTGGGGAGGCTCAGTCTGGCTCTTCAGACGTGACTGTCTTGTTGCTTCCCTTTCCCACACTATGGACACCGGCTCTTTAGGGAAATCTTTGTCACAGTGTGGCATCTGAATCCCTCAAAGGATGTTAAATGCGGATTCCTGGGCTCCAGGACCCCACAATCAGAATCTCAGGGGTACAGCCTGAAGAAGCTGCTGCTTTTTTGTAAAAGACAAAGACGTATTTGGCACAAATGGTCCTGGACCGGACTGTGAGATGCTGCCTCAGGGGAGCCCTGCCCTGAGGGTCCCTTCACACTTCCCCTTCCCAGCCCTGACCTCTTCTTCAAGGTCCTGCTTTCCAGGACAGGTCAAAACAGTCACAGAGAGTCCCCCCAAACAGGTGCAAGTGGCAGGACTGGCAGGACTGACAGGCATGAGAGAGACACACAAGGGGGACTTTTCAGTCCTGCTGATCCTCAATCCTGCCTGGTCTGCAACCGCCTAATCTACAACCAAGGCTGGCACTCAATGTGGCATTAGGAGACCATCATGGGCTGACTTGTGTCCCCCTGCCCCAAATGCAGATGCTGAAGTCCTAACCCCCACTACTCAGAATGTGACCTTATTTGGAGACAGGGTCACTACAGATGTGACCAGTTAAGAAGAGGTCATACTGGAGGAGGGTGAGCCTCTGCTCCAACAGGACTGCTGTCCTTATCAAAAGGGAAATTTAGACACAAACAGACATGCATGCAGGGAGAACACCCTGTGACGATGCAGGCAGAAATCAGGGTGATGCAGCTACAAGTTAGGGAACGGCAAAGACTGCCAGCAGCCGCCAGATGCCAGGAGAGAAACATGGAACAGATTCTCCCTCCCAGCCTCCAAAGGAACCAGCACTGCTGACATCTTGGTCTTACTCTTCTACCTTCCAGAACTGTAAGACAACACATTTCTGCTGTTAAGCCACTCAGTTTGTGGTCCTTTATTACAGCAGCCTAGCAAATTAACCCAGAGACCTTGCACACAGTGTGGCTTGATCACGGGGACCTTAGGGTACCTCTTTAGCTACTCTAAGCTGCACTGTGCATCTCAGAAATGAAGACAGAAGATATGTTCATTAGAAGATGAGTGTTGAATGAGATCTGTGTGAAAGCACCTTTGAAGTGTTGACTATTAGTGGAATTATTATTCACCAAGTGGCCAATGGGGAACTGCTTTGGGAAGATCATAGAGGAATTCTTGGTTAACCAAGAATTATTCTTCACTATGTGTAATTTGGCACCAGGTTGTAGATGCCTTCAGTTATCCAAAATGTGCTGTTAGTGTAGATGGGCTCTCTGTGCTCCGGTCCAGAGCCCATGCCTGACTCTATAGCACATTGCACCCCTCTCACTGCATCCAGGACAACCCTCCAGCGTTCTCCCCTCTCCTAAATCTTCCATTTTCTCCTCCCATCAACATATAAAGATGCTATTATTTCTTCCAGCTTTAAAAATCCCTCCTTTAACCATACTTCCTCTGTGAACAACCCTTCCCTTCTTTCTTCCCCTTTGCAACAAAACTTCATGAAAGAGTTGCTATAACCCCTGTCTCCAGTTTCTCTCTTAACGTTTTCAAGTTTAGTAAACTTTATTTTGGACATTTACAAATGTGCGCAAAATCCTAAGCGCTCAGTTACTTTTTACCAAGTGGACAATCCTGGTAACCAGCACCCAGATCAAGAATTAGAATTCATTGTATTGCACATTTGAAAGTTGCTAAGAGAGTAGATCTTAAAAGTTCTCATCACAAGAAAAAATTTTTTTTAACTGTGGTGATGAATATTAAGTAGGAAGAAAAAAAGACTTAGATTATCATAAGCACCCCAGAAGCTCACCTCCTGACGCCTCCCAGTTGCCAGCCCCAAGGGAACCACTCCTCTAACTTCTGGCACCACGGATTCGTTTTCCTGTTTTGGGACTTCACAAGAGTAGAATCACACAGTGTGTACTTTTATGTCGCTGGCTTCTCTCCCTCAACATTGTATTTGTGGAATTAGTTCCTGATGTTACGAATAGCAATAGTTGACCCCATCTGATTGCTCTAGTCCAGGGATTGGCAAACTTTCTCTGTAAAGGACCAAAGAGTAAATACTTAGGCTTTGTGGGCCATAAGGATGCTACCTTCTCAACTCTGCTCCTGTGGCCATGAAAGCAGCCACAGATGGTACTTAAAGAAATGGTTGTGGCTGTGTCCGAGAGAAACTTTGCAAGCATAGGCCTCATGCTGGATTTGCCTTGTAAGCTGCAGCTTGCTGACCCTGCTTGGTCTATCATAGCCCATTGAACAAATACACTGTAGTTTATTTATCCATCCTAATAAGGATGCACATTTGTGTTATTTCCAAGTTCTGGTTATCCTATTTTACATCTCCTTCTTTTTGTGCTTTTAAATCAACTTTACTGAAATATAGTTTACACATAATAAAATGCATCCATTCACTTGTAAATCTATTCCAATCTGAATTTTCCCCACCACTCCAACAAAACCATTTGTTAGCAAGATCACCAATGTTCTCCATGTTGCTGAATCCAATGGTCAACTCTCAGTCCTCATCGTCCTTGACTTCTCGGCAGCATTTGATACAGTTGATGCCTTACGTGCTCCCTGACACTGTCTTCACTTGGTTTCTGGAATTTGGCATTTAGGTTTTCCTCCTACCTCTGATCACTCCATCTTGATCTCCTTTGCTGAATGCTCTTCTTCTCTCAACCCCTTAATGTTGGAGCGCTCGAAGGCTCAGTCCTTGGACCTCTTCTCTATCTACACTCACTTCTTGGTGACCTTATCCAGCTGTTGACTTTAATATCATCTGTATGCCCACAACTCCCACATTTATATCCCCAGCTCAGACTTTTCCCCTGACCTCCAGGCTTGTATACCCACAACCTGCCGCACCTGCGGCCTTCTCCATCTTGATGGTCATAGTCATCTGACGACTCTTTTTCTTTTTTCTTTCTTACGTACCACATCCACTCCATAACAATTCCAACTGGCTCTACCTTCAAATTCTACCCAAATCTGACTATTTCTCACCACCTCCACTACTACAGCCTGGTCCAAACCAGCATTGTCTCACTTCTGGATAATTGAAATTGCACCCTCTCTGGTTTCCCCACTTCCACTCTTGTTCTTATACAGTCACTCGCAACACAACAATCAGAGCGAGGTGGTTATAACAGAAGAGAGAATGTGTCTCTCTCTGCTCAAACCTCTCTAACAGAGTCCCTTCTCATTCCGAGTAAGAGTCCTATAACGTAAAGTTACAAGTCCCTGCAGTGGCTGGGAGCCCACACACACCTCTTCCTACCTACGTCTTCCCATCTTCCATGGCCCCCTGCTCCAGTCTCCCGGCTTCCTCCTAGTCTTCAAACATAAAACATACCAGGCACACTGCTGCCCTGCTGTGAACTCTGCCCACGCTCTTTCCCCAGATGTCCCTTGGCTGATCCTCTCAACTCCTCCAAGTCTTTGCCCAAATGTCACCTCAATGAGGCCATCCCTGACTATTCTGTTTAAAATTGCAACCAGCCCCCAACACTTTCAATCCCTCTGTTCAGCTCTACTTCTCTCCTTTTCCATGATGCTGAGAACCTCCTGGCGTACACTAGATAATCTACTCATTCATTGTGTCTATTGCTAATCATCTATCTCCCACACTAGAGCGTAAGTCCCATGAGGGCATGAACCTTTGTTTTGCTCACTGATGTATTCCAAACCCCAATAACAGTGCCTATCACATAGTAGGAACCCTATGAATGTTTGTTGAATGAAAGGTTAAGAAAGTAGGAATTTGTTTTTCTCATTAAAAAGCATTAGTCTTGTTTTTTCATGCAAATTCTCATCCTGGATTAAAAGCTAAAGGACTCACCCATCAAGTTCCCAGCGAGTGGTTTGGCAATTATATCAACTACATGCAGGTCCTCTTAGGTCGATAGACACCTGAGGCTATTTATTTTATTGGTGAAAGCTTGGCGTGAGAACATTTTGGTTCAGTTCACGAAAACAGCAGTGTTCCAACCAGCAGCTCCAATAAATCTTACACATTCTCGAGCCCATAAGTCCTGGCCCCTTGCCTCTCTACACATCCATTCATCCAACTAAGAAGAACTTCTTGTTGGAGCACACTGGGGCATTTGACTAGTAAGAGCAATGGGAAGGAGCACAATCTTCTTCCTTTTCTGCCCTGGGGACAAAACTTCAGAGTGACCAGCTCTTTGCTCAGGAAATGCAGAATGTGACCAGAAAGACATTGCATCTCTTTCCACATATACCAAATAGCTTGCCCACTGTGCAGACAAAGATAAAGTTAACACATGGAGCCATACACTGATACAGTCTTATTCCAAACCCAGGTGTGTTTACTCCTGGACTGTCAGTTAGTATACGGCCCTCAAATCTACGGAGACTGGTAGGCTAAGAATGGTTCATCCAAGAGTGTTTCCCATAATAATTTTCTGATTACACATCTCTTCACACACAATCTCTATTATAGTACTTTTCACAGTTTGCATGGTAGTTGCTTGTTTACACTTTGCTCTCCCTGTATATGCCTCTTGCTCATCCTTTGTGCCCTGACCACTACGCTAGCAGTGCCTCACAGCTGGGAGTGTGGTTGATTGATGTCACAGCAAAGGGCAGTTGTTACAGGCATGACTCTGCAGGCAGATTGTGTAGGTGGAGTCTTACATTAGCACTTACTCGCTGTATGAGCTTGGACAAGCTATGTACCCTCTCTGTGCCTTGATTATCTGGACTGTGAAAGGAGCATAATAATACCACCTGCCACATGAGGTTGTTTTAAGGACGAAATTAATTACATAAATCATTTGGCACAATGCCTGGCTCACAGGAAGTATGAATATATATATGAATATGTGTGGTATAAATATATATTCAAATGTGTATAGATAATACGTACATATGTTTGTGTCTGTGTATATAAATCTCCCTCTCTCCCCACAGAAGCACTTTGGGTCTTCGCAAGGTGACAGAAATCATCCAAGACTGCTTTTCAGTGTGATTCCTGCACTGGAGTTATGAATGAACCAGCTCTTTGTCTGGTAAAAAGACTCTAACAAAATGTTGAGAAAAAATAAATTTGAACCTGTGCACACACTCTCAGAATGCCCTTTTCCCACCAGCAGGGCTGGGCCAATCCCATGAGGCAAGCTCCCCAGCAGACATTCTGGAAGGGAGACCTCAAAAGACTGGGGATTTCATGTGACACCACCAGGGTGTGGAGGGGGAGGCAGTGGTGGCAAAGTTTATGACAAGTTTTTATTTGCTTTCTCCCCATGCCCCCAATGTATCTTCAGTCTCTGTGATTGTCACATTCACACATGAGTACCCTTGGCCTATCCTGTATTAGTTCTTTAAGGTTTGCTATGGACTAAATTGTGCTCCTCCGCCCCCACTCCCTTCACATGTTGAAGACTTAGCCCCCAATGTGATTATATTTAGGGACAGAGCATTTAGGAGGTAACTCAGGTTAAACGAGTTCATAAGATTGGGGTCCTAATCCAACAGGATGGGTGGCCTTATAACAAGGAGAAAAGACAGAAATCTCTCTCTCTCTCTGAGGGCATGCACTGAGGAAAGGCTGTGTGAAGACATAGCAAGTAGCTGGCCACCTGGAAGCCAGGAAGAGAGCCCTCCTCAAGAATGAATTGGCCAGCACCTGGATCCTGGATTTCCCAGCCTCCAGAATTGTGAAAAACAAATTTCTGTTGTTTAAGCCACCTGGTCTACGGTATTTTGTTATGGCAGTCTGAGCAGACTAAGACAGGTTGAAACAGGGAGCAGGGCCAGATGATCCCGATAATGCGGCTTATTTCTAGGATTCATGAGGCAGGAGGGATGTCCTCTATCTCCTTAGCGGGGCGGTCATTCTTGGTCACAGAGTTTCCCAGGCAGGGATATCTGTAGGCTCAAGACAAGGGAAACAAAGGCTCAGCAGGGGCTGAGATGCTGCCTATTCTGTTTATTTAGTATTTATTTGGGACTCATATTTCCTGGTTGAGTTGATTTGTTACTGTCCAATACACAGTGTCCCTATTAGGCAGTTTGATACCAAGCTCTTCTTAGCCACCTTCTGACTAGTCCGTCCCAGGGGACTTTGGCTCTAGCCAGGTGTGGCTGGAGTCGTGGGGTTGCTTTCACATGGCTCGAAATAAAACAACTTTATGCAGAACAAACCAGTAGGGGACTGTTTCTCAGATAGAGGTTGTGAGTCTAGATAGCACTAAGAGCTTCAAGGGTTTCTCCTCAGTGGAGAGTCTAGCACTTTCCATGACAACAAAGCTTGAAAACAGCAATTTTTAGGTAACTTGTCCAATAAATCTCCTTGTATTAGTTTTCTAGGGCTGCTGTAATGAAGTACCATAAACTGGGCGGCTAAAAACAACAGAAATTTATTCTCTCACAGTCTGGAGGCCAGAAGTCTGAAGTCAAGGTGTCAGCAAGGCCATGGTCCCCCTGAAGGTTCTAGTGAAGAATTGGTCCTGCCTCTTCGAATTCCTGCAATCTCAGGCATTCCTTGGCCTGAGGCAGCATGACTCCAATTTCTGCCTACCTTTGTCTCCAAATGGCCTTCTTCGCTGTGTGTATTTCTTGTGTCCTCTTCTATTATTATAAGAACACCAGTCGTTGGATTAAAACCCACTGTAATCCAGTATAACCTTTTAACTAATTACATCTGCAAAGATCCTATTTCCAAACAAGTTCCCATCTGAAGTACCGGATGGATATGATTTGGGGTGGGGGTGGGGGGCACTATTCGACCCACCATATTGCTTTAGTTACGACTCTAGTTGAAAACTACAGAAAAACACTTACGCCATAGTATGCAATAGAAAGGATTTTATTTGTAGGACATAGGAGTGTTTTCCAGAATCTCAGGGCAGTAAAGCAGTCTGGCCTCAAGAGGAGGAACCTGGAACCACATAGCTATCAGATGGTGCACAACTGCACAGTCCTCTTGCTTCCTCTTGTCTTGTTTCCCTCTACCTGTCAGCTTCTTTCTCCCTGCAGGCTGGCTTTCTCTGCATCTCCATGCCTTTGGCAGGCAGCTGATGGCCAACCCATTGCTCTAGAGTTTACATTTCTGTTCAAATGATCAGTTAAAATTGGATAGCCTTGGTCCCAATGCTAAATTCTCAGGAGAGAGAATCTAATTGGCCCATCTTGGGTGGAGTAGGTGTTCAATCCTCGTCCAATCAGTTGTTAGGTGGATGGAGTGAGCTAGTAAATCCAGCTGGTGGTGTGGAGTCATCCCAGTGGCAGGGAAGGAAACCCTCAGAGAAAGATGAGTCATTGTGAGCTAGGTACATAGCCCAAAAAAGGTCTACACTAGGTGTCTTGTGTTTTATGGCCTTTAACAGCATCCAGAGTGTTTTCATGTATATTCTCGCTTGATTTCATCCAGAGTAGGCATAATTGCAATTTACCCATTTTACAGATGCAGAAAGAGACTCTGAGAGATGAACCCACAAAGATGATCGGTGTCAGAGACCAGGCACAACATTATGTCTTCTGACTCCTGGCCTGACTCTTTTACCTTACCTCGCAACACAGAAATGTAAGCCACTCTGTAGTGTTCATTGCAACCAAATGTCACTTGTGCACAGCATTATTATCCAAGTTTACAAATGTACTTTCAAAAATAAAAATTCAGGCGTCGGCCCCGTGGCCGAGTGGTTGAGTTCTCACACTCTGCTTCGGCGGCCCAGGTTTTCACCGGTTCGGATCCTGGGCGCTGACATGGCACCGCTCATCAGACCATGCTGAGGCGGTGTCCCACACGCCACAACTGGAAGGACCCACAACTAAAAATATACAACTATGTACTGGGGGACTTTGGGGAGAAAAAGGAAAAAAAAATTAAAGATAAATAAAATAAAATAAAATAAAAATTCAGCAGTCTGAAGATTACAGCCATTCACTCGTGTCCAAGTCATCCAAAGTTTCTGCCGCCTCTAATTTTCCTGCTTCTTCCCCCGTTCACGGTCTTCTCACAATTCTAAACCCCTCAACATCATTGTTCTCCCAGAAAGTTTTCACTAGGATTTAGTATACTAAAATAAAAGGGAAAATCCTTTTCCTTCTAGCATTTAAAGGCAAATCCCTCCTCTTTTGCATTTTATGATTTCCTTCTTACTGATTCTGGCATCCAATCAACGCACAGTGTCAGTGTTTGGGGAGATAGGGCTGTTTGGGGCCACACCTTGGCAATCTTTTTATTCACCTCTTACATTTGGGTCACCATCTTCTTAGAATTTTCCTCCCTTAAACCATCCTAGCTCTCTTCCCATTTCTTCTCTATTTGTCATTATCTTCTCTTGTCTAGAGGGCCTGGTAATGAGGCAAACTCAGTTACAAAGCAGGTCACAGTTGGTGCTGGCAATTTCCAGCTTGATCAGGGAACACAGTTGCAGGAACCTGGGCAGTGGTCTCCAGGCAAATCTCTACAGTTCGCCTTTAGGACATTTGCTGATTGATTGGGGGCCCATGGCACTCTCTTCACTAGTCAGATGGTCGAAAGTTGACTGTTTAACATGGGTGTATTTCAGTATGAATGCTATTTTTTTCCAATCTCATTTGGGGGAGAGCTGAAGGTTTTTATTTTCTCAAGAAAGTTGAATAATTTGAAGTTCATATCGAGAATTTAATGTTTGCCATATTTGTTGTACTCCTACTCCATTTTTTACTGACGGATCCTTTTTGACCTGCACATCTCCCCTGTTGGTCGTTCCCAGAGCAGACCCCATATTTACTCTTTTTTCCTATGTGTTTCAGTTCTGGGTAGTTTAGCAATATGCTAAAATTTTCAGACTTTGTTTCTTATCTCAGATAAGATTATGTAAGTTAATATCTTTATTGTAAATTATGTTTTTAATTTATCTTGGTTAATAATTCCAGATCCCTACAGGCAGAGGCATCCACAAATTCAGGATGATTATGCTGCCACTGAGATTGAAGCCTCATTTTTCCCCTGAGGACATTTCTATTAATTACATATAAACTCCTCCATGTATTCAATATTAAACGAATTTAACTGCATCAAAAAGATGCCTGTGATAAAGAGAATAATGCTTAAAAATAACGTAATGTTCCACATCTGTCAAAAGAAAATAACTCAGATACTCTGATGACTCACTGGAGCCTTTACTGATATTAGATTAGACATTCAGATAACCAATCATCAAGGAAAGGATAACTAGGTATCTTCCAATTATTCTTCCAACTCTCTTTCAGGAAACTTGTTAACACAGGCTCGATGAGAAAATACTATCTGAGAAATAATGCCACTTTAAAGGAGTCATTATCAAGCTCACACTGACAATCAGTGTTTAAAATCAAGGACAATTAAATATTTGCTTATCCCAGGAGTTAATTTACTGCCCTTGAGACCTTGTTTCACCTCCTTTAGGAGCATTTAAAAAATGGACAGACTGATTTTTAAGAAATGCCCCTCTTTAATAATGGTTTACTTAAAAAGGATTTTTTTTTGGCCTCCTTTCTTGATCTTCTTTCTTCTAGCCAGTGTGCTCTTTCTAACAAACAAGTTGATGATGTCACTGTCTGCTTGAAATCCTTCTATGGCTTTTCCTTGTCTTTAGGGAAAGTCCAAGCTCCATGACCATTCATGCTTCTTCATATTAACTCTTCAATTTCACTCCCTTCCATTCTACCAAGGATGCTCTGTTTCAGACACATGGAATGAGCTGAAATTCTCAGAACGCACCATGCTTGTTGCTACCTCTAGCATTTTGTATATATTGTGTCTTCCGACTTTCTTCACCACCTTCGTAGTAGCTACAACTTATCTGTCAAACATAGACTTAAATGCCCCCCTCTCAGAAAGCCTTTTAGGAGGTTTCTCCTCTTTTCTCAGTATCACCCCGTTCATGCCACTGTTATGACATGTACAGCCTTGTGGTAATTATTTATTTCTTCATCTACCTCCTTAACTTCACTGGAAATCCCCAGGGCTCAGCCCAGTGCCCAGAAACAGAGGCCACTTAAAAAGTGCTGATTAAATGGAAAATCCCGATGGATGTCTGCTATCAATCTCAACTAGGCCTTCACTTGTTTGATTTGTCACTTGTTGAATCCTGACCCTGAGGACAGTTGCAAACAGTTCCCACCCTCCCATGACCCAAGTGCAGCCTTTGCCTCACTCATCCTCAGCAGAGACTCTCAATGTCTGCTTAGAGTTCATAGACGGCATTAAGTGCAAAGTCCTTAATCTTCCCTAATTTACCTGGACGCTCATTCCCAGCATTAACATTTCTCTGTTTCTCATTCTCTTCATGCCTCTCATCTGAAAGGAAAAGGAGTCTTTTCTCCCTAAGGATCTCATGCCCTCCACCCGACTGCCCTCTCCAGAATCTTCCATCTTCCCTTTGACATCTGCTAGCATTCCAGTCTCTAAAACACCCATCAAACTGGTTGCTCTTGCACAGCCTTACATATCCAAAGATTCCTGTCCTGTCGCAACGCCTTCAAACCCAGCAGACTTTGCTGGAACTGGTGGCTCAAATACCAGACACAGCCTATGAAAGTGTTTCACTTGATTCTCACAGTGTTTTAAAAATTGGGAAATTTCACTTAAAAAGAAGGATTTCGCTCTTCTCTGTCACGGTCAGATAGCTGGCTGCTCTGGGCCACCCTTCCCCTTGGCAGCCATGGTCTAGGCACAGCTGCCTACTTCGGGTGAGCCACGTGGTCACCAGGTCATCCCAGCCTCCTCTGACCCTCCCTCTCACTTCTGTCCCCCGTCAGGTTCTTGCAAGCGTTTGAGTGTGCCGTCCTCTGCTAGGGTTTTGGATTTGTCCCTGTCTTTCAACTGGAAGTCCCCTCTTGAAAGTCGCAGGTGATTTTCAGTTACGAGATACACAGGTGTTTGCTCTATCCACTTGTTCTTGAACTTTCTGCATCTCTCTGTCACCTCTCCATGAGCCACACCCAGCTTGACTCCCTTAGCACCTTATGTTCCTGGCTCTGTAAGACCCCTAATGCCGATGTTGCTGGCTGTTTTCCTCCCGCCCCTAAATAAACGCTTTTCCTAAGGTTTGGTCCCGGAATTTTCAATTTAGGACCCCACTCAGCTCCATGGGCTCACTGAGCCCCGTGGCTTTTGTCATCCATCCCTTTAATTGAAGAGCTGCCACATTCCTCTGTCTCTAATGTCTCCTCCTTCTCTTCTTCTCACATATCTCTGGTGATCAGCTGGAAATGTCCTTCTGGATATGTTTTCACACTTCAGATTTAATATGTCTGAACACAACTGCTCATCTGGCCTCCCGCCCCCCCACCTGACCACACCAGGCCCCTCCTGACTAGCTGACTGTTGGCGGAGTTCTCACAGTGACCCAGGCTGTACTCACTTCACCCCTTTCCTTTGACCTCCACAGCATTTCTTCAGGCCCTCAAAACTCCCGGCCTCCCAGCTGGCCTCCCTGCCTCCCACCCCTTATCCGAATCTCATTCCTTGCATCCTGGAAAAATCACCCTCCTAAGACGCTGCTGTGGTAACGTCTTTCTACTGCCCTACACTCAGCAGCTGGAAGAATGAGACCTGTAAGTTGTCAGATTCCTGTCCACGCTCTTCTCGGCAGTCCAGCTACTTTCAAACCTCAAAGAAGTGACTAGCCATCCTCTTCACACCATTCTCAGTGCATCAGAGACGTTAGCCATTCTCCAACATTTGAAGAACATCCAAAACTTAAGAAATTCAGCCATCTAGGCTCAACCAGGTTTCCAACCTCACCTCTTCCCACTTCCTGACACTGACCTACTGTCACCTGGACAACTTGTAATTCCCCAGAATTGAAGACACCTCACGCTCTCTCCCTTTGCCAATGCAAAGGTCCTCCCAGCATCCTTCCAGGCCCATCTCAAATGTTTCACTGATAACACCACCCATCACACACACTCTTATATTGTATTTCTGGCCAGGTCTTCTCTGGCCCACTACTTCGTATGCTCCTTGAGAGCAGGGAGTGACTCCTTCTCCATCTTTTATCCCATCAGAGTACCTGGCACATGGCGTCCTTCTAAACAACGAGCACACAGACAAGCCTTCGACAGTGGCAGACAGAGCCAGGTGCTGGCGTACGAAGATGCATGAGGCACAGCTGCCGCCCTGCTGGGGTTCTCATTCGAACTGGTGAGAAGGACATGTAAACACGTGGCTATAAAGTATTATGACACAGTAGAGGTGCATGCCAAGTCACGGAGGGTTTGCTCGTGGAGAGGTGATTGAGAACGGGAAGGGGAGGTCTCCGAGGACGTGACATTTGAACCGGGCGCTAAAGGAAGGATGGTCAGAGAGGCGGGCAGGAGAAATGACTGACGTGAAACCTAAGTCAGCTATGTTTACAACTTACTGGCAATCATGATGGTGGTAAGGCGGCAAGGCTGAAGGACCAGCCCACACGTATTTAGATTACGTGGGTTTTGCTTTGGCATGAAACATAAATGAGAGTGAACCACCGCACAGCGAGGGACTCTACCCAGGGCGATATGTGGGGCAAGCAGCAGAAGTGACTCTAATTCTGGTTGTTGACCCCCTTGTTGGTAGGGTGTTCTAGACTAGCAGTTATTTACTGTCGATACTTTAAAACGAGGGCTAGAGAGTTGGCAATCAAGGTTTGGTGCAGATCAGAAAACTAGTAAAAGTGCCTCATACGAATTGCAAGCACAGCATCTGTGTTCCAAAGCCAGCTTAGATTTTGGAACTCTTCCATCTCTGAACACGACCTGAGCAGCGTCATCACCTGCCAAGGCTGAAGTCACTGCTAAAATGGCTTCCTCAACACAAGACGAGCCCCAGAATCTGTCTTCGCCACAAGAATGACCTTTGGTTTCTTTGCTAGAATACACGGCTTTATTTGACTAAGATAAACCAAAAAGTCAGAAACTTTAAGTACAACTGATTTCATTTGAGCATCTTAACTGAAATCTCTTTCTACATGAGCAAAGATTCCCTATCAGCTGTTTTTTTAAGGGACATCTGGCTTCAAAAGCTTTTATTGCTTTTCTTTCTATTGTAAAAATATCAAGTCAAGCATTTCTGCGGAGGCATGCAGCAAAAATGCCAACACCAAACTGAGTCCTGCTGATTTCCCCTGGGACTGTTTCCACAATAACAAGTGATTGCTGTTGTTTTCACAGAAACACCAATAAATAAACAGTTCTAGAAACATGGTACATGGAGAGTGATCAATAAAATTAGCTACGTCTCCACTTTAAAGCTAGTTCTAAAACGTCACAGAATTACTGGTGGAGAGCACAGATAATCAGACTGGGAAAGCAAAGGATTTACAGGCATGGGCGTCCGCCTCCCGCCCACACAGCCTTTATGCACCAGCAGGTCCATCATCCTTTCTCATCCGCTCATAAGCTTCAAAGGGATTGAGCCAAGGTCTTGATAATCTAGCCCTGACCAAATTGGGAACTGACCATCCATCTCCCACCAAATTCTCATCATCAAAATTAAGCATTGGAGGAGGTCCATCACCACACACCGACCCGAGGGGGAAGTGGACTGTCATAGGTGCCTTGTCATTTCAAATCCAGACCCTGGCGAAGCCAGCCTGGGTGACTCGGTGGTGGTGGCAGGGCTGCAGGGAGGCAGTCAGGAATGTGACCCACATGCAGCTGGGGCTGCCCTTTGAACCAAATCAATGGAAATTTTTCCTTCCTTGTGGTAAGGCCTCCCACACACTGATAAGTACCATTTGGAAATCTTCACCGTCTGACAAACACCACTGGACCACTGTGGGTGTCACTGGGTTCAGGGTCTTCCCCTGGGCAGGACAGACACTTTGCAATATGCCTTTGGGGCAAACTCCAGCTCCCTAGCTAGAGGACCGTAAACGTTATAAAAACCAGGAGAATTTCTTTTTCTTTTTACTGCTTGCTAATTAACAAATTGAAAACACATCAGAGGATTGAACAGCCTCTAAGTTGTGTGTTGTTGTCGTGTTGTTTTATGGGGAGAACCGCTGATTCCCCGGATTGCAGTCTTCGTGCCTGTGTGCTCTCTGAAGCAGCGTCCAGGTGAGTCGGTGGCAGCGGCAGGCACAGAGAAGGGAAGCAGGGATGCAACAGCCTTTCCATCTCCTTCCACTGAGGTGGGACCCAGGGCCCGGGAGGTGCCAGCCTGCGGGATCCAGCCGCCTCTGGCTTCCAAGGCTGGGGTAATGGCTCTGTTCTCACAGAAGTGCTGACAGAACATGACAAATAGAAAGCAGATGTGAACTGACCTTCCAGAAATGTATCCCAAGGCTTCTTAATCTTCGTAGGAATCCTTCAGGCAGTGATGCACGTGACATTTAAGGGCTGCTGTTCGTGCCTGGGACCCCTCCCTGGACAGTCCCCCACTCCGTTCTCCTCCTGCCCCTCCCTTCCCGCACTGCCCTTTCAGACACTATCCCCAGAGCCCATATCACACATGGTCACCCCCCTGCACACACGCTTTCCCTCGACCTGAGCCCACACACAGACAGTCTTGGCTGCCACAGAGGTACCACCTTTACCAACCATTGAGGCCACTTCTCTCCCAGTTTTGGATCCATACTTGCTTTGAAATTGTCCCAATCACCGGGACCATTGCTGGCTCCAAATACTTTTGTGACACTAAATGTTGGTTTGAAACCCCTGAGTCCGCTGGACTTTTGCCCACTTAACGACTTGAGTCAGAAATACTGGACTAGAGGGTACAAGGGCCAGCTGGGGAAGCGAGTCTCTGTGTCCCTCTCCTACTGCCTCCCAGGGCCTCTGCTCGGGGCGGAGCGCTGCTTCTGATGCAGGTGAGCGCGGGCCTGCGCCACGCCTGAGACCCCGGCTTTTGAACTGCTCTGCTTATGTTCGTTGCGGACACTTGTTTGCGTCCCACAAGAATTTGGGTGGGATTTCCCAGAGTTTTGTCCTCCCCATGACTACAATACTTTGTAGAAGGCTTTCTTCCTTGCCCAGTTGTTGGTATCTCAGAAAACAATTTGTGGAAACATCTCCCTTGAGAAAGCAAGCCATGTAAGAGCGAGGCAGGGTAACTCATTCCCGTTGCTCCTGAGGGGCAATCAGCTACATCACCAGTTAATCCCAGATCAGTCTCCGTGGGCCAAGCCAGCGGTCCCCCTGGAAGTCCCCCAGGGGCTCTCTGCCTAAGAAGTCGGTGCATTTTCCTGTTTTCAGACATCGTATGCCTAGAAATTCCCATAGAAGGTTCTGGACAGAAGTGGATAGAGTTTGTGGAATTCAAACAATTGAATCTTTTTTCTATTCCTGTATTCCTTAAGACTAAATCATTTGTCCAATTGGTAAGATAATCAGAAATGCACTCTGTCACAACATGCGATTGTTGTTTATATATTTGAGTTTTGCAAATGAATAGAAAATGTCAAACATGCAATTTGTAAGCATTAGCTCGATTGAGAGTGATGATGATCTTATGAGATGGGTAATGTCATGTCAATTTACAGAGTAGATAAATGAAGTTTATGGGTGTGAAATAACTCATGTTATTTCTAAGTTGATAAGTGGGAGAGCAGGATTCAATTAGGCCTGTAACAGAGGCTCCAAAATTTTGTATTAGAAGAGTCAGGCAGCGTCTGATGGGAACGTGGGCAAGGGATTTTCTTGAGGCTGTGTTTGCGTAGCCAGCTCATCGCTCCACTTCGCATATTCATCTGGGTTAGGTCAAGGTCGTGATGAAGATCAGGGGGCCTTGAGCCTCCCCGCCCACCGCAGGCTACCTCTCGGGCTGCCATTGCTTCTCTGACTCCAAGATCCACTCTCTTGCAGTTGATATATTTGCAACATGAGACCCTAGGAAGAAAATTTTAAAGACAAATAGGCAACTAGTAGATTATCAATCCATGGATTTTATTAACCCAAAGTTCTATTCTCTGCCTGTTTTTCTGGTTCATTCTATATCACCACCCCTCACACACTTGGGGACCCAACAACACTGTGGGGTTTTCAGTCTTTCCAGGGTCCTGCTGTCTCACTTCTAGGTCTGTCTTTGCGCATACTCTTCCCCGTACCTGGAAGACTCCCTTCCCAACCCTGCTTCCTCCTCTCCCTACACCCACTTTCCCCTGGCAAACTCCTGCTGAGTGTGAGCTTCAGTGTCACCACCCCTTCCTGTATCATCCTGTCATAACCCCATCACGCCCGCCATCTTTAAGGGAGGTGCTCTGGAGCCCAACCTTGTGTGCTTGAGTTCTGACTTTGCCTGGTTGTGCAAGTTCAGGCTGCTTATTAACCCTCTCAGTGGTTGACTTTCCTCACCTCTAAATTGGGGCAATAATGGCCCCTAAGCTCTGAGGTAGGTCCTGGTTCACTGAGAGAATATCTTTCAAGCACTTAGAGCCAACCTGACTTGAGGCAAGCCCTCCGTCCATGTTGACCAGAACCACTGGCTGCTTACAGCAACAGGGGAGGGACTGCCACTCGGCTGGTCACCATGACATCCTGGCACACAGCACACAGCATAGTCTCCAGTTACACACACAGTACGTCCACTGCTCCAGACCCCAACCCCACCATCTCTTGTCTAGACTCTGAAATAGGCTCCAACCAATGCTCCTGTTTCTGTCCTTGCTCCCTCGAGTCCAGCCAGAAGGATCTTTTCCAAACTTGAGTCAGATCATGCTGCTCTTCTGGTTTCCCATATCACTTGGAATAACAACTAAAGTCCTTGCAAGACCCTATGTGGCTTGGCTCCCTGTTACCCACCCGACGTCCTCTTCTGCTCTGCTCCCCTTGCTCGCTCGGCTCCCGCCACGTTGGCCTCCCGGGTGCTCCTCAAACCACAGGAATGCTTTTGCTTTAGGGGCTTTACCTGGCTGTTCCTTCCGCTGGGACCATTCTTTTCAGAGTTAACTGCTCACTAACTCTGGCCCCTTCTTCATGTCCTGCTCGAATGCCACCTTCTCAATAAGGCCTACACAGATCGCCCTATTTCAAACCTTACTGCAACCTCATCACAAAGAAAAGAAAAAATCATAAAAAGAGGGCAGGAGGAAACTTCTGGAGGTGATGGATGTGCTTATGGCATAGAGAGTGTGCTGGTTCCTCTGATGTATGCATGTCTCCAGATTCATCAAATTGTATCCAGTACAGCTTTCTGTATGTCAATCACACCTCAATAAAGTGGTTTAAAAAAAGAAGGGAAAATATAAAATGCAGCCTTGTGCACGCTCACACCCAGCACTCGCAGCCCCCATACCTTGCTCTAACTTCCTTTAACTTAACACTTTAGTTAACTCACTTATTATTACTGTTTAGTGTTTTCTTTCTGGCTTTCTCCCCTAGAGTGCCAGCGTGACGGCGCAGGGATGTTTGTTTCCCTGCCGATGTGCTCCCAAGAGCCTAGAGCAGTGCCTGGCGCACAGGGCGCTGAATGATGATTCTTGGATAAAGGGTGACACTCACGTGCATAGGCACGGCCACGCCCAGCTTCAATTCACTGTCACGGTGAGTGGGAAGGTTAGCGGGGTCAACTTTTCCAGGGCAGAAAAGCAGACGCCTTCCTTTGCAGTGTTCACATGATGACGCAGATAGATTTCATCGAAAGGCATCTTCTCCACAACAGCAGTGCACGAGGCCCCGTCCCTGAGCAGCCTCCACAAGTCTGGGCAGCTCCACGCCCTGCCATCAGTGTGGCCCCCACTGTGGTCTTGATGGAACATCCCCGAGTTACTGGAGTTACTGGAGGTGCTGAGCTGCCCAGGGAACAGCTCCTCAGCTTAGGTCTCAGCAGGGGAAACGTCCTCCTTAGCGGTTCTATTGTCTCTGTCCTCCCACAACTCAAAACAGCACTTTCGGGGGGTTGGCCCCGTGGCAGGGTGGTTAAAGTCCTGCGTTCCACTTCCGGCCTGGGGTTGGTGGTTTGGATCCTAGGCACAGTCCTAGTGCCAGTCATCAAGCCATGCTGTGGTGGCATCCCACATACAAAATAGCGGAGGATTGGCAGAGATGTTAGCTCCGCAACAATTTTCCTCACCAAAAAAACCCCACAACAGAAAACCCCAGCACTTTCCCTCATAGTCTCTTTTTGTCAGTCTTTTTCCTTATTGACTGCTAAAAACAAAGTGATAATTTCTTAATTTATAATGGCCATTCTGACCGAATACTTCAATCCCATTCTTCTGCGGTACACATCACAAGTTTCGTCTTATGTTACAAATAAACTAGAATAGGAACATGTTACTGTGTAGAAGTTATGGGGCAATAGATTTGGGCTCATTATAAGAAGTTTAAAAAATAATCAGGATACAGAATGGGCTGACTCTTACTATATAAAATTCCCTAATCATTGGAGATGATTTATATGGAAATGTCCAGAAAAGGCAAATCTACAGAGAGAGAGAGAAAATTAGCAGTTGCCTGGGGCTGAAGGTGGGAATTGGGGGTGACTGCAAATGGGGACAAGGTTTCTTTAAGGAGTGATGAAAATATTCTAATATTAGATTGCAGAACTCTGTTAATTTACCAAGAATCATTGAAGTATACACTAAAATGGGTGAATTTCATGGTATGTGTATCAGTTTGCTAGGGCTGCATAGAAAACACCACAGACTGGGGGCTTCAACAACACAAATTGATTCTCTCACAGTTCTGGAGGCTGGAAGTCTGGGATCAAGGTGTTGGCAAGTTCAGCTCCATCTGAGGCCATGAGCGAGAAGCTGGTCCATCCTTGTGAGGCCATGAGGGAGAAGCTGGTCCATCCTTGTGAGGCCATGAGGGAGAAGCTGGTCCATCCCTCTGAGGCCATGAGGGAGAAGCTGGTCCATCCTTGTGAGGCCATGAGGGAGAAGCTGGTCCATCCCTCTGAGGCCATGAGGGAGAAGCTGGTCCATCCCTCTTAGGCCATGAGGGAGAAGCTGGTCCATCCCTCTGAGGCCATGAGGGAGAAGCTGGTCCATCCCTCTGAGGCCATGAGGGAGAAGCTGGTCCATCCCTCTGAGGCCATGAGGGAGAAGCTGGTCCATCCCTCTGAGGCCATGAGGGAGAAGCTGGTCCAGGCCTCTCCCCTTGACTTGTGGATGGTCGTCTCCCCACTTCATCTTCACATCATCGTCCCTCTGCACATGTCTGTGTCCAAATGTCCTCTTCTTAGAATGATACCAGTCATGTTGGGTTAGGGTTCACCCTAATGACCTCATTTTAATTTAATTACATCTTTAGAGACCTTATCTCTAAATATGGTTCCATTCTGATGTAGTAGGGGTTAGGACTTCAACATATAAGAATTTGGGGGGACAGAATTCAGCTCATAGCAATATGTAAATTACATTTCAATAAAGCTATTTAAAAAATAACACATTAATTGAGCACTTGCCAGGTTCCAGGTCTGTGCTAAGTTCTTTACATGTATCATCTTCTCCAAAACGTTATGAGGCGAGTATGATTATACCCACTCTCAATGTGAGGAAGGTAAGGCTCAGAGAGGTTAACTATGGTGCTGTGGTCACAAAGTCAGTGAGCTGTGGAGCCACGATTCAACTGCGTAGCCACCTCCAGAGCCCACACTTTTAATCTCTCCACTGAAACCTACTGTGTGCCAGGCAGTCCTCTGACATCAGTTTTACAATCTCAATTGTATGCAAGAGAAAACTGAGGCTCAGAGAAATTCAGCAACTTGCCTAAGTTCACACAGCTCGTAAGTGGGCTTTCTCCAAAACCCGAGCAGCTTCTAAACACTATGATTTCCTCTCCAGTGTTGACGGGAGAGCTCTAGGGCAGGAGAGAGCCTGCGGCCCACAACAGACGCTCAGGAGACAGCAGCGGGATGAAGGAGAGCATGTTGGTCTGTAGTTCCAACTTCACAGCGATGGACAAAGGAAACTGCTCTTGCTGGAGACCTGAGTGGCCCCAACCCTGCAAGTCTGGAGACTCCTTGGGCAGCAGCTCAGGGGCTCATCTCGCCTGTGGAGTTCATGGTGCAAACTCCAGAAGTTACCTCTTGGCTGAATACGCTTTATATGGGGAAATGGGTTCCCTCATAGTCTACTGGTAGAGTGCAAACTGGGGTGAACTTTCTTTTGGGCAACCTGGTACTGTACATCAAAAGCCTTAAACACACACACACACAACCCCCTTATGTCCCCTAATTCCTCATGTGAGAATTTGTAAGTGTTAAGAAGAAAACTGGAAACAATCTAAATATACAATAATAAAAGAATAATTATGGTACAGTCATAGGATGGAATAGTATGCAGTCCTACTGACGATGTGGCTTTTTATTATTGTTCTAGATAAAGGTCATGCTATATAATATTAGGTGAAAAAAGCAGACATAAAATGAGTTACACGGTAGTTCACAGAAAAAGAAATGCAAATGGCCAGTAAGTGTAGGAAAAGATACCCAATCTCACTGAGAACTTAAAGAAACGCAAATTAAAACAATGAAATATTTTTCACCCGTGAGATGGGCAGAGTTGGCCAGGGGGCAGGGGAACAAGCATTCTAATGCACAGTTGCTGAAAGTATAAATTGGTATAAACTGTGGCAGAAATGTGACAATAGTATTAAAATTAAAAAATACATACCCATTTTTTGACTAACAATACTATCTCTAGCAGTTTCACTTCATCCCATTCAACACATATATACGCAAAGATGTTCATTACAGCACTAACTGTAGCGGCAAAAAACTCGGAAACAAGTTAAATGTTCATCAACAGCGAAATGATTAGGTGGTGGGAATTCACACAGCGAAGCATAGGCAGCTCTTAAAATAGCTTATGTGGATCTCCAGGTGCTTATTTGCAAAGATGTTTACAATAGTCAGGGTCCAGCCAGGAACACAAAACTCATGTTAGATGTTGAGGGAATTTAATACAGGAATTAATGACAAAAGTTTAGAAGGAAACTGCTTTATAGCCAGAGAGTGGTGACCCAGGGACAGCTTGCGCGCAGGCCAGGCACAGGCAGCTGAGGAGCAGGGGCAGGGTGCAAGGCCATACCTTCTACTCTCTGCTTCTCCTCGCGATCAACTTCCAGCTCTCTCTGTAGACCAACTCTCTACTCTTCTCCGTGCATGTAGCTGCACCAGCTCTAGTTGAAGCATCAGTAATGGCTGAAGAAAGTCCTGGGAGAGAATCTGATTGATCCAGATTGGGTAAAGCATCCGCCTAAAGCCAGCCATCGCTAGCTGGGGGAGGGGCCACAGGACTCACCTCTGTGAGTGGACATTGCGGTTCTCAGCAGGGGGCCGAGGTTGGGGAGGTTCTGTCGACTATTGACAACACGGGCAACCAGCTTGGTGCCAATGCCATCTACCACAGGAGGGAATTCATGACGGGAGAAGATCAGAATGGAAGGTGATAAGCTTTGGACATGTTCAACTCAGATGTTGAGGAAACCGAACGTAGAGTCCGGAGTTCTGCATCGGAATTTGGACAGGAAATCAAGGCTTGGGACAATTAGTGTAGAAACAGTATTTGAAACCATGGGTGAGTAAGAAAAGAAAATGCTGTTTCAAGATAGAACCCTGGAGAATAAGAAATATCTACAGGATAAACAGAGGAAGAGAAAACACTAAAAGAAACAGAAAAACTGGCCAAAAGGACTCGTCAAAAAAAAAAAAAAAAAAAACCAGAAAAAAAATCATGGAGAGAGGAAGAGAGGAAAAGGGAGGGTTTGAAGGAAAAGAAAGTGGCCAATTCTGTTAGATAAGACAAGCCCTGAAGACTTCGAGGTAGCACGTGGCCCCAAGGTCTCCGCTGATGGGCGCATCAGAGGGGAGGAAGCAACCAAACTGCAAGGAGTTTCGGAGGATAGGAAACGAATCTCTTATGATTTAATGGTTTTGCAGCCACTCACGAAACAGGGAGGCAACAAGCCTCAGCCTGCTTGCGTTTCACAATTCATCCGCCATTCCCTTTTGATAGGGCACCTTTCTGTACAGGGTACCTTTTCGTACAGGGTAGCTTGGACTAACTGGTCAGCTCAGGACATTTACAAAGGCCCAATCTCAGGCTGTTACTCTGAATTCACAGAGCAAATCCTGGAGCTCCCTCTTGGGGTTGGCAATTCTTGCATACTCCTAGTCTTGGAAACAGTAGAAGGTCAGGGAACCGTGGCCCTGGGGCTGCATCTGGCCCTCTGCCTGTTTGTACAGCCTGTGAACTAGGGATTTTTTTTTCACATTTTTCAAAGTTTGAAAAAAATCAAATAAAGGAAAATATTTTGTGACATGAAAATTATATGACACTCGAATTTGAGTATCATGAAACGCATTGTCATTGGGACACAGTGCTCATTTGTTTAGGCGTGGCTGCTGCCGTGCCATGACAGGAGAGCTGAGCAGCAGTGACACAGAACATGTAGGCCACAAAGCCCGGAATACTTGCTATCTGGCCCGCTTCTGAAGACGTTCGCAGACCCCCACCCTGGAAGACTGGACAGGGCTGTCCGGGGACTTCAGGTTGCTCTTCAGAGATATAAAAATAGCTCAGTTCTGGTCACCAAACCTCAACAAAAACATACTAAAAATTTGTCTAATCTTCTAAAGTCTTAAGCGTAGGAACAACCCCAGCATAAATAGAGCCGCATGAATGCCCCCATTTTAGGCCAAACGCAATCTGACTTCTCTGTCCTTAGATGTGACATCTTGGGGCACGGCTGTGCCCAGCACCCAGACAGGCTGGAGGAGACAGAGGGACAGCCGAGATCTGCAAGCGGACTTGAGTCTCCACGCGGAACAGACCCGCCCCAGCCCTGGGAATCGTGACAGAGAACAGTAAAATGCCAGCCACCATTCACTGGGCACTTCCTGTACACTGGGCACGCAAGTGCTTTATGTACAATTATGAAGACAGATGAGGCCCTCCTTCCCCCAGAATGAAAGTCTGAGGACAGTAACAGAGTAAGGGGCTAACATCAGAGCTTCGCAGCTGGACCCGGGGGATTCTCGATTCCACTTTTCCCTTTTGCGGAGCGTGAACTACGACACACAAGAGGCAGCAGGCCCCGCGTGCTCAGAGGAAGGTGACCTTACCTGGGAGCCGGGGAAAGGAAAACCTGGACCTGGAAGGAAGGAAAGATTTTAGCAAAGGACGAAGACGGAGGGCGCAAGAGACAGGAGAGCGCAGGGTCCATTTCAGAAAGAGCAGGGAGAGCCCACTGGTTGAAATGGAGGGTGTGCATAAACTAATTTTATATATATGTATATGTTTTAAAGATTGGCACCTGAGCTAACATCTGTTGCCAATCTTCTTTCTCCCCCTTCCTCCTCCTCCCCTTCCTCTCCCCAAAGCCCCCAGGGAACATAGTTGTGTATTTTAGTTGTGGGTCCTTCTAGTTGTGTCACGTGGGACGCCGCCTCAACGCGGCCTGACGAGTCGTGCCCTGTCCGCGCCCAGGATCCGAACCAGCGAAGCCCTGGGCCGCCGCAGCGGAGCGCGCGAACTTAACCGCTCGGTCACTGGGCCGGCCGCCGATAAACTAATTTTTAACTTAAATTTATTTTCAATTTGCCACGAAGCCCTTTTGACTATGCCCGGCTGGTGGGGGGGGTCTTCAGCTCGGTACCGCATTGGCTCCCCACTCCTCTCGGACCGCGCTGCACACCCCGGGGGCACGGCGCAGGCGCACGGGCGGCCGTGGGGAGCGGGCGGGGCTCCGCGGTCCTCGCGGCGGTCCGCTGGGCCGGCGGCGGCGGGTGGAGGGGGCGCAGCGCCGGAGGAGGCCGCCCTCCGCCGAGAGCCGCCGGGGCGCAGCGTGCAGGGCGCCGTGCGCGTCAAAGGGCCGCGGAGGCCGTTCAGCGGCGGGGTGGCCTCCCCACGCCCCCCCGAAGCAGCCCAAAGCTTACCCCCGGCCACCCCTCCCACGGCCCGCAGCAGCTTCTGTGGGCCCTTCACCGTCCTCCGCGCCCGCTCCAGCTTCAGTGCTGTCCTCCGAAGCAGCTCCAGCTCGCAGCTTTTCTAAGAATTCACGTCAGATTGCGTACATTTTGGTAGGCATTTAGTTCGTATCCAACTTTTCACTACTACGAGCAAGCAGTGAACGCCCTGACGTACGTGTAGGAGTGTTTCCTAGCCGTGAAATTATTTGATTAAATGGTAGATAAATTTAAAATTCTGATATTAAATTTCTTTTAATCTTAAGGCACACCTATGAGTACCAATTCTCCTTCACTCTCTGGGACAGTGTGTATTAGAAATCTTTAAATTCTGTCACCATAATAAACGATAAATGGTCATGTGTTGATTTGCATTTCCCTGATTACTAGTGAGTTCATGCATCTTTTCAAATGTTTATCGGCCACCATTTGTAATTTTTCTTTTGTAAATTACTTGATCATGTTCTCTGCCCATTTTTCTATTGAGTTGACTTTTTAATTGATTTTTGGGTAATATGTATATCTATCTATAGATACATTTACATCCATATTACCATATATTATATACCTCATATATATACTATATGTTATTACTACATATATACATATTACACTACTATATATTATATATGTATTACCACATATGTCATATACATTGAAGCCTTGTTTAGATACCCACATACAAACATTTTATTTGGGTATTACCAGATATGTAATGGGGATTATTCACGATTTCTGATCAGAGCAGCTTGCTGCTGGGAGCAATGACTGTCTCCTTGGCTCAGGTGCTTCCTAACACGTGACCTTGGGCAAAGCACTTGATCTCCTTGAGCCTCAATTTCCTTAGTTGATAAATGGGGATAATAATGTGCTCTCACTGGGTTGTCTTTGGCTAAGTGTGGGGCCATGAAGTATTCAGTAAATGGTACCACTTAGCATTATTATTTTTTTAGTTGAGATATAATTCACATACCATAGAGTGTACAAGTCAGCGGCTTTCTAGCATATTCCCAGGTTGTGCAACCATCACCACGGTGTACTGCCAGAACATTTTCATCACCCCCAAAGGAAATCCTGCCTCCACTCACTCCCCACCCTCCTCCATCCCCTGGCAATCCCTAATCGCGTTCTCTCTCTGGATTTGCCTGTTCTGGACATTTCATATAAGTGGGATGATACAATATGTGTCCTTAGTGTCTGGCATTTTTCATTTAGCGTAATGTTTACAAGGTTCATCCATATGGTAGCATGTTTCAGCACTTCATTCATTTTTATTGCTGAATAATAATCCGCTGTATTGATATGCCACGTTGATTTATCCAGTCATCAGCTGATGGACATTTGGGTTGTTTCCACTTTGGGCTGTTATGAATCATGATGCTATAAATACTCACGCACAAGTTTTTGTGTGGACACACATTTTCAGTTCTCTTAGGTATGTACCTAGGAGTAGAAGTGCCGGGTCATATGTACAGTAACTCTATGGTTAACTTTTTGAGGAATTCCCAAACTATTGTCCCCAGCAGTTGCACCATTCTCCTTTCTCAGCAGGAATGGATGAGAGTTTGTCTCTCCACATCCTCGTAAACACTTCTCATCTTTCTCGTTTATTACAGCCGTCCTAGTGGGTGTGAAGTGGGATCTCATTATGGTTCTGATTTGCATTTCCCTAATGACAAGTGATGTTGAGCATGTTTTCATGTGTTTATTAGCCATTTATATTCCTTCTTTGGAGAAATGTCTATTTAAATCTTTTGCCCAAATTTTAACTGGTTGTCCTTTTATTATTGAGTTGCAAGAGTTCTTTTTTTTTCTTCTTTTTTTGAGCAAGATTAGCCCTGAGGGAACTACTGCCAATTCTTTTTGCTGAGGAAGATTGACCCTGAGCTCACATCTGTGCCCATCTTCCTCTACTTTATATGTGGGATTCCTGCCACAGCATGGCTTTTGCCAAGCGGTGCCATGTCCGCACCCGGGATCCAAACCTGTGAACCCCGGGCCGCCAAGAAGCAGAATCGTGCAAACTTAACCGCTGCACCACCGGCTGGCCTGCAAGAGTTCTTTATATATTCTGGATACTAGCCTCTTTTCAGATATATGATTTGCAAATGTTTTCTCTCATTCTGTGGGTTGTCTTTTCACTTTCTTGTGTCCTTTGATGCATAAAAGTTTTTAATGATGAAGTCCAATTTATCTATTTTTTCTTTGGTTGCTTGAGCTTTAGGTGTCATATTCCTAAGTATTTTGTTTTCTTTGATGCTATTATAAATAGAATTGGTTTCTTAATTTTTAGTTCATTGCTAGTGTATAGAAATATAATTGATTTTTTGTATAATGACCTAGTATCCTCCAACCTTGCTGAACCCGTGTATTAGCTCTCACGGTCGGTGTGTTTGTGTGTATTTCTCAGCGTTTTCTAGGTACAAGATCATGTCATCTGCAAATAGAGTTTTACGTCTTCCTTTCTGACCTAGATCTTTTTATTTCTTTTTCTTGCCTAATTATCCTGGCTAGGGTCTTCAGCACAATGTTGAGCAGACGTCGTGAAAGCAGACATCCTTGTCTTGTTCCTGATCTTAGGGGGAAAAACATCCAGTCTTTCACAATTACGCATGATGTTGACTGTGGGTTTTTCATAAATGCCCTTTATCAGGTTGAGGAAGTTCCCTTATACTCCTAGTTTGTTGAGTGTTTTTAACATAAAAGGGTATTGGATTTTGTCCAATGCTTTTTGTGCATCTGTTGAGACGACCGTGTGGCTTTGTCCTTTGTTCTGTTAATATGGTGTATGCATTAGTTTGCTAGGGCTGCCATAACAAGTTATCACAGACTGCGTGGCTTAAACAACAGGAATTTTTCTCACAGTTCTGGAGGCTGGAAGTCTGAGATCAAGGTGTGGGCAGAGTTGATTTCTTCTGAGGCCTCGCCCCGTGGCTTGTAGATGGCCATCTTCTCCCTACATCCTCACATGGTCTTCCTAATCTCTTTTTACAATGACTCAGTCATACTGGATTAGGACCCACCCTAATGACCTCATTTTAACTTACTTATCCCTTGAAAGGCCCTGTCTCCAAATAGTCACATTCGGAGGTACTGGGGGTTAGGACTTCCACATCTGGAGTTTGAGGAGACACCATTCAGCCCCTAACAGAGTACTGCACAGGTTGATCTTTCTATGTTGCACCAACCTTGCGTTGCCGGGAGAAATCCAACTTGATCATGAGATCACTGAATCCTTTCTATATGCTGCCGGATTCAGTTTGCTAGCATTTTGTTGAGGATTTTTGCGAACAGCCAGCATTACCATCTTCTTTATTCCTGCCATTCAAAGTGCTTTTACCTATGCTATTTCATTTACCCTTAAACGGAACTCCATGAGGTGTGCAGTATACTCATACTCGCTAAAGCGAACCAAGGCTCAGGAGAGTGAAGCGATTGTTCCCTAATTACTAATTTGCAGTAGTTCACAGTATAAACTGGAATCAAAACTACAGAAGGGAGGAACATTAGGGAAACGAAAAAAATCAGGATTTGGTGAGAACAAAGAGAAACTTTGTATGGCTGGAAGTTTACAGGGTCACTGTGAACGGCATCAGTGATCTCAATGACGCAAGAACAGAGGTCACCTGCTGATGTGCACAATAAGAGTGAACACACTTGTGGTTTCAGCTCATGCGTGTGATTAGACCAAGCAGGGCTGACGGTTCTCATTAGTTTTGAGATCATGATTGGACCAGATTAGCTGGAAGAAGCAAACATAGAAATTTTGACGATAGAGAGTTGACTGTATCGGTAACAGCACATCCAAACTTACATTTCCTTCTTTCTCAGAATGTTAGTTTCCAAGCCAACTGCCACTGCACGCACTCCTCCCTAAGCCTTAGTGGAGCTGAACAACAATGCTCTAGTACCATGACTGAGAATGCTGAATTCAGATTCTACCTCGGGCCCCAACCGACTGTGGGACTCTGAAAGTCATCTAATTTCTGCAACACTTTACTTCCTCATCAGATGAAGGAACTGAACTAGATATTCTCTAAGCTCCCGTCCAGTCTCAGGACTCTGTTAATTTAGTGAATAAGGGGAGTGGTGATTCAGTGGACCGGAAATTTTCAACCAGCAATGCTGAGGAATTCACTAAGGGTAGACGGGGTAGTTACTGAGGAGCAGTGGAGCCTGGCAGAGGACAGAGCACGTAAGCCAGGGCGGGGAGCTAGTGAAGCTAAGAAAGTAGACAGACCAGAGTAGGGGTAGGGGAGGCTACCTAGAGTTAGGTGTATCATGGGGGATATTATGCAAAAATTATTTTAATTAAAAATAATTAAAAAGCCAGACTAGAGAGTCCAGGCTGGGACAGAAGGCAGATAAACCCATACCTCTAACCACCTATTTTTGCTTCAGCATCATGATGTTATTTATCCAGGTTCACTGGGTGATGCGCTCGAGAGTGAGCATCTTACCCATAAGTCCCTCTGGTAAAGTCCTGAAGCAGTCCTGGCCCCTCAGCTTCTCGCATCTGTCTCAGGTCATGTTTCATTTCTCTGAACTGTCAGTGACTTTCACAATGATCCGGCCTGAAGGAGGCAACATTCTGATAATCAAAGAACATCTGTTGTTCCTTTTCATTTAATTTTTAAACTATTTTTTTAATTCTCTTTCACTCAAATGAAATGCGTTCTTACCGTGAAAAATTCAAACATTCACACACACAATGTAGATAGTGACAGTCCCCATAATTGCTCTTCCTACTGTTAAGATTGGTGAAAATTCCTCCACGTAATTTTTCTCTCCATACCCTAATGCAATGCTGTTTACCCAAATGGACTCATGAACACTGTTTTGCAGTGTTCTGCAAACTTCTTCTTCTCTCACTAACCGGTATACTCCTGAAATTTTTTCATGTCAGAGCATCCAGCTCTGCTTTATTCATTTTGACAATCACCAAGGAGTCCATTGTATCACTGTATCATAATCTACACAGCCCCTGTTGATGGGCATTCACCTTGGTTCCAATTTGATATTGGAAATAATGCTGCACAGCCCATGTGGTGCAGTGAGCATCCTTCTATGTTTCTTGCATATTTGGATAAATGTTTCTAAATAATACATTCTTAAAAGTCTAATTGCTTACTTCAGTAAAAAGTTAAACAAATGTGTATTTTAAAAGTGAAATTGCTGACTCAAAATATTTCAGTAGATATTGCCAAATTGTCCTCCAGAAATGTTGAACCAATTTCCACTCCCACCAGTGGATGAGAGTAGCTGCTGCCCACTCTCTGGCTAACCCTGGGAAGTCTTGTGGGTCTTTTTTTTTTTTTTTTTTTTGGTGAGGAAGATTCACCCTCAGCTAACATCTGTGCCAGTCCTCCACCATTTTGCATGTGGGATGCCTACACAGCATGGCTGATGAGGGGAGTAGGTCCAGGCCTGGGATCTGAACCCGTGAACCCCTGGCCGCCGAAGGGGAGCCCAGGGAACTTTAACCACTCGGCTATGGGGCCAGCCCCTTGCCTTTTGTTTTTTGAAAATCCTTCCTATCTCCTGTAGATACAGGGTTATCAGATTAGTAAGTAAAAATATAGGATGTCTAGCTAAATTTGAATTTCAGATAAACAAAACATAAAGATTACCCATCTCCATCAGTCAACTGGGCTATATTTCTGGTCTCTCATCAGTATCATAAGGGGCACCTTCTCTGATTATCAATATTTATCTGAAACATTTATTTCCTCCTAAATGGACGAGAAGTATTTGCTACTTAAACTTGCATACTCTTAAGATTTATTGGGATCAGCACATGTACTGGCCATTTTTATGTCCTCTCTAGTGAACTCCCTGTTCATATCCTTTGCTCTTTTTGTCAGTGGTTTATTTGTCTTCCTTGGTGGCTGGTAAGAATGTTTTACACTAAAGAATTAGACCTGTTCGATATGCCCAGTTTCCCTTTTGACTGTTTTTCTTTTTTCCCCATCTAGAGGTGTTGCATTTTTATGTAGCCCAACCTATCAAGCTGTGCCACTGTGACAGTTTCTCAAATCACCTGGATGCTTTGTATAAATGCACATTCCTGGGCCCCATTCCAGACCCAGCTAACCAAACTTCTGGGATGAAACCTGGGACTCTGTACTTAAAATCTCTGCAGGGGATTGTCTTCCTTTCTCCTTTCCTATCTATCTCTTTTCTTTTTTCTTCCTTCCCTTCCATCCTTCCCGATTTTTATTATATTCAATGATCAATAGGGAAGAATTTGCTAGAATTATTAAAATAAAAAATACAGAAGTAAACATGTAAACTATGCAATTGGAAGGTACTGTCATTTTCTGAGAGTGTGTGCTGTGATTAAAATGACTTATTCTTTATCAGATCTTGACTTCAGGGAGAATAAAAAAGGAATTTTAATGGTTTTCTCTGTCTGACAAAAAAACCCTTTTATTACGGAAAATGTCAAGCATATACAAAAGGAAAGAGAATAATATAATCCCATATACCTATGTCCCAGCTTCAAAAATTATCAACAAATGGCCAGTCTTGTTTCGTCTCCATGCCCTATCCCCACCATCTCACATTCTCTGGATTATTTTAAAGCAAGTCCCAGGAGATTCCTAAACTCATCCAATTTGAGATCCAGAACTTTATGATTTCTGGGTTTCCCACTGTGCTTTAAAAGTTCTTTCCAATTCCAAAAAAATAATATTTACTCATGTTTTTTCTAGCTAGTACCTGTATGATCTCATTTTCTTTGGTTTCAATCTCAAGAATTTGAAGTCTATTACTATTAGAAAAAAAACAAACTAGAGACATTGGGGGTAATGCTAAGGAATAGGTACCTGGAATATCTTCTACGAGAGATTTCAGACATCTGTTCTTTCATATTCCACCTAGAGGGATTAACACCAGAATTTCCTTACATGTTACTAACGGTAACCGCATCTCAGTGTCTGCATCCATGCCACCTGACGCTCACATTCGACAGTCCTGGATTACTCCAATTAGTTAAAGAAATGAGATCTGAGAAGTGTTTAGGCACGAGCAACAGACAATTAAAAATGCTAACGCTTTGAAGAGGAGAAGAAGTGTTACTGAGGCAGAAAGGCCTCTAGCTGTAGATTACTAGTTTGAGTCACATTGCTGGTTGACTCACCATCTAGCTAGAGTCCCCTAGTCTCCCGTCTGTAAAACAAGGATAGCAGCACTAGCTGCCTACCTACCACTGTGCAGAGAAAGGAGACTTACACCTTGATTTTTAGAGCGGGAGCTGCCTAATTAGCCGAGTTTCCTTTCATTGTTCTTAGTCTTTATCTCAATAAAGTGATTAATCCTTGGTAAATAAATATTCTCTTCCACTTGTAGAAGAATGGGGAAACAGAAATCAAGACCTTGTAGAATATTTTTAAAGTTTGTATAATTCTAAACAAAATTTGCCACTTAAATGTTTTTTTGAGATAAAATTCACACAAGTATTCATTTAAACTGTTTTTAAAATGTACAACTTCGTGATTTCTGCATATTTGCAAGATTGTGCAATTGCCACCACTAATTCCAGAACATTTCATCACCCAGAGTGGAAATCCCCTTCTCCTTATCCCCTGGGAACAACGAATCCACTTTGTTTTGCAGCTTCGCCGATTTAGGGCTTTCCATATAAATGGACTCATACCATATGTGGCTTTTGTGTCTGGCTTCTTTCACTTCACATATGTTTTCAAGGTTCATCCATGTTGTACAGAATCTGTACTTATTTCCTTATTCTGGCTGAGTAATATTCCACTGTATGTGTCTACATTTTATTCATTCATTCATCAGTTGATGGATATTTGGGTTGTTCCCTTTTGGGCCATTATGCATAATTCTGCCACGAATGTTCACATACACGTGTCTCCGTGAACATGTCTCATTTCTCGAGTACACACCTAGGAGTAAGATTGCTGGGTAACTAGGGTAACTAAGCTTAACTTTTTGAGGAGTTATCAAACCATTTTTCTAAGTGGCTACACCATTTCACATTCCCAACAGCAATGTATGAGGCTTCCAATTTCTCCACATCCTCACCAAAACTTACTTTGTTTTGTTTAGAATTATAGCCATCCTAGTGGGTGTGAAGTGGTATCTGTGGTTCTGATTTGCATTTTCCTAACAACTAATGATGTTGAGCATCTCCTCATGTGCTTATTGGCCATTTGTATTTCTTTGGAGAAATGTCTATTCAATCCTTTGCCCACTTTTTAAATTAGGTTTTTTATTTTTGGATTATTAAGAATTCTTTGCAACCTCATGGGCGATCCTACTTAAAGCCAACACAGAATAAAGGGCTGACAAAGGGCGAGATTGAGCCATGAAGACATATTTTGAATTCTTGTATTCACCCATGCATAAAGTCAGACTTTAGTATTAGGAATCTCTACATTCTTGGGGGTTAATCTGGCTAGAATAATGAGGGATGACCTTCCATGTCAGGTTCCTCAAGTAGAATGAGATTTTCCTCCCCCATTAGTTTTCCTGACCTCTCCCCAGGCCCTTCCTACGCTGTGGGCGCCGGGCAAGAGCTGAATGATGCCTGGCAGAATGAGAAGTGCCATCCTTAACCCCAGAGGGCCTCTGGCAGAGATTTCAGCCACAGATACCTTTGCACAACCACCATAATGCTTATAAATGCCACAACTTAAAAAATACAGCAACAAAGTAAAAAGTAACCAATCTACAAGGGCAGATAGATAAAGTATCTTCAAGTGCAAGGGTGGCTAGCTGTGAGCCTACAGAGCATACAGAATCCCTGCGTCCGGCCTGGGGGCCACCTTTGCGAGCTTTGTACGTGTTAATGCTGCACCTTTCCCAGAATGCTTTCCTACCTATTATTGTCCCTCAGCTGCCAAGGAGGTTCCACTAACACAGCCTTAAAGATCAACTACTACTGAATGTTCAAATTAGATTGAGTCCAAAAGCAGGGGCTCACCACGTGGGCTTGAACAGGTCAGGCTGAGGAGGAGAAGGCAGTTGTGAAGCCGATGCACGGCTGCTTCCTCTGTGTCATTGGAACATGCATGAGGGACTAAATGTTTTTCTATGTGAAAACGAATGACACTGAAGTAGTTAGGCAGAAAAATACTTAAGCTCTTCGCCATCACAAGCGTCTGTATGCTACGAGCGCCAACAGAGACGTGTAGTCACAATACCACAGAGATACGTTACCTGTAACGAGAGAGCTCCAGGTGCTTCACAGAGGAAGAAACACAGCAAGAGGCAGAGAGAGGATCCGTAAGCTACATTTACTGAAACCGACAGGGCACTGGGCATATCAGACACAAAGGTTAGGACGGGGACAGATAAGAACTTACAAAATTAAATATACACTTTAATTTTACCACTAATTCTAACTACTAGTGAAGTATAAAATTTGTACAAGTTATACTTTATAACCAAATTATGATGCCTGTCAAAAAGGATAAGCTATACATAAAATACAATAAAAAATTTTTTAAGTTGTGCTTAACATCATAGAATTACCCTAAAATGGGCTGATAAAATGCCTATACAGCATTCATTCTTATTACCCACATATGTCTCACATTAAAGATGGCTTGAAAAGTACACATACTTTGACCCCTCTGATGAGCAGCCCGTGGTCACAACTGTAGGCGCAGTTCCTGAGGAGCAGTATTCACGGTCCACTTCTCCAAGTCCCTCACTCTCAGTACAGCTTCCTCTCAAGTTCTCTTCAGAATGGTTTATATCTCTTTTGTCTGATCATCTTCTTCGAGTTTCCTGATTTCATTTTTTAAACAATTAATAGTTTCTCGACTTGCTTTTAATCTCTCCTTAAGCTCTGCAATTTCAAAGCTTGTTTTTTTTTTCGCAGCTTCTAATTTTTCTCTGGTTTTCACTTCAAGTTCTGCAACTAAGGAAAACATGTACTTTTATTAAATTATTTCTTTTTTCTCACAAGTCTAAGATATGGCACTGAGTAATAAACACGGTATTTACTAGTCAGTGTTTCCATGATGAAGCATGGACAACTCAAGATCTACAACATTAAACACGGAAGGGAAGGACGTCTGAACTCCCAAGAGAGGATCTCAGATGTTGTCTACAACTAAGAATGAAATTCTGCCCACTAGTATTTTAAGATTTTAAGACATGACGTCCTTGTTTTTCTGCATATACACATTAATTTGGAAATACGGGGGCATACAATCCAAGAGACATCCAGCTAGTAAGAAGAGCTAACCAAATACAGTGTTCTTACATTTATTTACAGGTAAAACTTAGGTAATGAAAATCACGCTGACAAAACAAACCCATCCCTTTTTTCAAAAAAGACAGCACTAACTGTCTGGGTTTGAATTCCACCTCTACCATCTAACAGCCGTGCCACGCTAAGTTAGTTATTATCCCTATGCTCACTTCCTCATTGCTGAAAAAGAGATTATAAGACCAAACACCTCATAACATTATTTGTTGAGAAGATTTTAAGTGAATTAATGCCTATTTAGTATCTAGAACACTGGTCTGGTACATAAAAAGCCATATTAATTACTATTATGACAGAGGAACATTAAATGATATGTAAAACATTCTAGGGGCCTACATAAATTACTAAAGAAAATATCATTACTGCAAAAACGGACACCATCTATTTAAATATTCCACTTGTTTTACAAAGAAAAACGCCTACTTTCCTGCAACATTACCATCTGGTGGACACTTAAGGCAACTGCTGCTGATGACTATTAAAGCACAGTTGTACTTTTGCTAAAACAAGATGATCACTAACTAGAAGCAGCAGGGTTTGGGAAAAAAACACTGAAAACCCAACCTCTAATATCAGAGAGACCTGGGTGCAAATACACCTTTGGCCCCTTGTTAGCTGGATGCTGGTACCTCTAAGCCTCCCTTGGTCTCTTCTTTCTGTAGGACACAGTTAAAACTGTATTTCCCAGGGGATTTATGAGGAGTAAGTCATGTATATGAAGCATCCAGACATTAAAAACATGCAGTAACGTTTCCTTATTCTGCTTGTTGCTGGTGATTTTCTTTTTGTGATACATTTCCTAACAGGTAAATTTTTATACTGCCAAAACAATCCATATTTTTATGTGTAATTTCTTTCATTTTAAAAATTATTTTTGAAAACAGGTACTACACACAGGACACAAAATTAGAAGGCTGAAAGTGTAGATAATGAAAAATGTCTCCTTCCGCCCCTGCCCCCCCACCCAGAATGAATCATTAGTAGGCTTCTTTGGTATCTTGCCAGAAATAATCTGTTCACAGACGAGCACACACCTAGGCGTTACTTCTCCTCCTCACCCAATACAAGTGGTGTCACACCACACTCGTTGATCTGCACCTGGCCGTTCACTTCACTCTATCTGAAAGCTCCTCACATCCCAGACTCATGCTTTAACGGCTGCAGGGACCTCACTGAACAGACCCCCGTAATTCACTAGTGTCCCCTCGATGTCCGTTCAGAGTCTTTCCATTTCTTCTATTATGAACAGTGCTATGACGTGTGTGCTGCACACCATCATTTCAGTCTATCCATAGGGTAAATCCCGACACGCAGAATTGCTAGGTCGAGGGATCTAGGCCTTGTGATCCTGGACGAGCGCCTGGTGACTCAGGCTCTGCTGCTACAGTCCTGCGAGCAGTGGGTGCCCCTGTCGTGTCAGCTTTTGAGCCTTAGTTAACCTGAGGCGAAAAATGGTATTTCAGAGTAGCTTTAATTCGCATTTCTATTCTTACTACTGGGGCTGACTGATCTTTTTATATGTTTAGGAAACATTTCTCCCTTCCTTTTTATGAAATGTCTGTTTTTCCTTTGCTGATTTTTCTGTTAGGTTATTGGCCTTTTTTAAATCGAGGTATAACTGACATATTAGTTTCAGGTGTACAACATAATGATTCAATGTTTGCATATCTTGCAAAATGATCACCACCATAAGTCTAGTCACATCTGTCACCATACATAGTTAAAAAATTTTTTTCTTGTGCTGAGAAGATTTAAGATCTACTCTCTTATCAACCTTCAACTATATAATGCAGTATTATTAACTATAGTTGCCAAGCTGTACATTACATCCCCAGGACTCATTTATTTTATAACTGGAAGTTTGTCCTTGTGCCCCCCTTTCATGGATTTCACTTCCCCATCTGTTTTCTGTATCTGTGAGTTTGGTGTTTTTTTTTTTAAGGAAGATTAGCCCTGAGCTAACATCTGCTGCCAATCCTCCTATTTTTTTGCTGAGGAAGAGTGGCCCTGAGCTAACATCTGCCACCAATCCTCCTCTTTTTGCTGAGGAAGACTGGCCCTGAGCGAACATCCATGCCCATCTTCCTCTACTTTATATGTGGGACACCTACTACAGCATGGCTTGCCAAGCAGTGCCATGTCCACACCCGGGATATGAACCAGCAAACCCCAGGCCAAAGTGGAACGTGCGCACTTAACCGCTGTGCCACAGGGCTGGCCCCATGGTGTTTTTTGTTTTTTAAGATTCTACATTATAAGTGAGATCATACAATATTTGTCTTTTTCTGACTTACTTCACTTAGCATAATGCCCTCAAGGTTCATCCATGTTGTCACAAATGGCAAGATTTCCTTCTTTTTTTATGATGGAATATTTTATTGCGTGTATATATATATATATATATACACACATCACACTTTCTTTATCCATTCATCCATCAATGGACACTTAGGTTGTTTTTGTATCTCGGCTATTCTAAATAATGCTGCGATGAACATGGGGGTGCATGTATCTTTTCGAATTAGTGTTTTCATTTTCTTTGGATAAATACCTAGAAGTGGAATTGCTGGATCACATGGTGGTTCTATTTTTAATTTTTTGAGGAGCCTCCATACTGTTTTCCATACTGGCTGCCCTAATTTACATTCCCATCAACACTGCACAACAGTTTCCTTTTCTCCACATCCTTGCCAACACTTGCGATTTCTTGTCTTTTTGAGAACAGCCATTCTAACAGGTGTGAGGGGATCTCTCATTGTGCTTTCGATGTGCATCTCCCTGACGATTAAGTGACGTTGAGCACCTTTTCATGTACCTGTTGACCATGTGTGTGTCTTCTTTGGGAAAATGTCTATTCAGATCTTTTGCCAGTTTTTTAATTGAACTGTTTGCTTTTTTCCCCTACTAGGCTATATGTGTTCTTTGTATATTTTGGATACCAACCCCTTATCAGATACATAATTTGCAGATATTTCTCCTTTTTGGTAGGCTGCCTTTTCATTTTGCTGATGGCTTCCTTTGCTGCACACAAGCTTTTCAGTTACTGGCCTTTCTTACTGATGTGCAGGAGCTCTGTATAAATTAAAGAAACCAGTCATTTGTGATTATGAGTACAATATTCATGGCTGTGTGTCTCTAGATTTTGTTTACAGTGCTTTTTACTATGCAGAAAGTTTTATTCCCTTGCTCTCTCTCTCTCCACATCAATTAAAAACACACACTGACTGACAGGCACTCTGTGAGATGCTGGGGCACAGAGGTAGGAGATACAAGAGAGGAAAATGCAGTACAGCGCCATGGGGTAGTCACAGGAGCTGAGAGAGCAGACTGGATCCGCACCGAGGGAAAGGGTGTAAGCGTATCCAGGAGAGCTTCCTGGTAGTGGTAAAATCTGAGTGAGTCTTAAAGAATGAGAAAGGAATCAGGTAGAGGAAGCTGACACAGGAGGGCCTGGGAACAGCAAGGAGTCCTAACGACTGCAGCAGGCGGTCTGAGATCGAGGTGGGAGACCTGATCTAACTCCTCTGTCAGAGGACAGCCTTCACTCTAGATGTAGATTCTTGTCTGATTTAGTCATTATACTTTATTTTTGACAAATCATAAGACTGCAAAGGGCATGATATATTTGGAAGAAGACCTAGGTTAATTAGCAGTGAGATCCTGAAGGAAAATATTTTAAAATTTCTTGTCGCTTGTTCCAGTTTTCTGCTTCCTATATATTAAATGCTTCCATAAAAAAGAAAAATTTCTGTTCTTAATTTCCAAAGGAAGCCTCAATTTAGAGGAAACCTATCCAGGATCACTCACTGCTTAGGAGCACAGACTGAGGCTTCCACACACACAGCACGGCTGGATGGCTACGGGCACAGGCTCTGGGTCTGCATCCCAGCTCTGCTGGGTGATCTGGGCAAGTTATCAAACCTCTCTCTGCCCCAGGGTGGTTACTCGCACACTGGGCTAACAGCAGCACCTTCCTCCGAGGGTTGTTAGGGGCGCCCAAAAAGGGAAGAAACCTGAGTACACAGAAAGTTCTCATTAGTCTTCACTATCATTTAATTATTCCTTGTGGAAGCCATTATTACTATTAAAAGCTAGATCATTAGGGCTTAAGTAAACTTCCAGTTTACTACTATAAACAGCTTTAAAAACTTTTAATATGCATCATAATGAGCAACTTCTATCCGAATATTACTCTACCTAAAAATATTACTAAGTTTTTAGAGTCTAAGTTCTAAGGACTGCCTGGGATCAAGTCCTGGCTCCAACACTAACTAGCTGTGTTAGCTTGGGCAAGTTTCTTGACCTCCCTGTGCCTCAGTTTCCTTTTCTACATGGGTTACCTAATCAAGTTATTCTAGATCTAAATGAGTTTACAGAGGTACAGATTTCGAAGAGTACAAACAGTAAGCACTCCATAAATCTAAGTAATATTTTATTATTACCCAAATATTGAGTATAAGACCCTCAAGTTGGTAAAAGTGTACATATCTCTTCTAGGCCTTTGATTAATATCCCCAAATTGCTCTTTAAAAGGCTAAAGCAATTTATACTCAAACAATTCATGAAAATGCAGGGTTCACCACACCCTTAAAAGGTACAACTAGTAAAGGTTCCTTTTGTTAATTTGACACAAATACAACCACCCATAATTGTTTGGTTTGCATTTTTTCAATTCGTAGAAGGGCCAAATATTTTCCTATTTTATTTACCAGTCATTTCCTCTTTCATCTGTCGATGTCTTTTGTCCATTTATCAATTGAAGTTTAAATTTTTTCTTTTTTATTTATCTATTTTAGAGTTTTTAAGGTATTAGTCCTCTGTCATATTTTCAACAAATTTTTCTTCTTTGCCCTTCTGAAACGCATAAGTTAAACATTTTTTACAAAATCGAGTTTGTCTTTCTTATAAAGTGATTTCTTCTAATATCTCAAACTTAGAAAGTCTTCCCTAGCCAGGACAGTCCTTCCTCTAATACTGTAAACACGCTGAATGACTTTAAAAAAACACTGAACTATCTTTAATTAAACTGGAATTTATTTTGGTAAATCCTATGAAACAATGATCTAAATTAAGTTTTCCTCCCAAAAGCTTATCAATTGTGCCAATAACATTTAAGAAATTATCTTTTTCTTCCTTATTGATTTGATACTGTTAAGAAAATAAACTGAAGATAACACAAAACATGTAATTTACTGATAAAAACTTCCCAAGGTTATACAGCTTCTTACATAAGCTTTAACACATCCAAGTAAATGTATAGAAGTGCCTTTCTATAAAACAAATTATTTGTACCTACTTATTATATACAAATGAATTAATGATACTAGTTTTGTTGAAAACACAAAAATGTGGGCACTTGAATTTTCAAAGACAAGTTTCCTCTATGAATTGGGCGTATTTCATGGTACAGGATAAAGATCTATAATGGAGAGGAAATGACTAATAACAAATTAAAATAGTATATTAGTAGTGCTTTTACCTTTTCAAAGTGATCATACACATATCTTTGTTTTATGTTCATAACAAAGTAGGCCAGGTAAATATTTCTGCAGATGTAGAAAGCGAAGCATCAAGGTTTTAAATGAGTGTGATTTTACATTTTAAATGACTACCAAGTGGTGAAAGCATCATTTGTATTCCAGTGTTTTAACTCCCCATGATGAGTTTCATGAAAATATAAACACAACCCTGCTAGAGCCACTGATGGGGAAACAGCACCTCCTCTCCCCTAGTCTCACCCCTCCTCCCCTTCTTCTACTGCTCACTTCTTTCAGCCGACAAATATACTGGTTCATTTCCCCTGGAAAACACTACCCTCTTGACCCCAGATCCCGCTTCTGCTACTTGAAGGATCACCGCTTCCCTTACAGCCCAGCTCTACGACAGGGTTGTCCACAGCACTGTCTCCAATTCCCCTCACCTCCTTCTCTCCTGACCCACTTCAACCATCTCCTGTCCTTACTGTTCTCCTTCAACTGTTCCTGCTCAGGTCCTCAAGGACCTCCCCCTTGCTATACTCCATTTCTTGGCTCTCATCTTACCAGACCTATCAACAGTATTGCACACAGCTAATGACTATTTCTGGATACGCTTTCTTCACCTGGCTTTAGGACAACCTAGAACAATGCCTGGCATAGAACTGGTGCTCAGTATACACTGTAAGCAAATGAATGAAAGATCAAAGGAAGAACTGAACGAATGATGGCAAACAGGTTTCGTTTTGAGTGCCAACTGCAAATGACTGGCAGTAGCTGCATGGAGTGATGGAGGGGGTGGATGCTGAGGGAAGACATACCATGACTGATTACCAACTGGTATTCACCATCCCAGCATTAATCTGAAACTATGTAGAATGACACAGGTTTTTAAAAAAGGAGATAAACTAGTTCACAGTAAACAAAAGTTTAATTATATTCTCAAGGTTCTTCACACAGATTTTGTTAGTAAAAACTAGTAAACAGAAAATAACTGAGTGACAGGTTAAGCAAGATTAACAAAAAGTTATGCTTAAATGTACCTAGGGAAAAAAAGACAGAAAATATTTCAGAGAATGTGAGAGGCTGCCTTTTATCATTTAAAAGTAGGCTGCTCTGGGAGCAATTTAAAATATCCCTCTTATATGTTCTATGGTAATACATATTTGGTTGTTTAAGTCCCAAAAAATTGACATATCTACACATATAAATATAAAACATAAGAAAAAATTTAATAGTCACTAATCACACAATCCTTTCACCATTACAGAATACATTATTTTTCAGGATTAATTAGGAATTCTTGATACTCACATTCTGTTTCATGCTTATAGGCTCCTAATGTTAGCTGACGAGATGTTGTTAATAATTGTTGCATCATTGCTGTTGGGTCTTGAAATATCTAATGGGATAGAATGGAAAAAAGCCCAATAATGTTGAAGTTATACAACTTAAAATGCTTTTAAAACTCACTCACTATAAAATCTTCTTACCATTTCATCATAGAACTCTGAAACCACTGTCTTTTTTCCCAGCATTGCATTGGTGTCTGACTGAAACAGCTTTAATAAATGGTACAGGGTTACCTATGAAACAAAAACAGACGTCACATCTGTGAATGGTTTTCATCATCACTGTGAGACACTGTCATTTCTGTAAGTGACTTAGAGGCTGGAAGTAGCAAAAACATCAAATTCAGGAGCTTGTCTCAACTACCACTTACTGTGACAAATTGCCCAAACTCTCTGTACTGTCATTTCCCCATTAGGTATCACAGCATCCATCTACATCTGCTTAACAGGAATGCTCTGAAGGGCGTAAGTTAGGGTCTGCTATAGCATCTCCAGAGAGTGACTATGCATAACTGTAACACAAGAGAGAGCTATGGAAATTAAATCACTAAGGCATGAGTTCTTTTACTCACACAAGTGAAATTCGAATAACTGTGACAGTTATTCTGTGAAGATTAAAGTTTACAAATTTACTCTGGGGAAAAAAAGATCTCTGATACTTCAAAAGGAATGACCAATACTAAAATGCTCAGTGAAGGCAGATAGTTTCTGTGCTGATCTTTAAGGTTATCACATAAGTAATAAAAAGTTAGTGATAATTCACTTTGGCAAGAGCAACATGTCTTCAAAATACTCAAACACAGGTGCAGTAAGACATCAAAGAAAAAGCTTTGAGGCACAATGTGTGATTACTCGAGCAAAATAAAACCTAGCTGGCAAACGTCAGAGTTTACAGTGAAGCTGCAGAAAACAATTCAGAGGCCTCAGAGAATTTTCCAAAAAGTTAGCTAAAATCATTATACGGAGCATGCATCATATGCCATCGTTTAATTAAACCTTCATATGACCTATTTTCTGTAAGAGCCAACTACTGAACAAGTATAATGGTTTCACCACACCAGAAGAACATCATAACACCTTTTAGGGAATAAAATTGAAGCCTATGTAGGTCCACATGGAAACCTACTCAATGAGTCAATCAGAGTAGCGCAAATGACCACACTGCCTCTCTTCCAAGAGAGGACGTGCAGAGCTGTCTCTTAGTGAGCTTACACAACACAGTCATTTCTTTCACAGGTGTATTTTCCAGCTGAGGGTGAGGCAGGGAACAGAGGAGGTAACAGACAGGTAAGGCAGCACATTCTCAAAATAAAAATGAACCCAAAGCAATCTCACAAAGCTAAAAAGAGCTTCTGCTCTAGTAACATTACCGACTTCTCCCCCCACAACATCTGCTGAATCCTGTGCCCTATTCTCCCCAATAGATTATTCTCATTAAGGATAAGAGCAGGGGGGCCAGTCTGGTGGCACAGCAGTTAACTTCACCTGCTCTGCTTCGGTGGCCTGGGGTTCACCAGTTTGGATCCTGGGCACAGACCTAAGCATTGGTCATCAGGGCATGCTGTGGTAGGCATCCCACATATAAAACGGAGGAAGATGGGCACAGATGTTAGCTCAGGGCCAATCTTCCTCAAAAAAAAGAATAAGAGCAGGGTCTCATCTTTGTATCCTAACCCTTGAACAGTGTCTTGCAAATAATCGATATTTAATAATTTCTTGCCAAATAGAATATAATGTCTGTGAGAGTATTCCAGAAGGACAAGAATGGTAGGAGATCTGGAAACCTTACCACATGGAAAATGTGTAAATGAGCTATGGATGTTTCTTCAGGAGAAAAGAAAACTAATGTAGGAACAGTTACCAGTCAAAAGTTCAAGGAAGCCTAGCATAAAGTAGGGCTTTCTTAAAACAAGAACTACCTCACACCTGAAGAGGATGACACAAGTCAATGTTCTCCACACTGGAGACAGGCAAGCCCAAACTGGATTCTCACTAGAGAGCCTGCGGAAAGGAATTCCTACGTGGGAAGAGCATCCCCGGGCACTGAGATCACCTGGGTGCCGGCCCCTCCACACCCACTGAGTCAGGCGCAGGCGGGGGCAGTTTGAATTTTTAAAAAAACACCTCAGGCGTTTCTGGTGCAGCCATTTAGGAACTAATTCTCTGATTCACTGGCCCAGGTGATGTTCAACTCCTGTAAAAGCACACACACAGTTTTAAAAACACAATCTGATAATTAAAGTGCAAATATTTGGTGCTAAGGGAACTAAGGGAACGGGCTGAGTCTAACGAAAACTAACCATGATGAACGTTACGGGCCTGAAGCCGGAGTCACGCCCCAGTCACACAGACGTGGGAGAGCCACACTGAGTTGTGACCCCATGTGTTCAAAAATAAAAAAGGCTTAGTGGTTTTAGTCAAAAGAAAGAGTAACGGAGAGAGTTTGAGGCGTGAATGCAGTACTTGGGTTCAAAAACTAGCTCTGCCACAACTGTTTCTGAGCAGCGCTTGATCCCTGAACTTTAGGATCCTCATCTCTAAAACGACATCACCAACCTCACAAAGCTGCTGACGGATCAAAGTGCAAGGTTTGAGGGAGTTTTCACACAATCAAGCCACAGAGGAGGATATTAAGTAGAGCTGCTAGTACTCATGGCAGCTTGAAAAAGCAAGAAGCGTGTTTCTAAGGCTTCCAACTATAAAAAACTGAATACCCCCATTTCAGACAGCCTATGACTCAACCTGTTTGTCACTAATAACCAAATGATACTAACGAATTTTAAGCTTTTTTGCTCTAGTAATCATATGCTTTCCAAGGTTTCTTTCCAACAAATGTTCACATTATACCCCTTCTTTCTATACTTGAAAAATAAAAGAGTTTTGAAAGGCACTTCACTTAAAAATGGAAAACTTTAACTCACAGCAAGAGGCCCCAGGCCCCAGCGTACATCCAGGACATCTCACGAAAACGTCAGCACACAGCGAGCGACTCAGTAAGTATGGCTACAGTTTCACAATTACTAACAAACCCACTTCATAGGTGCAAAAATTAACATTACTCACAGGTCTTTCATTAGGATCAATGAAAAATATTTTGATGATTATTTCGAATTCACCCCATCCTGTTTCAGTAATTTCATATGGAGGCTTAGTAACAACTGAAGAGAGAGAGAAAAACAACTATAAGTTGTAAATTACTGATTCAGTTCCCTGTTGAAAATTTGTATGTTATGAATCAAAAAACTGTACTGTACCTCTTAAAGGATTACCATAGCTTTCATGTAATTTAAATTGGATTTTCTTCACATATGCTGACATATCCTAGAATACAGAGGTTTAATTAGTTCTGCCATCCACATAGAAAAAGTAGGAGGGAAATACACTGAGCATATGTACCTAATTAAATACACTTTCCCTTAAATTTTATGGAATACACTTTTCTAAAAAACATGAATTATACGTGGGAGGTTTGTTTCTTACTTTAAACAAAGGAGGCCCATGAATTCTTTCATAATTCATATATAGGAATATATGTCCCCGATGTGTTTTGCAAATCCTGTTTTTATACATCTCTAAACACAATACTCTAAATCAATTTTGATTTTTCCATAAAAACAATATTACCCTTTCAATATTTTTATAGAAATAACCATAGAAACCAAAGCAAATCTAAGACCTAATCAACTTCAAAGAACAAAGTCTGATAAAGCTAAGGCCAACTAAACTAAGCAAGCCCAAGCTGTTGGATATAAAGCTGCTCCTTTCCTTAAACTCTGTTGAAGCACAGGCGCACGTGCATCGGTTCTGGCACATAAAGAGCCTCTTCTGGTAAAGGCGGCCCTTAAAAAATAACTCATTATAGAAAAAGAGGAAAATGCAAAACAGTAAGTCATACTCAATAGTAATGTTTATTAATCTTTTTATTTGCTTTCAGGAATTTTTATGTGCTTATTATCTAAATATATACCTATATTTTAAAAATTGGGACCATCCTGTAGTGATATATTATTATCTGCTTTCATAACTGAACAGTATACTGCCAACGCTTTTCCTGAGGCAGATCTTCATAAGCATTTTTGAAGACTCTTTTGGGATACTTTCACTCTTTTTTTCCTGCAAATGAGTGACTAGCAAAATTGGGGAGCAGATGCTATAATGGTCAACAACGGGGTCTTGCCCTCCAGATCTCAGTGTGGAGGAGGCAGTCGAGAAGACCAGCATTTCTATGTAATCTGTTACGAGGGCGTTAGGTACAAGTCCATAGGAGGGCTGCCTGACAGTCTTGGGTGAGCAAGACAGTATTTCTAAAGAAAATGACACAAACTGAGAACTAAGGGAACAGCAGGAATGGAGTGGGTGGGGAGGAATGAGTGAAGAGGTTTAAGAGTAATTAGGTGTTGGAAAGACGCAGGGCCTAGAAAATGATGGGATGAACCCAGACAAGGGAGCGGGCTGCAGACAGGGCAGGGGAAGTCTGCAGCAGGGCTGCTCAACACCAGAGCTCAAGTTGACCGAGAGGCAGGAGGGAGCCACTGAGGGCTTTTTCCTTTTAGTGACAGCTTGAGACATAATTCACCTACCACACAACCTACCCATCGGAAGTGAACCACTCAATGGTTTTCAGTACATTCAAAGCGTTGTACAACCATCACCACAATCAATTTTAGAACGTTTTTACCAGACAAAAAGAACCCCACACCCATTAGCACTCACTCCCGAATCCCTCTTCCTCCCACCCACTGGCAACCACTAACCTCTTTCCTATGTCTATGGATTTGCCTATTCTGGACATTCTGTAAAAATGGAAGGGCTGGCCCTGTGGCCTAGTGGTTAAGTTTGGCATGCTCCACTTTGGCAGCCAGGTTTGGTTCCCAGGCGCAGACCTACACCACTCGTCGGTGGCCATGCTGTGGCAGTGACCCACACATGAAACAGAGGAAGATTGGCACAGGTGTTAGTTCAGGGCTAATTTTCCTCAGCAAAAAGAGAAAGATTGACAACAGATGTTAGCTCAGGGCAAATCTTCCTCAAAAAAAAAAAAAAAAAACACAATGGAATAACACAGTATGTGGCCTTTTGTGTCTGGCTTCTTTCACTTAGCATGTTTCCAAGTTTCATCTATGTGGTAGTAGAATGTATCAGTACTTTATTTCTTTTATTGCCTAACAACATTCCATTGTATGGATACACCACATTTTATTTATCTACTCATTAGATGACAGATATTTGAGTTGTTTCCCCCTTTTTGGCTATTATGAATAATGCCACTATGAGCAATTATATACAAGTTTTTGGGTGGACTTTGAAGGATTTAAAATATAATGTGTATTCATTCGATAAACATCTGTTGAATACCTACTATGTGCTGGCTGTGTTCCAGGCACTGGAGCTTCAGCCCTAAAATACAATTACCACCAGGCAGAGGACACAGCAGAGTTCTCTCTCACACCCCCTAGTGGTCTTATCACCCATTATCACTTACAAAGCACGAGCTGCTTATTCCTACAACACCTGATTAGAATCCCATGCTAGTTTAAGAAATGGTGTTGGGATGAGAACCGAGCCTACAGCATAGTTTTTGTCACTGTCACTTAATTTTAATTAGAAAACATTTCTGGAAAATTGATTTCTATTAAGAATTATATGAAGATGACAGCCCTTACTTTATTATTTCAATTTTTTGGTAACATTTCTACAGTGGGCTAATTTTATAATGGGAAAGTTACTATAAAAAAAAAATTGCATGGGGCCAGCTGGTGGCATAGTGGTTAAATTTGTGTGCTCCCATTTCGGTGGCCCAGGGTTTGCAGGTTGGGATCCTGGGGGCGGACCTAGCACTGCTCCTCAAGCCATGCTTTGGCAGGGTCCCACACAAAATAGAGGAAGATGGGCATGGATGTTAGCTCAGCGACGATCTTCCTCACACACACACACACAAATCACAACTTATTTTCAAGCAAAACAAACTGTAGCTTCAAAAGAAGTTATAGAAAAAACAAGCACCTACCTCGTTTCTGTAGGGCTTTACATACACTGTCCACTGATGGGTGTGCCCGTCTTCTTCTCTTTTCTTTCCAAAATACCGAGCAACATTACCATAAACTATTGGTTTAACAATAGTAACCCCCTAAAGGAAAAATAATTTAAATACCAGTTAATACTGTATCATTACCCAAATAAACAGAATGAGAGTTCTGAAAGCTTGTTTTATGTAACAGCAAACTGTCTAATAACCTACAGTTTGGTTCTCTTGCGGGCAAGAGCCATGAGCGCCAGCGAGGAGGCGGTGGCCCCGGCCGTCAGCCGCACGGACGCATGCACACCGTTCCTGGGGGGAGCACCAGAAGCCTGCAGACTCAACCCGCTCAATCACCTTGCACGGAGGCTCACACGCTCCCGGAGCCCCAGCCGTCAGCCGCACGGACGCACGCACACCGTTCCTGGGGGGAGCACCAGAAGCCTGCAGACTCAACCCGCTCAATCACCTTGCACGGAGGCTCACACGCTCCCGGAGCCCCAGCCGTCAGCCGCACGGACGCACGCACACCGTTCCTGGGGGGAGCACCAGAAGCCTGCAGACTCAACCCGCTCCATCACAGGGCACGGAGGCTCACACGCTCCGGCAGCCCCAGCCGTCAGCCGCACGGACGCACGCACACCGTTTCCGGCGGGAGCACCAGAAGCCTGCAGACTGAACCCGCTCCATCACCGTGCACGGAGGCTCACACGCTCCCGCAGCCCCAGCCGTCAGTCGCACGGACGCACGCACACCGTTCCTGGGGGGAGCACCAGAAGCCTGCAGACTGAACCCGCTCCATCACCGTGCACGGAGGCTCACACGCTCCCGCAGCCCCGGCCGTCAGCCGCACGCACACCGTTCCTGGGGGGAGCACCAGAAGCCTGCAGACTGAACCCGCTCCATCACCGTGCACGGAGGCTCACACGCTCCCGCAGCCCCGGCCGTCAGCCGCACGCACACCGTTCCTGGGGGGAGCACCAGAAGCCTGCAGACTGAACCCGCTCCATCACCGTGCACGGAGGCTCACACGCTCCCGGGGCCCGGCACGACTACAGGGAGGGCGCATCCCGCAGTCTCTCCCAACCTCTCGTTTCAGCCCGTTGGTAAGTCCCCCGCCAGCCCAGAACCCCCCGAAGCCCGGGCAATGGACGTGCGGACGAGGCTCCGGGACCACGAGCTCGCCGGCTCTCCCCTCCCCTCCGTGCAGCAGCCCTCGGGGCTCCGGCGCACGCCCACTGCGCGTGGGACAGAAACACGCTGCGCACGACGGCCGCGTGCACGGTGTGATGACAACTACGCAAACACGACGGGACGCGGATGCGACCCGAAAACACCCCGCGGACCCACGACATCGGTGCAAACGCGGGCGACTCCTTTTCAGAGCGAAGCCTCCTGCGACCGGTGAAACCGCGGAGGGGCGAAGGCGACCGCTCCCGCGGTCAGGACGCCCGTGCGGGACGCGGCGACGCGGGGGCAGAGGGACGCGGCCCGAGCGTGCCCCGCCGGCAGTCGCGCCGGGCTCCGCGCACCTGCGCTCGGGCGGGTCTTCCGGACGCGCCCGCCCCGGGTCCCGGTCGCCTGAGGCCGCGGGGACGCCGCCGTGGAGGGGACGGCAGGAGGAGGGCCTGCTCTCGCCGAGGGACCTCGGGCCCGGGTCGCCCCCCGGCGTCCCCGCACTGGTGCCCGGGGCCGAGGGGACGGCGCGGGGGACACGCGGCCGGGCACCGACCTTCACTCTCCCGCCGGAGTCAGGCCCAAATTCGGCCATTCTCTTGAACATATTGTCCCCCGGAAGAAGCCGCCGCCGCCAGGGAAAGAGCCGGGCCGGCGGAGCCGCCGCCCTCAGACCCCGCTCCTCCGCGGGCCCAGGCGCCGGCGTGCGGCGGCGGACGAGCGGGCAGCGCGCAGCAGCGTCCCGGAAGTCGGCCCGCGCCCGGAAGTCGGCCCCGCGGAGGGCGGGGCGGAGGTGGGCGGGGCCGAGCGCTGCGCAGGCGCAGAGAGCGCTGGCATGCCGCGCACGCGCACGCTGCCTCGCGGCGGGCTGGCGAAGCGGATCGCCGGGTCGGGGGGAAGCGCGTCTGCTGGCGGGCGCTCGCCGGCCGGGCCTCTTGGCTGTCTGCTGTGGGAGTCGGGACGTCGTCGCCGCTTGGCGCGCAGAGTCTGAAGTCAAGGTGATGAAACCGCCGCGCCCGGCAGGACGTGGCTGACCCCGCGCGGGCTTCCGGAGAGGCCGAGCCCCCGACCCGGGCGCCCTCAGGCCGTCGGGCCGCTGCCGGCCCCAGCGCCGCGGAGGGGCTCCCGCGAGGGCGGTGGGGTCGGGTGGGCGTCCCGGGCGGGCCGTGGGATGGACCCCTTCAAAATGCAGGAGGGAAGTGAGTCCCTGCTTATCCTCCACACGAGCCGACGTTCACCCGAGTGCGAGCAGAGTAGAGCCCGCGTCAGACGGGCTGGTCCGCAGAACAGTGCCTCTCCTGCGCCCTTGCTCAGGAAGATGGGGCAGGTGTGGTCCGCCAAAATGAGGGAATAAACCAGGAAGGGGGAAGCTGTGAAATCCAGGAAACCCCTAAATATCAAATATGGAGGGAAGAGAAGAGAATCCCACGATGACGCTGAAGCGGGAGCCCGGAACGGTAGCGGCGTGCGTGTTAGGCATAGACCTGGTCAGACCTCTCGGAGGATCGCTGCTGTAGAAGGATGAAACGGACGCGACTGCAGCTGCATCTGAAGCCTGGAGAGGAGATTTCAATATGAGACCTGGAGTTAGAGGGTTGAACTAACCATGGGTACGCGGGAAACCAAGCGCATCTGAGAATCATGCAGTTATTAGCTCTAGGGAAAATACAGTCTCAGAAGAAAGTAATTGTGTTTCTGGCTACGTAGATACTCAGTATTGATCTAACCAAAAATAATACAGTTACATTGGAAGAATGGGCTTTGAGGAAGGGTGCTGTGTGTGATGGAGACGGGGGAGAAGATAGGGGGAAGTCAGTATCCCAAAGGGGAAAACTCAAGAAGGAGCAATATAAGCCTAATACTTAAAGACATGGAAGTAAATGGAAAAATATCAACATGAAGAGTAGAGAGGGGGTGCACGCGAAGGGGGAGAATCAGGGAGGTACGGCTTTCATGACAAACCTTCAAAGACCATCTGACTCTAAACATTGAGAATTTATAAGCTTGCTAAAATTAAAAATGATTTTAAAAGTTAATTTGCATAATAGACATGGATTTAATTGAAAAACATCTGTGAATGACATTATCACTCCTGATTACCATTTTTAGTAATTCCCTTTAGCAACTTGCAAGAAAACAGTTTTTGAATGAGTCCGATGAATAGAAGTGCAAGAAATGTGCTCAGGGCTTCCTTACGTTGAGTGCCGCCTGAAGAGCTCAGTCCTCATCTGGAATATCGTTCTGCATTTCAGAGAACATCCTGGGTGAAACTAAGCAACATAGGAATTGAGTTTCCTTTACAAATGATCAAACACTGATATTTGTATTCCATCCCCAGAGTAAGAGTCGAAATTTGGTTTGGGAACTTGATTGTAGTAGTATAACAGGTATAGGTAAGAAATGATGTTTATCAAAAACACTAAGCAAAATCTCCCACAACATTGCTTTCCCTCTTCAGCCAACTTTTGCTACTCTCTGGTTGTATCTAAGCTGTCACTCTTCAAGTCTCTCTCCCCTGCCTTGACCCATTCTTTGTACATCTCTGGAGATGCTGCTATGAATAAACCCATATTCTTCCTGGGTTTATTCACATCAGAATGGTCCCCGACTCTGGAAGCCAGGGCTGCCCCAGTGTTGGGGCCCTCTGCTGCCCTCCCATGGCTGGTCCATGCACTACAGTCACGTGGACTTGAGACCTGACCCTGGGAACCCCAGAAGCTGCTCTGCTGGAATCATGTGGGCTTGAAAAGTAAGAAAAAAACCAGAATGCTCAACATGGGGGAGTATACAAAATAATCAGAAAGAGGTTCACTCCACCAACTGATATTTATAGAGCGAGTCTCATGTTCCAGGCACTGTCTAGGTGTCTGGAATGTGGGTGTAAACAAGAGTAACAAATTTCTGCCCTCCTTGCTATCAGGACGGTGGCCCAGCATGGTGTGTCAGAGATGTGACACGGTAAAGAGGGTGTCAGATGTGGGGGAGGGTAGCCCAAGAAGGGTGTCAGAGCCTGAGTGGAGAGCATCTACTCCATGGTGTGTCCGTGTTGGGAGACTGGTTACATCAGGCCAGTTCATCAGCACATACATGTGCGAAGGATACAGCTCAAGGACAGTGGGTGCCAGGTTTCTCACTGTTGGAGAAGGGAGTTGCCAACATGGCAAAGGAGAACACTAGCCTCACCTGTGGTGTGGGAGTGCAAGTGGAGGAGTTGATGTGAATTCAATATCAGGAGACAGATAGAGGGGTAAATGTTGTGTAAATAGATTGATGCCCTAGCTCCATCCATTGATGGGGCCTGGGAACAGTGGCACTCTAGTGCCCAGATCTTGGCTTTTAAATACAATTCTCCATTCTGAGGAATTGGGCTCTTTGGAGAAACGGCTGATTCCAGGGCTGAAGGAGGGAAAGAACAAGGTGAGCCTTAGAACATCTGTGGCAGAAAACAAGGAAGTGCTCAAAAAATGATGAGGACACGTCAAAATGACACAGAAGCCAGCTTGCAGGGTCTACTGGCCAAATCAGGGACAATGTTAACATCAAAATATGTGGTAGTCATGGATTATAACCCATTACAATCTGAATAAACAGGAAGCCACGGGTCCATACTGACACAATAAATAAATGCATAAGTTGAAAATTTGATGCGTTACAGTCTCAAAGCACCTTCCCCTCCCAAATACTCTGCAGTGGAGGTGACCTGCAGACGTCATCTCAATCAAGTGACCGAGGTGAACGTCATCAGTAATAGACCCTTTCAAACTGCATGCCACCCAGAGGATGCCATGAGAAGAGCCCAGCCTCACTTCTGTGTATTCCTGCCAAGGATGCATGACCCAATCCAACCAAGAAACAGCAGAAAAGCCTTAGGACGCGTCACAGCATAACTGGTCTGTGGTCTTCAAAATGTTAAAGACATAGTCAAGAAAAAGAAACCTGGAGAATTAGCCAATTGAGGGAAACTAAGAAAACATGACAAGCAAATACAACACGTGATTCTGAATTCTCTTTTTATTATGAAGGCCTTCTGGGGGCAGTGATGAAATTGATGGATCTGAAGATCAGGTGGCAGGAATGCATCAGTGTCAGCTTCTGGAGTTGGATGGTGCTTTGAGGTTATGTGGGAATACCACACGGAAAGATTCAGGGCCACTGGGCACGATGTTGGCAATATACCCTCAAACTGTTCATAAAAAACAAAAGGCCTTTGTACTGTGCTTGCAAACTTGGGGAGAGATTAAGATTATTCCAAAGTCTTTCAAAGTGGGAATAGACTTATATTTTAGCAAGAAGAGAGGAGTAAGTAAAATGTGGTGTGTCAAATGGTTATAGGCTTGAGCCCTGGGGCACTCCTACAGTTAGAAATTAAATATCAGAGAGAGAGCCAGCCAAGAAGGACAGAGAAGGAGCAATCTGTGAAGCAGGATGTAAGGGAGGAGAAGCTGAGGGAGAGAAAGTTTTCTGTAGCAGGAAGTGGTTCACTTTGTCAGGTGCTGCTGAGAGATCCAGTAAGAGGAACAGAGAAGAGCTGATGGCTAGAGGCCCAGGAGTCCTGGGCGGAGTCATGGAGGAGCGGTTTTAGCTGAGTGAGGCTGGCAGCCAGGTGAAGAAGGGTTGAGGAGAGAGGGAGAGGTGAGGACTGGGGCTGGTGAGTAGAGATGTCTCATCCCCAAAGTCGTGCCGTGAAAGGGAGCAGAGAATGATGTCGGTGTTGGAGGGTGTTGGAGCGTGAGTGAAGAGCTCTTTGTAAGACAGGAGGTTACCAGGGCTGTTTGTACAATGACGGGGGTGATCCAGCAAAGAGGGAGAAACCAAGGATGCAGGAAACGCTCAGCCCAACTTGGAGGAGTGAGAGGGATGCGGTGAAGATTGCATGAGGAGACACTGTCGTTGGCAGGAGCAGAGGAAGGGAGGATGGCCAGGGGAAGGTGTGGCCCCTGTTAGGTGGTGAGGAGGGAGAATTTCCTGTGAGGCTGGTTCCTCTCTCTCAGTGCTCTTTGAGGCCAGGTCACCTACTGAGCGCAGAGAGGGGTGGGAGGTGAATGGTCGGGCGTGTATGCTGGGCTCCGAGGAGAGAGAAAGAGAAGTAAAGTAGTCATTTTGGAGAGTGGGGACACCACAAGAAGGATTGCAGAGAAGTGACCAAGGTAGATGGCCAGGCCAACTGGAGGGCCCACGTGCGATCTCTGGGTTAGAATTTAAAGTGAGAGCTCTCAGCACGCGTGTGGATTTTTCTCCAGCAACAGCCAGCTGTTTGGGTACAGGTGAGGATATAGAAACGACTGAGAGTCAAATCTTTTTTTTTTCAAATATATATATATTTGTCTTCAGAGACACCAGATGGGTCTAAACAAAGAAAGACAAGGTATGAGTTGCAAGGCCTTTAATGATACTGTTTCTGTTGTATACAACATGCATGGTTAATTAGGAATTATTTCAGTAGTGGTGAACTCATCTGCCCCAGATTTCGTCATAGCGCTTGATTCTAAGCTAGTGAAATCGAGAACCAGCAGCTCGTGCAGTCCTTTACATCGCTCCAAGATCACCGAGATGCAGAAAAGAGTTCTTTAAAGGGCTAAAGAGATGGCTATATAAATGTGAGTTTACGTTTGAAGCTGTTGAAAAGCAATGTTTCTAAGAGATCCTTTCAACCAAAGGTCACACTTTGTGAAAACACCATTCTTTATTCAGGCTGTCTCCATTTTTAGCCATTTGGTATTCTGCTACTTTTTAAATATAATATTGCCCAAGAAAGAGTGGTTGGGATTACTGTTTTTGGAGATGACAGAACAGACGAGGGCGTCAGATGTCTGCACAGCTGGGATTTTGCCTAAATCAGTTTGTTTTCAGATAGTCTGTTGTTATTGACCATTTTTATATCTATTTTTGTTGATGATTGGGATGGACTTGTATCACTCAAGATTAAGTGTGGGTTATATTTTTGGTTAAGAACCGAATGTACTGGAGATGTATTTGATAACCAAGATTTTAGATAAATTGTCACCAGCATTAGTTCTATTCGCAAACTGAAAAAACTGTAGACTTCCTATGAAGTAAACACATTAGTCAACATTAAGCCTCTTAGAAGAAAGAACACATTTTCCTCTCCCTTCTGTAAAAACCTTATTTGTTTGAAAGAATGGTAGTGTGACCTTTCACTCAACTACGACTCCCTTAATGTGAAAAAGACAAGATGAGCTGAAGAAGGACACCTCCTCAGTTACACTCTGCAACCCTTGACATACTGAGTGAGGTCGTGGTTCTGACAACGATTTCTCCACGCCACCCTGCAGAGAAAGGTGAAAAAAATGGGCATAAGGTTAAAACGCATCTTCACTGTAATATGCATACTTCACATCCTTGGGGAGAACGGAATAGTTTATCAGTACACACAGCACGGGCTATGGATGGATCCAGCTCGTGCTGTTTATTACACGGGGATCCATATCTCAAGTGCCTCTCTTCTCCCCAAAGCCCTCGCTGGAGCACAGAATGCTGGAGCATAGCATGTTGGGTGTGTGCATTTCCCCAGGGTGACTGCCAAGTGCCTTCCACGTTTACCTAATTCCAAAAATAACTTCAAGACACGACAAGGAACTAGTAGAGTGTGGAGAAGCTTACAACTCTAGACAATCCCCTAAAATAAAGTGAGGGTGGAGAGTGGGATTCCGAACCAGTTGAAGTGGATTCTTTCCAGTCACAGGCTGTTTACGCCAAGTCGAGAGCCTCAGTCTTCGGCTCTCAGCCACGTGCTGTGGTCTCTGAACTTCCCCTCCCACTTCTCTCCTAACAGAAAGGGGAAAGAGCTTTCCCCGCTAATGCTGAGACGCACCATGCTCGGATGCCCTGTGGGTCACTGACCACCCGCTTTGCACACGCCACGGCTTGAGTGATGTCATCTTGCAGCAGAGCTGAAAAAGAGGTGTGAGGCATGAAAACCACTGTCATAGAAATTTCATTTTAAGCTCAGGTTGCCAGCTTTGTTCTCTCAGGCTGAGGGAGGCACATGAACATTATTTTCCAAGAGTCCACGTATGTGTGAATGTTGGGGGAAAACTGTTTTCATTTCATCTGATTTGGCATGAAATAAAGCATTCTGTTTCTCCTTTACCAAAGTCTTTGGAAGCTCTGGAATTATTAACTAATGTGATAGAAGGTTCTCTTTGTACAGGCAGTGTAAAAAAAACGGCCTAGCAATTTTTTAATCAGCCATTCGACTACTGGAAATTTATCCTAAAGAAATAATGAGAAATGCACCTAAAGATGTATGCACAAGGCCTTTTATAGCAATTAATAAAAGGGGAAAATGGAAACAACCTGAGTGCTTAACAGTAAGAGTTGGATCAATAAATTATAGAATATTTATATAGTGCGATTCTATTCATCCTTTAAAAAGAATACAGATTTGCATGTGTTCACATAGAAATAACTTTGTGTGATAAGGAGCAAATTGTAAAGCAGTATATATAGTATAATTTCATTCACATTGCTCACATGTTTGTGAGTACATACGTGCATGACACAGCTCTACGTTCATAGACAGTATTGATGCATATCCTGTATATAACAAAAGTATATACCAAAATATATACCAGTGCTCATAAATCTCTGAGTAATAAGAATTTTTATGTAATGACCAATACATTCAATATTCAAGAATTCAATATTATTATATAATGCAACGTATTTTTAAAAAATTAACCAGATACAAAAGAATATTCTAAGACTAATCTTCTATATTAGGAATTTTAACAATATCAGTTTTGCAGTACTTCTCCAATATTTTATGCTCTAAAGATTCCACATGTTATTTCCAGTTTTATAGGAGTTCAAAAGAATATTTGTTTCACCTCAACTTAACAAATCCGTAAATTAACTTGTTAGGTATGAAAATGATTATATAGAAAGTGTACTTTTTGGAGATGCAAAGTAAAGAATTTAGAAACGAAATGTCATCATGTTCCCAATTCACCTTAAAATCACTCAGCGAAAAATATACACATATACACAAAAGAAGTAAATATGAGTAAATGTTAACCACTTTTAAATTACTTGATGGGCATATGACTGCTTCTTATACTAATGTCTCTCAATTTCTACATAATAAGAGCATTTCATAATAAAAAGTTAAAAACAATTTAAAAGAAAGACCATACAACCAAATTATCCTAGACCTCCCCAGAGTAAGCGGGAGGAATGACATTGTTCCTGATGAAACATCACTAAGTCTGTGTCCAATAAATTAACAGGTCATCCCAGAAACTTTTGTACGTTAGAAAACAGCACTGTCCTATGAAACCAGCTCTCTGATTTCTCACTAGGGAATTGTTAGGAGGAGAATAGTGTTTCCAGAGGTCGAGATGGAGTTTCTCCAGGTCCTTGATGGACCCGTCCAGACTGTTTTGTTGGCCTGGACTCTCTGTCCCTGTGAGAATAACCACATGGGTCCTGTGCCGTACTTGCATGTTATCTGGCTTACCGCTGCAGGGAATCCGACAGGCATTCACTGCTCGTGGGGTTTTGCCATCATTGCACCAGTAGCGGCTGTTGATCTGAAATATCCCATAATCAGTGCTTTGACTTCCAGGATTGTAGTTTGTAGCTCGTGTGTTGTAATTACTTTCCCATCTGGCCAAACAGACCCCTGAAAAGAATTTATTTTTATTAATCAACAGGAACACTACATGACACCTCACACCACAATCAGTGCTATTTGGCTAATTCCTCTTCACTGAAGACTTCCTTTATAAGTATAAAGATGTCTTTTACTTGTATAATATTTTAACACTTCCGTGTTACAGGGCCCTGAAGAGAATCCTTTGGTTAGCAAGAAACTTTGTAGTACTAATGAAGCAAGAAAACATACTTTTAAAAATATTAAAATAGCTGTTTCTGCCATTACTTCCTACCCTTCCCCTCTTCCCATCCCTGGGGCAAGATTCAGCCTAGAATATAAAATCCACAGAGTTGTTGAGTGCTTTTTGTCATTAATAGCAGATACGTATGTATTAAGAAAAGTAAGCATTTTCTGGGAGATAGGAATTTTCTTATGCTACCTAAAGATGAATATGGGTATCAATTTAGAATCTGGGAAACAAGAGTTATAGACTAAGAAATAGTATTCCATCCACCCATCCATTGGTCCATCCATGCATCCCTCCACTCATCCCTCTACCATCCATCCCTCCATCCCTCCCTCCATCCATCCCTCCCTCCACCATCCATCCCTCCCTCTACCATCTATCTCTCAGTCCATCCCTCCATCTCTCCCTCCCTCCATCCATACCTCCCTCCCACCATCCATCACTCCCTCCCTCCATCCATCCCTCCCTCCACCATCCATCCCTCCTTCCCTCCCTCCATCCATCCACTCATTCATTCAAAAATAGTTATTGAGGGGAAACGTTTCAATTTCATTGAAAAATACAGTGATTACATTGACAAATATGGACTAAAATATAAAGTGACTTTTACTCAGAGCACATCTTAAATTGTGTGGAGGAAACTGAAAAATAATCAACTAGAGTGGAAAGGAATAATAACAGATCATTTATGCTGTTTGCAGGGATCCTTATAAAAACAGTGATTGAGGAGAAATAGATTCCTACTGTCCCTGCATTGAGAGTTCAACATAACTTTTAAAAATTTTGCTGTTAAAAACCCACATCATGGCAGGGAATTAAAAAAGAGAAAAACACTGCATTACTCTAGGCTCGCAGAACGCAAGTTCCAACTGGGAAATAGCTGGAGTGAAGTACTAAGGACTTGATGGAGATATCCCCAGGCCTCAGATGTGTCCATCAGTCAGCTGCATGCACCGCTGTCTGAGGCAATGGGCAAATCTGGTGAAACTAGGAGAGTAGAGGAGGTCCTGGTTTACTGGAATGAGATAGAATTTTGCCTTCCGGTGCCCTCATTCCTTCCTCTGGCACATCTGGTTCTAATGGAACAAGCCGATGTTTAACCATTGTAACTATACAAACCCTCAAAGAAATAGAACGGTCTGCTCGCTCCAAGCTCCTGTCTTATTACTCATCCTCTCTGAGGGTCCTTCCCACGTCGGGCTAGCTCTCTGGGAGCGTGAAGAAGAGTGAACTTACAGTTTGGCAGGCTGACTCCCCTAAAGCCGTCCAGTCCAAGTCTTTTCAGCGTTCTGGCCAGCTCACATCTTTCAAAGACCTTGCCCTGGACAGTGACAGACAGCAGGAGAAGCCCCAGAGTCAGGAGAACCTTCATGGTGAGTGCGAAGCCAGACCTCTAGGCTGACCAGGGAGCAGGAGAGAGTATTTAAGGTCTTCTGACTTCCTTCTCGCCCTCATGGTTTGGGGCTCCACCCTTCCAGATGTGTCAAAAACAGGAGCTATTTATCGGTCCATGACTGTAAAGGCTTTTCTTTTGTTTGAAGAGAGAGATTCTGACATCCTAAGAACAAACCCACAGGAAAATGATGAAATGACATTGTTGAAAGACTTGGCTCGGGAAGAATTGGGAGTGGCCCTGTTACCAAGGTGGGAACTTTCCTGTTTCAATATGCATTTGAGCAACTATAAAGAAAAACGAACATTTTACACAACTGGGAATGAGCTCCGATCTTTGACAACATTCATCTTCATTAAATTGTTTCCGTGCACTCTCTATGTGTGTTCAAATTTTCACTTAACATTATTTTGTATACACTTTCCGCAAGAACGTGACACATTGCCTGTCGTTTTAATAGGTTTATAGCACTCACCATGTTGCTCAGCCAGGTTCCTCCCATATCTTTTTTGTTACTATTGTAAATTTTTCATTTATTAAATCCATGTTTACTGCTTTAAATAAGCCTCATGTGAACAACGTTCCTAACTCCTTTTCTGCAACGCCTTACCCCACATTTCCGTGTTCGAACATAAGTGTCATTAGAACTTATTACTTAGAACTTAGAACTTACTTAGAACGTGAGTAATCAAACCCACAGAAGAGTCGCAGAAACTGCCACCCCAATTCTGCTCCTTTAGCCTATGGATTATTTTGAGCTGAAGGCAACTGAGGTGAAGCAGATTCAAGAAAAGCCCACTTTCCTCCCCCTATTTGAATGAAAGCAGAACATCAATTGTACAGAAGTTAACCACTGACAACCCTAGACCCTTCTCAGCCCTGAGATGGCACCAGAGGACTCTGCATAAATGACTTTCCTGACCGGCTATTATCTTTGATTAGGCACCCATATATTTACCATCCTGTAGTTTGCCGCCCTTGGAACTTAAATTTCTTTGCCTCTGTCCTACACTCCACTAAAAATGTGCAATAGTCTCCCCTTTTCCATGGGAGACATGTTCCAAGACCCCCACTGGATGCCTGACACCGTGAATAGTACCCAAACTTATATATACTATGGTTGTTCTATACATAAATACCTATGATATAATTTATCAGTTAAGCACCCTAAGAGATTAACAACAATAACTAACAATAAAATAGAACACTTATAACAATATTGTGTAATGAATGTTCTGTGAATGTGGTCTCTCTCTCTCGAAATATCTTGTTGTACTGTACTCACCCTTCTTGTGATGATGTGAGATGAGACAGTGTCAACGTGATGAGATGAAGTGAGGTGAGCAGCATAAGTGCTGGGACACAGCATTAGGCTGCTGTTGACCTTCTGATGAAGGTCAGAAGAAGGATATTCAGCTTCCAGATGTGGCTGACCACAGGTAACTGAGACCGTAGGAAGTGAAACCACCATAAGGGGGGACTACTGTATTGTTCTGTGGATAAGATGCTATGTCAGCCCAAGATCTAGTCGCTTCTTTGAGTTACTCTTCCCTAAATTTCTCCCAAGTATATATGCATGTTAATAACCTTGCTTATGTTTCTCTTGTTACTCTGTCTTTTGTTACAGAGCCCCAGCTGAGAACCTAAAAAGGTAGAAGGAAAGATTGTTTCCCCTGCCCTACAGTTTCTGGTGACAGGGATGGGATAGTTAAAGGCTGGCACCCTCCACTCTCCCTGGAGACTGCAGCTGAGATATGGGATTCCTGACAACAGACCAGCAGAAGGTCAGAATTCTTCCCATGTCAGTCTCCCACATCTCTGTGTGTTAGTGCCCAGTCACGAGAGGAGGATAAAACTTTCCCCTTGTCCTTTTATTTCCAAATTCATGTTGTCCTGAGAAAAACACTTGCAACAATTTGTTCCTGAATTGTGACCACTGTGAGTTTGAGGTACCCATAGGTTTTTGATTCTTAGCCTCTGTCTCTTCATTTGCCATAAGGAAGAAAACCATAGGATGAGTTTCTCCCTTTGCCTTGTTTCTGTGTCCTGAGAACTTGGCTTTATAACCAGTGAGAATGTTCTTCTGGTTTCTGCCACTTGGAGAGTGCAGGTTGTCAGGCAAGTGTCAGGAGGCTGGCTGGCCAGGAGCTTGAGACATGGAGTGACAAGCAGCATCTGTCCCACTGTGCCAGCACTCAGGGCAGTTTGTCTTAATAAAGGGTCCTAGTCCATAAGGGGCCTTTGTCATCTCTGCCTTTGTTGCATTGTGTCTACTGACAAAACTTCCCATCCCAGTATCCCCTTTCTAGTAACACAGATTAGTGGGTCTGTCATTTAAGGTGTCTCACTTCCCAGGAGAGAGAAGTTTCTTCCTCCCTCCCTCCCTCCCTCCCTTCCTTCCTTCCTTCCTTTTTGAGGAAGATTAGCCCTGAGCTATCTGCTGCCAATCCTCCTCTTTTTTCTGAGGAAGACTGGCCCTGAGCTAACATCTGTGCCCATCTTCCTCTACTTTATATGTGGGACGCCTACCACAGCATGGCGGCCAAGTGGTGCCATGTCTGCACCCGGGAACCAAACCGGCAAACCCCGGGCCACCGAAGTGGAACATGCGCACTTAACCGCTGTGCCACTGGGCCAGTCCCAGAAGTTTCTCTATTGCCTGTCACAGTGCAGACCTGTGCTCTCCTCGACTATCTTAGAGGTGCTCTGCATCTTGAGGGGCTATATCTTCCGCCCCCTCTTTGGGGACACCTCTTGTGTCCCTGGTTAAGTCATAAAATGCTTATTGGTTTTAAGCCATAAAAAGGCTTATTGGAATAGAGTTACAGGTGAAATAAGTATACTTTTCAAGATTTTGACTTTTTCATCTACAAAGATTTTTTAGAGAGCTCTCATTCTAAGCAAATGTCCTATTGGTACCTATGGGAAGATCAGATTGAAAAAAAGAAAGAAAAAAGAGAAAGAGATACACAAAAATGCCTTGTCTAGTGTAAGAAAAAAATAAATGAAAACACACCTTTATCAAGATTAGGAGATAAGACTTAAAACAAATGCCGAGACCTGCAGATGGCATTCAAGCAGGTGTGAGTCATACGTAAATACTGATAGCCAGGAAAAGCTCCGCCAAAGGCCCAGGAAACGCCCAGGAAGCCTTGATATACTGTCCTAACTTTGAAAGCAGACCCGCCAGTTCCAGGCCTTCCCACAGTTTGGGCCTCCACTGCAAGAAAACAATTCATTACACTCCTACCCTTAAAGAAAACAAAAACTTAACTGGTAATGACCCTAGATTCCTGATAATAGGCAAATATGCCCCTGAGTTCCTTCTTAGATAAAACCTACATTTTATCTCAGTCGCTTGGAAGCACTAATCTTACCATGTCTTTGAACTGTAGTCATCCAAAGAGACAATTGTTGGTTAAAGCTACCGCTGAAACTAGGATGAAAAAGAAAGAGTTTTTGAAAAAACGAACTACCACTTGATATTTCCATAGACTCCTTTGCCTAAAATTTGGTCCACAGCCTCCACAGGATTACCTATTAAAGACAAATAAAATCTCAAAAGCCTTCTCCACAAATATTAGTAAAAAGCTTTAGGGGCCAGCCCCGTGGCTGAGTTGTTAGGTTCGCGCACTCCACTGCAGGCGGCCCAGGGTTTTGTCGGTTCAAATCCTGGGCGTGGACATGGTACCGCTTATCAGGCCACACCGAGACGGTGTCCCACATGCCACAACTAGAAGGACCTACAACTAAGAATATGCAACTATGTACCGGGGGGCTTTGGGGAGAAAAAGGAAAAAAACAAAAGATACAAAAAGTTCTAAGCAAAATATCGCCAACTGAATCCAGGCAACAGTCATAAAAGCATAATAAATCATGTTGAAATTGGTATTTAAGCTTAAAAAAGAAAAAAAAGCTTTAGCCATCTGAGTGGGTGAACTTAACTTGCTCCATCTAACAGAAACACCATTTGATCCAAGAATTCTTCTATAAGCTCCTGAGTTTTGTATTGTTGTACCTCACACGTGGCTCAATTTTAAGCTGTAAGCTCTCTGTTTGTGTCTGTATGTTTATGTATGTGTATGTATGTATGTTATGTATATGTGGTGTTTCTCCACCTCCGGATCGTATTGCTAAGAAGTAACCTGTAAAAGACCTCTATTTAAGTGGCTTAAAGAAGAAACAATAAATACTCATATAAGTTAAGACTAATCAAACAAGTTTAGGTTACCTCTACTAGATGTTTAAGACTATAAAATTGTAAAATCAACCTAAGAACAAAACTTATAATTAAAACAAATTCCTTAGTGTATGCCAACATGGCAGAAAAAAACCCCATATATTATACTTTTTAGTTTCTTTGCCTCTGTGATTTTTGATGCTTACCTTATTTCAATGAGAAAAATAACTTAGAATGATGGTTAGTTCTTAATATCTCATGAAATTTCCATGAGCAATTCAAACATACTTGTTAAGAGCACATGAATTAAGTTGAGGTGAAGTGGGATAAAAGTTTATAAATGAACTTTGCAAAAATGATTATGTTTTAAAAAATGTCTTAAAAATCATTTCCAAAATCTTTTTCTAATCTTAACTTTAAAAGAGAAATCTTCATTGAATATCTACATCATTTCCAAATAAGAGAAAATACTGAAACATTAATCACTTAGCACAGGTTTAAGTTTATCTATTTTTGGCTTCTCATTACAGAGAAACTAGAGAAATTTGGGCATATTAATAACATGTTCTTCTTGCCACACTAAGAAATTGTACTATGAAATGGCATATGTGTCTAGAAATTGTGAAATGGTGTATTCATAAATTTGCTAATCTACTACACAATATTAGTATGTGGCAGACAGTTCACAATTGCTTACTTCCTCGCCATTTTGAGTCTTTTGTCAACTACAGATAGGTATTGTTTCACTCTGATTCTTCTGTGAAAACGTTTGAAACTGCCAACCCAAGATCAAACAGAATAGGAACTAATTACAGGGGACCAAATGAACTGATGAGGTTGATAATAACTTTTTGTGACTTTTTGTTTAATTACATTACTGGAATATTTTTCAAAAACAAAAAGCTTTTTCCTCCTCTACTCTACCCAAACACATATATTCAACTACGTGCTATGTTTAAAAATAGTCATCTCAAGAGGCTGTGCACATTTTAATAATCCATGCCGGCAGAACTCAAAAGGATTTGTGTTTCTGCATCTGCTTCTGAAGACAGATTCTGAGCTACGCAAATGTCATCATTTCACAGTCACCCTGGTTTTCACCTATAGTGGTCTCTTTCCATGGGCCTCTTAGATTACTCACTAGTTTGGCTCTAAGTGAACACTTGATTCTTGTAATTTCTTCAAAAATCAAGAATAACTCCTTTTATGAAGCTATGCCCAATTTTGATTCTTTAATAATAAGTAGTGAGACAGATTGTCAGAACCCAGAGAGGAAGCAGTTAAGTCATCTTCGTTCTCTTCATATTCTTCCCAAGTCAGTGCGAAAGAGCATCTAGTTGTTACCCATGCTAGTTTCAGCCTTCTACCAATGAGATTTCTTTTCATCCATCTGAATAGTTATGGCCTTATACTTTGTTTGGGTGGAATAAGGAAATATTTGCCTGCCCTTCAGAAGCAAACTGACCGCATGAGACCGTGTGACCATGTCAAAGGGAAGAGTTGTTTTAATCCTTAGTTATTTCTCTTGGAGCAGAAGTTATGGGCAGTGATAACATCCAGTCATAATCCTATTATATCATTTGGGTAGGTTTAGTGAGCTAGTTATTTAAAAATAAAATAGCAAATAAGCATGATTTGGGGGCAGAGATTTTTTTTCCCTAGAAATTTTGTATGTACTGCTTGTTTTATTTGATACCATATATGCATCTCATCTTTCGGGAAAGGTGTTTATACATCCCAGATTATTTTGTTGGATTACAATGGACAATAGTCATCATTTATTCTTCCTATTTGTTTCCCATGATAGAAAACAAATAATTAATCATGGTGTATTGGGGGCTTCAGGCCTAGGAAAGAGAATTTGACCAATGATCTCGCAGACTTTTGACTATCCTCCCAAGCTAAAATCATCCTTAAAAGAAAAAGATTTGCCAGGTTTTAAGATATTCTGAAGAATGTGATATAGGCCCTCATTAAAAGAGGTGGAGTGGGCACATAGGTTTATCTCTGCTCCCTTCCCAAATACCATTAAAATATCAACAAAACAAGTTTGAAAAGGCATAAACCAGCAAGAGCAAAGGAAAAGGAGATGAGATAACAGTAGATGAGAAATGTCAAAAATCTATAATACAGGAAGGGAGTGGGTGAGAGGTAAGTAACTTGGTATAACGAAGAGAGCTGACACCTTACGTGACTGCAGACGGGGAAATCAAGAAGAAGCAAGCTGGTTCTTGTCCTAGAACCTGCAAGAGACTAGGCAGCTCTGGCAGCAGGACTGCATGGCCGTGCTATGAACAGGAAGCCTGGCTGGAAGTCCATATGTACAGCTGTTAAACTCTCAGATCTACTCCCCCAGGCCAGGAACCCAGATCGCTGCCCTTTCCCAATCCCAGAAGAAGAAAATGGGAGGATTCTTTTGGGAGGATGAGCCAGAGAGACTCTGGACTGGAACTCAAGGCATAGTTAGAGGCAGGGGTGCAATGCCATAATGGAAACAGGGGATTCAGTGAAAGTCTGGAGCAGTAAGCCAGTTCCCTAGCTCTCAACCTGCCCCTACTGAGCCCCTTGATTTCTGGCCGACTAAATTACTGCCCAGGCAGGACCTGGTAAGACTCCTCTCTTAGATAAATGTCTGAACCAGGAGAAAAGGGCTATGTGTATTAATATTTGAGGCCCACGGTGAAATGGCTGGTCTTGCCCAAATGCTGGTGGTGAGACGCAGTCCAGGATCACAGACTTTCCACTTATCTTCTTAGTGCTTAACTCTTAAATATATACAGTCAGCAAAGATTGCCACTAATGTGGAAGCAGGTCAAAATACACACTTAGAGAAGAGGAACTCAGAGGAAATAAAGGCAAAATAAAATAAAGTATAAAGTATAATGAATATCTCAGAGAAATAAGAAAAAATATCATATCCATGGAGGGAGCAAGGATGCTATAATAAAGAAATTATCAGAGAAAAAAAGGAGGGCTTGAGATTTAAAAATATGACCACAGTAATGAAACATTTACTAGAAGAGTTGAGATAAATTTGAGAAATATTCCCAGAAATAGAATAAAAGACAGAGACGAAAAATAGGAGAGAAAAGATGAGAAAATTAGAGAATGAAGAGATCAAACATCCAATTAATAGGAATTCTTAAAAGGAATTACAGAAGAAAAGGAAATATAAAATAAATTTGCAGAACTGAAGGACACAGGTTTCCAGATAGAAAGGAACGACCACCAAGAGCTCAGCATAACCGTGTGGGGTAAAATCCACACCACTGCACGTCATTGTGAGTTTCAGAACACCAGGGATAAGGAAGAAATTTGAGAGGCTGGCCCCTTGGCCTTTTGGTTAAGATTGGTGTGCGCTGCTTCAGCTGCCCAGGTTTGGTTCCTGGGTGCAGACCTATACCACTCATCAGCAGCTATGCTGTGGTGGTGAGCCACATACAAAATAGAGGAAGATTGGCACAGATGTTAGCTGAAGGCAAATCTTCCTCAGAAAAAAAAAAGAGGAAATTTTAAAATTTAAGAACAATGATGTTCAACCTAGAATTTTATATCCAGTCAAGTGTGAGGGGAGGGGAAAAAAGACATTCTCAAATGCTCAAGGGCAAGAAACCTTACCACTGTGCACCTTTTATCAGGAAGCCTCTGAAAGACACATTCCATTTAAAAGGAGCAAAGAAGAAAGAAGGTGTGGGATCCAGGAAACAGGGTTCTAACACGGGAGAGAAGTGAAGGAAATCACCAAGACGAAGGGAGAAGTGTTGCCCAACATTGACAACCATGCTGCAAGTTAAAGAGAAGCCAGTCCAGATTGTGGCAAGAGGGTGAAGGGTCCAGGAGTGTGGACCTCATGGGGAAAGCCAGACTTAGAGATGGCTTGGACTGTCTACCCTAATGAAGGGAGCCAGGCAACTCCAGCTGAGACTGTGGGTAATGAATTAATACACAATTAAGTACACGGAAAATTAAGCAACCAGAAAAACAAGGCAACTATTAATAAAAAAAAAACCAAAAAGCTTAAGAATGGAAACAACCAAATTGCACTCTCATATTGTAGTTATCTGTGAGTGTTTGTGCATGTTTGCAAATGGGACACCAAGGGTGGGGGCATTGAGAGGGAACTAAATATCCATCTTCCTTGGTGGAAATAAATAGAAAATGTCTGTGGTTGAAAATCAAGAAATAGAAAAAACACGCTCTTGAGATATATGCAGTAAATACTAGAAGAAATAGTTGAAGTTAAAAAGGGATTACCTATAATGCTGGGCATTAGATGAAAAAGATTAGGGCTTTTATTCATCATTAAATTTATAACATTCTATTTGACTTTAAAAATATACACTTGTATTTTATGATAAAAAATAAAAGTTAAAAAATATGTAAGAAAAAGAGCAAAAAGACATACACCAAAATGTTTACAGTGGTTCCTTCTAAACATGTTTTAGAATTTTTATTTACTTTGTATTTTTTTGCATTTTCCAAATTTTCTTCTTTTGGCATATATTACTTTCGCAATTAGCAAAATAATAAATAATTACATACACCCAGGGAAATGTGCAGAATCACTAAAATAAGGGTGATTATTTTGAAGTCTTCAACATCTCTCTGTGTGTATGAACTCAGTCATATATGTTGAAATATTCTGTCACTTAACATTATAATCATCTTTCTCCTCTGCAGCTATCTGGGCCCAGGTCAATGGTCTCTCAAGTTTCAATGGAAACGAGTTAAATATTAATTTTCACTGAGCTTCATGAACTGCATTAAAATAGCACATAGGCTATATAAAAAGTAACCAGAAAGAATGGCTCAGTACAATACTGTTTCGGTAGGATCATTTTTATTGCATACTTCCTTTTTTAAAAAGACTAAAAAAGTACTCTTACAAGCTCCTGGAACTCTACGTCCTATCCAGGCTTTTGTTCTGGAGGCTAAGGCCAGGGACGGGGGATAGCCTGGGGAGGAGACTCCCTGAGGGTGCAAATTTGGCCAGATCTAAGCTGACAGTGGTAGCAGGTTTGGAGAGTGGCAGGGCCCTGCATCCCACTGCCAGGCGGCCCAGAGCAGGCGGTCTCTTGGAGGGTATGTAGCTGCTGCAGAAACTGATGGCTCACTGCCCAGCCTTGGGACTCACTGAAGCTAGGAACAGGGCCTTCCTGCCTTTGAATCACTGATTGAATCAGCCTGGGCAACGACCCCTGTACGAACATCTCAGGCATGACCGTGATGGACCGAAGCTCGCAGGTCTTCCTCAAGTTTTCTGGACGTTCTAGTTTCTTGAGATGCTTGGAAGCTCCTGGGCAGAGGATCAGCTAAAAAAGTCTCATTGCCTCACCACTCGGGGACGTGGGGCTCAGAGACAAAGCATGTTTGATTTAGAGAAATAAAGCGAAGCGATGTTTCTTGCATTGATGGATGGTATAGAAATTTATACCCCCATACTGTTTGATCTAGACTTCTCTGCTCTCATTAGAATGTGATTGGACAGTGGGAAGCGAGATGGTTCCCTGGAGCGCCAGAGATTAAACAGTTTTCCTGGAAATGGCTCTGTGTTTCCGTGACTTGGGTCACCGTTAGCCCAGAGGTAAAGCCTCGGCATTATCAGTTTTCAGTGACTCTGACCACTGGGACAGACCCTCTGTCTTTACAGTCTTGTTTTACTGTAATTTATGCCACCACTGTTTTTTCGTTATTGGTCCCACAATGCTTTTTTCTCTATTAGTATTAAACAATTAAAATCTATTTGTGTTAGTATATGAAGGACGTGAAAAACTGTATAAAAAAGAGCCTCAGGAGGTAAGTGACACTTTTGTAAACCAAAACTGTAAGAATGGAGGGAGCCTTTGGCACGGGTCTTTCAAAGGCATAAATGACCACCTGCCAGTGAAGCAGCGCCATTTCCTGGACGCCGTGAAGGACCCTGGGAGACCATGGTCAGCAGAGTGGACGCTGTCCCTGTGGAGCATGGCTCAGGGGCGCAGAGGACATGGTTGCGTCTCTGCTGGGGCAGTGTGGCTCCCGGGAGAACGTGCAGGGTTAGGGGTGGGAGGGCAGTGGAGGGGCCGCTCTGTGGGGCTCTCCGGGGGAGCCTAGATGCTGAAAGGTTAGGGTGAAGTAATTTCCCCCTCTGCTAGTGGAGCTGCCCTCACCTCGTTGTGTAATGACCTTGTGAAACCAGCTAGTGCCCCTAGCAGCTGCTCCCCCTGAGTGCGGTGGCCTGGCCGCAGGTCAGAGCGGCTTCTTGTGGGAGCGTCTCCTGCCTCGGGAGAAGGCCTTGACCCCAACCCACAGGCGGCATTTTGTTGGCCCTGAGGTGCCCGGTCTCTGGCAAATGGTATGATTTGGGTTGGCCAAATGCAGACCAGCACATTTTCCCTAAGGACTAGTGATCCCTTTCTGTGCTTCTAGCTCTCCATATCACCATAATTTGAACCATAATTTGGACAATGAAGCCTCAAAAGACTCAGCAAGAGCATCCGACCTTCCACCCTCAAACTGCCTAAAGGACTTGAACATAGAAGGTCTGTGCCAGGAAGGAGCTCCTATCGGGTGATAGCTATAGTATGATGGAAAATAGGTGTGATAAAAGGACACCAACAAACCCCCAACAAACCCATTTTTGGGGCCTAGCAAAACCTGTTTAACAAACATTTGCATTCCATCTCTATGTAGATTGTCTTCCTCCCCTTTGAAGTCCCAGATCACTGTGTCCTTCTGGTCTGTAGCTGAGGGTACTTAAACACGTGGACTCAGCCAGATGGCTGAGGTACTCAGTTTCCTCTGGGTTTCTCCCATGTATACATGCTATTAAATTTTGTTTGATTTTCTCTTGCTAACCTGCCTCTTTGATTATTTGACCAGCCATAAGAACCTTAAGGAAAAGCGGTGGGGGGAATTCTCCCACTTCCCCGACACAAGCAAGATAATTTCTTCGTGGGTCTCCTGACACCATCCAAACTCCAGAAATCATTTAACTTTCACCCTTAATATACTCTATGGGCTTGCTGCTGTTGTGTTTTGAGTCAGGAAACTGGTTCCTACTGGGAGGAAATAACACTATTTAAGACACACAGGGGAATGACTTCTACCATGGTGCCAATACTGTGCCACCAGAGGCTCTAGCACAGAGCCACACGTTGCTGTGCTTGAAATCCAGCACTTGATCACTAAGCCCAGTACACAGCACTAGCCCAGCAAGACCCGCCCTGCACTCTGCTGCCGGGACAGGGGGAGTTCGCGTCCCTGGATGTGTTCTCTCTCTTCTCTGCCTTCACCCCTGCCATCCACCATGTGCTCTGCAGACACTGAATGAAGTGCCAGGGTGTCTGGTGAAATGTGGCAAAGAGAAATGGGGTTGGAGGGGTGAGCAGGGCCAGAGCTGGGCACTTGATCCCAAAGAGGATGAGATTTAAGACAACCCCAAAGACAACGGGAAACTATTCATGAGAATTAAACTGGAGAGTAACAGGATGGAAATCTTTTTGCAGATCACTCTAGACCGGCCTCAGGGCCTCCTGCCAGAGACACAAGTAATCCAGAGGCGATGGTGGTGGGGCAGGAAGAGGACCCAGAGGGCTCCAGAGATGCCTAGGAGGTTTGAATAATCAAGACTGGTGACAACCCAGGTGATCTGGAGATAAAGGAAAAAGGAAAGATAAGTCATACCAGCTTGCGTGTGTGAACACTTACAAAGGTTAGTCACTTAATAAACATTATCTAGAATTCCTACCAGGGTCTTAGAGGTAGATGTTATTTCCATTTTACCGAGGAGCAAAGTCACCTGCCTGAAGCAATGCAGCTGGTGAGTGGCAGAGCAGGGTCCGGATTCACGCGGGGCCGTGGTCTTCTCAGTCTCCCACACCACCTGGTAAAAACTGAAGCGGCAAGGGAAGAAATTCTTTTGAGACCCAATTCTCACTCCTTGACAAAGCACAGCTTCTTTGTCTACTTCTTGTCTGATTTTAGTTTCTGATTTAGTTGTGCAAACCCACTTTATATATTCATTTTAAAGGTATGAGTTTTCTCTAAGAGGTTGGTCTAACAGCTCTTAGATGCCATTGAACAATTAGAGGCTGTTTTCAAAATCCATATGCTTGGTGTGTGAGCAACTGATAAAATAATTCTGGACGGCTTTTGATTTCTCGTGACTTCCTGAATACTCTATTATTTGTTATCTTTAAGCTTCCAGGGCCAATGTAATTAGGACTTTGGCTGGATCTCACTTCCTCTTTTCACCTTAGAAACAAACATTTTCTTCTTCACTTTGGTCAAGTTACAAAACTCTTTTTTATCAAGTTACACAATAAGTGAGCGTTCTACATTGAGAAACTATAGTGAAATGGCTAACCGATTGTTCAAGTGTGATGAAACGTAGTCTGGTTTGCGAAGGAAGATGGAAAGGTTCCCATTTTGATTTCCCCTTTCCAGAAGAGTATTCTGATTTCATTTCTTTATTAAGTATGATCTTTGAGTTTCAGGTTCTGTACGATCTTTTCATTTGTGCCAGTGCAACTGCATATTCACTAAATTTCCTTTCACTGAACTCGAACCCCAGGATTTCAAGCTGTAAGTTAGCTCTGGTGACATCACAAAGTGTTGGGGGAGAAGAGAAGACCCTGTGGCCAATACGAGAAGAGCGCACACCCTTGGGTTGTCTCTCTCCCCGCTCTTAAGAAGCAAATATTTTATTGCCATTCTTAGCAAGCGATCAGATAACATGCTTCACCCTGACTGACAGTGATTTATAGGTGCACAGTGAGTTGAAGACACGCTGCTTGCTGTCCTTGGGGCCTCACTCTAAGCGGTTTTGGGTACAGCCACACTCTCTTCTCCCCTCACCCCCAGCTCAGGTCAGCACCGTACCTGGGAGGGGCTGACGCTGGCGCGGGAACAGCCTACTCTGGAGCCAGTCAGGTAGGAACTGAGCCCACCAACAGAGCGCCGTGGACACACAGGCCCTTGACGACCTGACGCAAAGAGGATGAGGGCTGGCAACAGTGTCTCGCACACTCGCTTTGGAAAAGTTTCCTGGACTGCTGATTCACAGTGATTTTCAATTAAAAAGTACCTGAGTAAATTAGAAATGTTATGAAAATATAGAATGGTAAACTCTAGCCTGCTAAAAGAAATGAATGGATGTTTTAACATCTAGGAACTTAAGATATTTTAAAGTCTTCTCATAAGTACACTATCTTCTAAAACTGAAAATCTGTACACACACACGCACACACAAGTACCTATTTTTGTGAAAAATAATAGGAATAAAATAAACCTAAATACAGAGGAACTGCACTTAAAATATCCTCGCCATGTAAGAAATTCCATCACACTGCAACTTACATTCTCCGAGTACCGTGGTGTGTGGAACTTGGTCTAGACCTGAATTCCGTGACGGGACTACTGACTTGGCTTTCTAAGCAGTCTGCTTAACTCCAGTCTCTCTGCCCTCCAGCCCACTCTGCACCCAGAGCATGCCAGTTTTGAACTCAGAGGACTCAGTCTGTACCGCACACGTATGTCAATCACACGTCACCTGTGACTTTATTGCCTGTTGCTGTGGTTTACAGTGACAAATAGAAATGGCAAGCAATAGGACATAATGGAGTCTATGAGGAAGCCATTTGGTGTAAACCTAATTTGGCCTGACTTTGTTTTTCCAAAAGGGCCTGACATTGCCATCGAGCATGCATTGTATATCCACTTTAAACATTTCCTATGGCAAGAACAAATGGCCTTAAGATAAAGGTGCAACTTCCCCCCACATTGGCATTTCCTTAAGGATAAGCATCTCTCCCTAGGCTAGGAACTGATGGCTGCGCTCACCTTTGACCATCCAGCTCACCGCTGACCACCCAGCTCGAGACAACAGACCTGCCACCCTGCTGTGTCCACCGAGACAGCAGACCTACCTGCTGTTTCCATCAATCGCTGTGCCGACAGAGCAGTCTCGCGACTATTGTAAAGGGGACATTTCAATCCTATGTGAAACATCCTGTCTGGGGGTAGATAACCACTCTCTGCACCCCACTTCTTCGGTGCCCTTTCTTCCTTCGGGAAGAAGGACCCTGGGACGTGGTCCACACATTTTAGCTCAGAATAAACTCACACGAATTTTCATTTACAGATTGATTATGGATGATTTTTGTCGACATTTCTTGGAGTAGTCACAGCAGGATTTCAGAGAAACCCACTGGAGACCACCTGGAATCTACACTGAGCCGGCATTCAGTACCAACAGGGGCCCATTGAGCCCCCCGGATCACTGCATTCTTCAAGTGACCCTGGTGAGTTCTCCTGAAACCCGGACCTCCTTATTTTAAGTTGACGGTCCAAGAGTTTACGCGAGCTGCTTAAGGTCTTAAGACTAGGTGTCTTAAGGGGTACCGGTACATACCCTAGGTAAGAGGAACCTAGGAGGAATTTGCTAGGCCAGAGGAGCCTAGAGGAACTTGGGAGTGAATGGGGAAGGCTGACCTTTTTAATTTGGTTTTAAATGGGAAAGAATTGTGTTGATAAAGTCTGAACAAACTGCTTGATAGAGAAATGAGAGAATGAACGTGTTTAGCTCCGAAGAAAAGGGACACTTGCTCCTCCTGGCCTTTACCAAAAGGCGTCCTTAGGTGACTAAGGACCTCAGCAGGAGTGTCAGAGGATCAATCCTTGCGACACGAGGTGGTCCCATAGGGAACTCCACTCTCATTCATGGTAAATAATTACAGGCTCGTCTGGAGACGCGCACGTAAGGGCTGGTCACCCAGTGCTCCGAGCCCCCATGGCGGTGTTAGACTGCCAGTGGGAGAAACCGAGGCACATAAGAGAGTGTTTATGACCTTTATATAGGGAGTAATACTCACAAGCAGCACACTTTCTGACCCATTACACCGTCCTTAGAAGTTGTTCGGACTTTATATATATATATATATAACAAAACAAAATTAAAAGAGAAGTGGGAAATCGAGCTTCTAAAGCAGCCCAATCAGTTCCCTAATGGGCAGCCTCTCCTCTGGACTCCGGTTGACTTCATGCTGTGACTGCAATTGCATAACAAAGGGGGATCCCAAGCCAGATTGCTAAGGCCGAAAGAAAGAAAGAAAGAGAGAAAGAGGAAAAAACCTGGGAAAACAAGTTTTTCCACTGCGGTCTGCTGTGAGAACAACTCTCGGAAATCTAAGGGGAATCTTTGCTGTGTCTGTCCGTGTGTGTCTATATATGTTACAAATGTGTGGTATTTAACTCCGGATGGTACAATTTCTAAAGAGCTCTATTCCATTGACTTAAAGTAAGCACTTACAAAAAGCTTTTCTAAATAGAACTAACCCAAATGTCTTTCAAGTTAACATGATATAGATTAATCTTTGGTTAATGAAAGTTTAAGTTGGTTTGATTGAAAAGGCATGTCCTCAAGAGTTGTCAGTATTTGAATCTGATGCAGACATGCAGCCTGGGTTTACTAGTCAAATAAGCTCACATTGTCTGTTAGAAATTTCTCAGCAAAATAATAGCTTTAAATGGTAACCAGTTTTGCCTAATGTCTCATGAAGTTTTGCGGGTAATCTAAACATCACTATTGGGAACAAATGGTTTAGATATAAATGAAATAAGAGTTTACAGATAAACTTTCAGCAATAATTATAGTTTACGGCATGTGTATTTAAAATAACTTCCAAAATCTTTTTGGTAACTTGAAACTTCGAAGTTTTGCTAGGTTAATGTAAATGAATGATAAAATTCATTGAGTATCCAGGTCATTTCCAAATAAGATATTAGACATTAATTACTAAATGTAAGTTTATCTACTTTTGGCTTCTTATTGCAGAGAGGCTAAAAGTGTTTGGGTCTTTTACTGTAAAGTGTGGCGCATTTCTAGAAATTATGAAAAGTGTTTAGAATGCTGATATAAAAGACAATTTGTAATTGCCAACCATTTTAGTGTTTAATAGGGTCTCTTAAAGGTTACAGAGTTCTAATACATGTGATTAAAGCTACTAGGAATTAATAAGGAAAATGTATTTATATTCAAGGAAAGTAAGGTGTAAATTTTCAGTAAAGAAGGCATAAAAAGAATGGAAATATTTTGCTTGGTTGGTTAAGAAAGATAAATTTGTCCTAAAGTACTAGGAGGAAAAAAAGAAAGACATGGGACAAATTTTGAATGCAAAAGAAAGTTATAGAAAGTTTGTGAAAGAAACTCTGAAAAGAGTTTTGTATATGGTCAAGTTGGTTAAAATTGAAATGAATCTAATTAAGTAAATGGGTTTTAATATGAAAAACTGATACAAAGATTAAAATTTGGCTGTCTCTCTAAAAAGGATAATTTTTCCAAACTCTTAGTCTGCTCTTGATAAAGAGGTTATAAAAGGTTTCTTCCTTCTGAGTAAGTTTACCTAAAGGACAGAAGATCCATGTTTGGTTAAGAAATTTCCTGTGTGCAAAAAGACAAAGCTCTCTCTATTGAGGTTTTCTCTGGCTGTTCCTGTTGTCACTTTGGTTAAATATTATTATGAGCATTGTTTCAGTGACCCGTGTTTTACAACCTCTTGATCTTGTGTAGGCAAGTGTCTGAAAACTTTTTGATATTTTTGACAAGCTTCTCCCTTAAAAAAAAAAAGAATATATATATATATATATATATATATATATATATATTCAAGTCCTGAGTACAGACTTTCTTTTGACCTGGATGAAGGAAGAGAATTTCTCTGAGGATTTTCAGAGGGCCCCTGGGATTTATCAAAGAAATTTGTTCTCTCTTCCTGTCAAGGAGGGATACTGATTAGGCTTGTTTGGTGCTAAATTGCATGGGAAGCATTGTCAAGTAAATGATGATAAACCTTAGGTTCTATTGTGTAGGTAAATATTATTCACTATTTTAACCCTGCTACCTTGCTTCCAACATCACAAGGGGAGAAGACCACGACTGCATTCTATTGTTTAATTTGGTTTACAAATGAGTCTTACTTAAATGATAAGCAAGGGTGTTATGAAGCTGGATATGCTGTCCAGCCTTAAACATGCCTGCTACTTTCTGTTAACTCTGCTAATCCAGTAGAAAGATTTCCTTCTATAGGCTTAAGAAATCGCCACAGAAGAAAAAATATATATACATAAAGGTTGCAACAAAAGGGAAAAACAATACTTTTGGAAACTTTCTCCCAGTGGCTCATATGGCCTCTACTTGTTGTGCTATAACCCCAAAGTATAATCCAGAGAAGCCACTTCATGAGTCACAAGGCCACTTTCCCTTCCTAAGGGACCCTTTGAGGTATGACAATGGGACTTTGTCCAAATGCCACCATCTCAAGGATAGATATGTCTTGTAATGATCTGTATGTTCTCACATTGTTTTGAGGCTTTTCCTTGCAGAAGAGTGATGGCTTTAGGTAAATTATTATTGAAAAGGATAATTGCTGTTTGAGGAATTACTCCTGAGTTACACAGTGACTGGGGAACTCAAATCTATTTGTAATGTTTGGCCAATTATGCAGCATTTCCACTGCGCTTACCATCCTCGATCCTCAGGATTGGTGGAAAGAACTAACGGCACAACCAAAACTTAATTGGCAAAGCTTTCAGAAGCATTTACTCTCTCAAGGCCAAAAGCTCTTGTGCTCGTGCTCCTTAATCTTACATCTATACTTTTTGTAAACATCGGCTGTCTCCTTTGGAAATAATAATAAAACAGCCTATGCAATTAGGTGAAGAAATATATGAACCAACTTTGCTTAAGGGATATATTACATTGTCATGGTCTTATTGAGGTGCTTAAAAAAATGAAAGATTGGTAGCTGATTCTTTCACAGAGAGCTCCCAGGACTTATGGATCAGGGACTATAACCTGCAGAATTTATTTATCGAAAGAGACATCAACTAAAAGACTCTACACAGCCCAGTTGGAAAGGACAATATCAGGAGGAGAAGAAGACAGCATCTGTTGTTGACAGCTGTTCCAAGACTCTGGACCAGGCCTGTTTTCCCGACCTTATATCTCCTCATTTAAGCCTTTGTTGTGCTTAAACTGTATACCTATTTTATAATTTGTTTGGAATACTATCATACTTAAAGAAAGGGATTAATTTGGAACAGACTGGTCTTGAAGGCCAGGCATTTATCGAGTGACTCCTAATGGAACTCAGTGGTTATGTGGAACAAATCTTTGGCCTTGGCTACTGCTGCATGGCTAAGACACTGCACCCTGAGTTTCCTTTAAAAGCGGGGAAGGAGCCAGGCTGAGTTAAAATCTGTTGCCAATCTCCCTCTCTTTAAGGCCGGATGGGCTTGTTCAGCGTTCCACTGGTACGGCCACCAAGTGCCTACATTTGCTCTTTCTGTGGGGCTAAAAGATGTCATTATTACATATGAAAACTCTGACTCAATTTAGTCAAGAAGCCCTTAATGATAGTCAAGCAGGAATAACCTTATTTAAATACTGAAATGTCTTTAATGAGAAGGGCTGTCCTTCAAAACAGAACGCCTTTAGATATTCTTACTGCATCCCAAGGTGGTACATATGCAATCATTCAGACTGGATGCTGTGCTTTTACACGTGATGGATCTTCCAATGTGTCATCTCTGCTTACATGAAAGGACAGGTGAATGCCTTCTTTGATCCTACACCCAGTTTGATTTGTTTGGTTGGCTCCCTTTCAGTATCAGTTCCCTTTTTCAATCCGGATTGCAATTCCTATTTCTATTACTTCTTTGAATTCTTGTACTAGTCATAATGTTCAAACTAACTGTTGTTTTCTTTACTCAGTGTTATAAGACTGGCATACAAACTAGAGTAATGGTTGCTTGGTGACTCCAGATGGTTGATCTACCTTATAATCCTGGACAAATTTCCTTTTCTGATAAGGACTATGCCTAAGAACTCATTTTAAATTAATGTTTTCAAATATGTTGAACTATTATCATTATCACTGTACTTGTTCTATGATCATATGCAATGTAAACATGAAGAGACATAAAAAAGCACATATGCAATGTTTCTGCAACAATCTAAAATCAACTGAAAATTACGTAACCTATAAGATGCTTCCTTTGTTGATATATATACCTCTGTGCTTGTCCGCTATTTCCCCTCAACATGGACAACTGGACAAATAAATGAGATAAAAGCCTAGCACCAAGGGACATGATGGACCCAGGGCAGGCAGCAACAACCCTGGTGCCAAGGGACAATATTTTGATCATCAATGCTTTCTATTGAAAGATTATAGATCAAAAGGGGAAATGACAAATAGAAATGGCAAGCAATAGGATATATTGGAGTCTATGAGGAAGCCATTTGGTGTAAACTTAATTCGGCCTGACTTTGTTTTCCCAAAAGGGCCTGACATTGCCATCGAGCATGCATTGTATATCCACTTTAAACATTTCCTATGGCAAGAACAAAGGCCCTTAAGATAAAGGTGCAACTTCCCCCCACATTGGCATTTCCTTAAGGATAAGCATCTCTCCCTAGGCTAGGAACTGATTGCTGTGCTCACCTTTGACCACCCAGCTCACCTGTGACCACCCAGCTTGAGACAACAGACCTGCCACCCTGCTGTGTCCACTGAGACAGCAGACCTACCTGCTGTGTCCATCCATCGCTGTGCCAACAGAGCAGACTCACAACTATCGTAAAAGGGACATTTCAATCCTATGTGAAACATCCTGTTTGGGGGTATAGAACCACTCTGTGCACCCCACTTCTTTAGTGCCCTTTCTTCCTTCGGGAAGAAGGGCCCTGGGACATGGTCCTCACATTTAAACTCAGAATAAACTCACACGAATTTTCATTTATAGATTGGTTATGGATTATTTTCGTTGACAACAGTCATGTATGTCAGTTACACGCCACCTGTGACTTTATTGCCCGTTGCTCTTGTTTATGGTCATGTCGTCTGCACATTCATCATCACAGGCCCTTTGAGGCCCCTCCTCTGCCCTCTCAGCGAGAAGCACACTTGCGTGTACAAGGCAGACTTTCAACGAAATTGGTAAATTCACTGTATAAAAATGCACTCCACCTATAATCAAGGTGTTACTCTCCTCTCTTGACCACACATGGTAAAATAAAATTCTGACATTACAAACGTTGCAAGGAAATAATACAAACGTGCAAATAAAAACCAACTACAAACTATGGGAGGATGTGCTCCTCGAACATGAGAAAACAATTTTAAAGACAGCCTAGAATTTAAAGGAGAGAGAATAGTTTTCTATACAGAGTTAACTCAGACCTCTGGAGTAAAGTAGAAAGAAGACCATATGTTTGAGACAGGATTCCTCACGCCAATGTAGATATAACATTTTGGAAGCTATAAGTCAACACTTCATTTAAAGTTAGTAAGGGAAAAATATTTCTACTTCATTTGCCAATACATTATATTTGACTAATTTGATTTTACTATGGAAGAAGGTCCTGTGTAACATCTGGCTATAAAATTTAGTAATTTTTCCATTCATTAATTCAATAAATAATAGAAGTTGATTGAACATCTCCTCTGTAGAGTCACTGTATTCATGCCGAGGAGACCAAGGGGTCAAAGCACGACCATCTTCCTCTACAGGGCACCCCAGCCAACAGCTACAGTCCCGTCTGAGCTGCTCTCCTGTTGGTCTGTACTGAGTGCTGGTGGAGCATGAGGGGACCTGAAGTCTGTGGGGGAAACGACACTGAAGGCTGATGAAGAACAGGAGGAAGAACAGGACTTTGTTTGGTGGGCAGTGGGGTAGAGACTTGCGGTAGAAACTTCTAGTGCTCGCCCGGGGCAATTCTCTCCTTCCAGACTTGCCCGCGCGCCTGTCGTTAGGCAGAGCCACGTAACTGCTTCTGGCCAGTGAGCCATAGGGAGAAATGACGTGTGTCACTTCTAAGCTGAAGCATTTAATTGCCGGTGCAAAACACTCCAGTGCGGCCTGCCTGCCTCGGCCACTGGCAAGGCTGCGTGCGTCGGAAGGTGGAGCTACCTGAGGGTGGAAGCTCTGTTGGCTGGGTGCCTGAGTGATGACATGGGGCAGACCCACTTGCTGAACCGTGATGACACAGTGGCACGGACAAGAAATAAATCATGTGCTAAGCCATTGAAATTTTGGGATTGTTTTGTTATTTCTGAAAGACGTAAAACATATTTAAAAATAAAAGAGAGAGCAAAAAGACAAATCTCCCAGCAAAAGGACTCCAAATAATTTATGTGGATACTCTGCCCTCAAGGAGGTGGAGTGTAACTCCCCACTCCTCAAGTGCGGGCTGTGCGTAGCAACTTCCTTCCAAAGAATACAGTATGGAAAGAGGGAAAAAAGAGTAATTTTACAGTGGAGAAACCCGACAAATGTTACTTCAGCCAGTGGGTCCAGATTAATCTCAACAGTGATAAGTCATGTTGATAGTGTGTATCCTACATATGACATGGTGAAAATGAGACATTACCTCTGTGGGCTTCCTCCCCATCACTCAACCCTAGTCTACTCATGAGAAAAACATCAGACAAATCCCAGTTAAGGGTCATTCTATAAAATACCTTATCAGTACTCCTCAAAATGGTCAAGGTCATCAGAATCAAGGAAAGTCTGAGAAACTTACATCCAAGAGGAGCCAAAAGAGGCATAAAAACTAAGTGTAGTATAATACCCTGGATAAGATCTTGGAACAGAAAAAGGACATTTGGTAAAAACTAAGGAAATCTGAATAAAGTATGAACTTTAGTTAATAATAACATGTAATATTGGTTCATTAATTCTAAAAAATGTAGCATACTGATGGAAGATGTTAATAATGGGGGAAAGCATGGGGTATACAGAAACTATCTGTACTTCTTTGCAATTTTTATATAAATTTCAGACTGTTCTTTTTCTAAAAAAAAAAGGAGCTAGAAGCGAACATAGTGTGCTCTTGAAATTCCTTTTGAAGTGGGGAGTGGAAGTGAAGAGTTAGGCTGGGTAGGCAAAGAGCCTTTATGCTATTCAGAGGACATTCGATCTGTAAAGTGTATAGGCTGGAGGAGGAACCCTGGAAGACATAGGGATGGGCTTCAGGGATGTTGCAAAACCTCTGAAATCATGTAAAATTAAATCGTGTGTATGTGTATATGTATGCTTTTCTCAGAAGAAAGCCGGGCTTTGTTTATTATTCATTTATCCTTACAGAGAAAAGTACCTAAAATACATTAGTAATCACTGCTGAAGGCAACGTACAAACTCTGATATATTCTGAGCAAGAGAAATGACACAACTGTATTTTTGTGTAAAAAGATCACTTCTTGGCAGTACAGACTAAAGGGATGGCGGCGTGGAGGAGGAAGGCGGGAAGTAAAGGCAGCCCGACAATAGGGATAGCCATCCTCAGACTCTGTTGGGTCCACTTTGCAGGGGGAAGAAATGACCCCATAACTCACCTCACTGGCTGTTACCACGACCCTGAGGGAAAAGGACTGAGTCGTCACGATGAAATGTCATTTCTTTTTAAACCAGAGTTTGTGGGATTGTATATACATCTACTTCGCATTGGGATTGTAAATGATTAATGTTTGAATCAAAATGCATACGCATCTTGAAGTATAACCATAAACCCAACGCACTGTGGTATAAACATGTTTATGGGAAATCAGAATCAAACAGCAAACAAGCAGGAACTGAAAACCATGACACCAATAACAAGGAACCTTTCTGAAAATTAGGGTAATTCCAACTATTTACATACAGTAACATTGCATTCAGCTGGACTTCCTTTTTTTAAAAAAGACTGGCACTTGAGCTAACAACTGTTGCCAATCTTCCTTTTTTTTTTTTGCTTTTTCTCCCAAATCCCACCAGTACATTGTTGTATATTTTAGTTGTGGGTCCTTCTAGTTGTGGCATGTGGGACGCTGCCTCGGCATGGCCTGATGAGCGGTGCCATGTTGATGCCCAGGATCCGAACCGGTGAAACTCTGTGCCGCTGAAGTAGAGTGCGTGAACTTAACCACTCGGCCACGGGGCAGGCCCCTCAGCTGGACGTCTTTGTAGGATATAGTTTAGAATAACCAGTAAATCCTACTAATGCGTTAATTTTAGTTTTTATTAATACAAAATTTCAGTAGTCCTTAGTAATTCATTTAGGTGGTTATTAATAATTAATCCTTTTTTGTATATGCAAAAGAAAATACACGGAATTGTGTATCATTTGTCCATAAAATGAAAAAAAACCCTTCCATTTTTGATCCATTCCTGATCTCTAAGGAGGAGTGTGGACTGCAAATCATTCTTTGAGAAGCTGCTGTTCCAGCCTGCAGGAGAAAGAATGAGAGGCCGAGCTAGGAGATGGCAGGGGTACAGAGAGAGGGCGCAGACAAGAGACAGCAGGGGTTCAGAATCAGAATTTTCAGATTCCTGGGACAGGGAGAAAGAAGGTCGAAGGAAAGAGCTAGCTTGATTTTGGGGTTTCTGGCAGCCAGTTAGGGGGAATGCAGGATGGTGGATAAACTCAGAGGAGGGGAGGGTGGGTAGGAGCTGGGGAGTTCAGTTTCAAGTCCTCTGCAGTGAGATCCCAGGAGGACGCGCCTGGTAGGCAGCTGGATCCTGGGATTCTTCAGCTCAGAAAAAACGGTTTGGGCCGAAGCTCTAAGTTCTTAACTTAGAAGATGAAACATTCATATCATAGTTTGGTTTCTCGAACATTTACAACAATAAATAGGAATTCCAATTTTTAAAAAGAATTCCATTATATCTCTTGAAATAAATATAGACAGCCAGGATTAGGACAGGGTGAAGTCAGAACCAATTAAGAATCCTTGAACACAGCATGAGCAGCTGCATATTCATGGTTAGAAATTCTTGGTGAGTGAAGTTTCCACTGCCTAATTTCTTGAAATTATGTTCCACGTACCTTTGTTTCTCCTTCCCATTCTCGCCCCCTTTAAATCATGGATTTGAGCCTCCATTTATTTGTTGCTGTTGTTGCTGCTGTTTTACTCTTCACTGATGGCTTACATTTAGTAAAGCTCACAAATTTTAAGTGTACAGCTGGAGGAATTTTTAGATATTTCTGTGCAAACGACACAGAGGTCAACATAAAGAACATATCCAGCAACACGGAAGTTTCCCTTACACCTCCTTCCGATCAGCACTCTCCAAAGGTGGCCGCTGCTCTGATCTGTATTCCCATTCGTTTTTCCTGTTCTGAGCTTCCTGAGAACAGAAACAGAGAGTATGTCTTCTTCACCTGAGGCTCTCTCGCTCTACATCATGTCTTTGAGATTCATTCACGTGCTACCACTGTGTAGCAGTAGTTCATTTGTTTCTGTGTAGCATTACTTTGTATAAACATACCGCAATTTATCCATTCCACTATTGATGGTATGTTTTCATTTTTTTGGTAAATACGAACAAAGTTGCCATGAACATTCTTGCTCGTGGTTTTGGTAGACATGTGCACTCACTTCTCTTGAGTGTCGTCCAGGAAATGCAAGCGTTGGGTCACGGGACAGGCGTTTGTTCAGCTTCGGTAAATTCTGCCAGTTTTCCAAAATAGTTGTGCGCCTTCAGACTCCACCAGCAATGATGAATGTTCTATTTCTCCACACTCTTGGGATTACCAGAACGTTAAACTGTAGCCTAGCTGGTGGGTAGGATGTCATTGCTTTTTTAAAACAGCTCTTTTGAGGTATAACATACATAAAATGAACTTCACATATTTAAAGTTACACATTGATAAGTTTTGACATACGTGGACACCCGTGAGACAATCACCACCCAGTCAACAGATCCAGCATCTCCACAAGTTTTCTGTGCCCTTTTGTAATCTCTCCCTTCCCTCATCCTCACCCTCCTATTTCCAAGCAACCACTGATTTGCTTTCTGTCACTATAAATTTGCATTTTCTGGAGTTTTATTTAAATGGAATCACACAGTATCTACTCTTTGTTGTCTGGCTTCTTCAACTCAGCATAATTATTTTGAGATTTATCCATATCATTGCATGTATCAATAGTCTGTTATTTTTGTTGGTGAGCACTATTCCATTGTAGGTTTATACCACAATTTCTTACTCCATTCATCTGTTGATGGACATTTGGGTTGTTTCCAATTTTGAGCTATTACAAATAAAGCTGTTGTGAACATTTGTGTCCCAATCTTTGCATGGGATATATACTTTCCTTCTCTTGGGTAGAAGGATTAGAATGCCTGGCTCAAATGATAAGTGTATGTTTAACTTTTTAATAAACTGTCAAACTATTTTCCAAAGTGGTTTTACAATTTTATGTAGTCTCACCACCAGCACATGAGAGTTTCAGGTCAACCACATCCTTGCCAACACACGGTATGGGCAGTCTTTTTACTTTTAGCCATTCTAATAGGTAGGTAGTGGTATCTCATTTTGCTTTTAATTTGTATTTCCCTCATGAGCAGAGATGTTGAGCATTTTTTCATGTGCTCATTTGCCACATGCAAATGTTCTTTGGTAACGTGTCTGCTGAAATCTTTTGCCTATTAAAAAAAAATGGGTTGTCTGTTTCCTATTGTTGAGTTTTGAGAGGTCTGTATATACTCTAGATACAAGTCCTTTATCAGATACTTGCTTTGTAAGCATTGTCTTCCAGTCTGTGACGGGTGCTTGTCTTTCAGTTTCCTAACATTGTCTTTTGAAGAATAGCAGCTTTTAACTGTGATGAAGTCCAATTTGTCGATTTGTTCTTTAATGAATTGTGCTCTTGGTGTTGTAGCTAAGGTCCGAAGACTTTCTCCCAGACACGTTACAGTTTTAGGTTTCACATTTAGGTCTAAGATCCATTTTGAGACAATTTTTACGTGGGGACATGGCACAATGTACAAATCTTAACTGATTTTTTTGCATATGGACACACACACAAATGTACACATGTGCAAACACACACACACTTTAAGCTTACTAAATAACCGAGATAAAACTGTAATCTCAAGGAAAATAGCAGACTTCTTTCTGGGTGGTGATTCCCACTAAGGACCATTTCCAGGTGCATCTCCTCTTCCTTGTCAGGCTGTTGGAGTCAGTTTCATCTGGGGTGGAGCTGTGTCTGGCTGTGCTGTGGTTTTAGTTTGATTCAGTTCACCACTGGCTTCAAATGTTGTGAGAGTGGAATCAGGACTTTCCCTTCAGCAGAGCCTGGGGTCTGAGCACTAAGACCCTAGAGACCCCCCGGGCTTCGCAGCCGTGTCCCCAGTTTCAGAACTGGGGGGAATCCCTTGCTTTACGCCAAGCTGCCAGGCTATTGGGTTGCTGGGGCTGGCCTGCTGTGTCCTTCAGTCCGTCCTCCTCCCTCTGTGCTTGGAGGTCTTCCAGCCTTGCTGCTCTCTCTCTGGCCTTTGGAGGGCAGCTGCCCTTCTCTCCAGGAAGGTCTGGAACACCTTGGGGCCTTTCTCTCAGCTCCCCTTGGAGTCCCCAGGGTTTGGTGGTTGGAAGTCTGGATTGCTTATGAGGAGTCCTGATCCATCTCGACTCTGGCAGCTGGACACTGGAGTACCTCTGGCAGATTTCTCTCCTCTCTCCTCCCTGTTCCTCTTGCCTCCAGAGAGCAGCTGCTTTGAACTAGTGGGAGGCTCCCTGTGCCTCAGGAGGGGATCTGGCTGAGCTGTCCTCCCCTCCTCCCTACTTTCTGCCAGCTACCGCTGAGTAAAGACCCATAGGAGAGAGAGAATGGGTGGATGCAGACTCGCTCTGTGGCCGGGTGTCCTTGTAATTTTAATCTGTCACACCAGCTCGTATGTGGCCACTAAATGTTGACTAACATTTAGCCAATTTCTCCTTACACCCACCTACAGTGGATTCTTCCTCCTGCTGCTCCAGGGACGAGAGTGGCTGTGAGAGGGGTCATCACCTCCTGGAGGGTCTTTGTGTTTCTTTTTTCCTCTGTCCCTTTGTGTCTTCAGCTCTCTGAAGCATTTTTAAAAACAACACCTGGCTTGGTAACAGAAGATTGACAGTCTTTTATGACTTTCTACAACTAAATCAGAAGCAGAACAGAGATTCATTCTCAATAATGTGAGAACCGTGCCATTACAAATAAAACTGTTTGTGGGTAAATGGGTCGCTAATGCTCAGAGAGGAGAAATACTGGTTTCGTGTGTGAGTTAGAGAAAGGTGGCTGGGAGTGCGGGCTTGGCGCTGGTCGGTTTGTGTGTGAAAGGCGCGTTCCCAGGCAGGGTATTTACTCTCTCTGGGAGTTAGCTAGCCTTGGGAGGGGCAGTCTCTCCCAAGCCAGCAAGGACCCCAAGATATCAAACCATCATAAAATACAAAAATTAAAGACATGGTTCATACACTATCCTAGTTCTTGGTGTGTTAGTACGGACTTGCTGAGTGCTTGACTCTTTCCTCGTCCTCCCTGTCTTTGTCAACCCCACTCTCCCCTCAGCAGCTTCTGAGCGATGACTTGGTTTTTCTCTCTGGGTGACCCAGGCCCGGGTTTCTCTCTGTCAAGCCACATTTTGACGCGCGCTGCTTGGATAAGGCTGACAGCCCCATTAACAGGGAGCTCTTCTAGGCTCTGTTGCAGGTTGGGGTGGCAAGATTAGGGAACAAGAGTAGTCTGGGAGGAGCCAGCTTTGTAGGGGCACAGACAACCCTGTTCTGGGACTGGCGAGAGGGAGTCCCAGCCTGAAGCCCCACAGGAGGTCAATCAGGGGTCCCCACGCCTCAGCACCTTGCAACAGAGAAGACACGCAGAAACCCATTCCCCTGCCTGGGCTTCCCACGTGCGTCAGCCACAGCTGTCCCCAGGCTGGTGGAAGGGACAGTCTATTGGCCTCTCCTCCAGAAGGACGGAGGCTTAGCTGTGGTGGCAACAGCTATGAGGAACAGGTCACTTTCTCGAGTTGTCTGGGCTGTCCAGCTTCAGGATGAAGGGAGAGTAAATAGGATCGATCTCTGGACTGAGTAAGTATCCTCAGATTCTTTGAACTCTGAAGGAATAGATACTTATAGAAGGTAGAACATAATTTTCTGCTGACGTGGCCAAGTGGGACTGTTACAGGCTCTTAACACCAGCCCTGATATCAGTTCCCCCACATTGAACCCAGCGTATATGGGGTTAAACTAAAACCCACCACCCCCTTTCCTGCTTCTCTAGCCCCACTCATATGTAAATACCTGTTTCTTTAATGGGAGTTACAAATTGTGAAAAGCCCAGGTGGCCTGGAGTTGGAGGCACACTAAAGTTTGGCTAATCATGTGGCCTTGAGTTTGCCAGGAAAGCCGCTGTCTCAAGAATATCAAGGAGCGGAGGCTTCCCAGACCTCAAGTCCTCGACTCCCGGCGCTCGAACCCGCCTCAAACAAGAAGACAAGACAACGGCGAAGGACGCCCACCTGCCATCCTCCTATCTCACCCTCCCCCCTGCCTTGCTGCAAGCAGCCTCTCAAGGCCAAACGCAGGCTGGTGGGAAAGCACTGAGCTGCACAAGCTACATGTTCCCCCCTCCCCTACCCAAAACCCCAAATAAAAATCCCTACCCATTCCTCATCGGGGAGCTAGCAATTTTTGAGGCATGAGCCCTTGCTTTGCTCCCTGTGCCTGGCATAGTAAAAACCTTTCCTCTTCTACTCAAGACTCTGTTCTTGTTATTTGGATTGGCATCGGGTTCAGAGACCGAACTTTCGGTTACAGGACCTTAATTGGGAAAGCACCTCTGAATGGGGAAGCAGGACACTAAGACAGGGCACCATTCAGGACGGAGAATTAGGAAACCCAGGCGCTGGATCAATAGCTCTCCTCCCAACACCTCCTGCCGTGAATAGCTTACCCACGGCTGACCGAGCACCGTCAGAGCCCACGTGCCTGAGGAGGGTACAAACTTGGCTCCAGGTGCCCAAGTAACTTCTCCAAAAAAAGGAGAAGCTGTATGAAAGTCTATGATCCTGGCCAGTTATTCATACTCTACGAAGCCCAGTGTCCTCCTTTCTGAGAGGAGAGTACTAACGTTTACTTTGGAGCTTTGTTGAAATCATACCGTGAAGATCACGGCAAATCTTAAACAGCCTAGAGATGACAGCTCCTCCTCTTCTGCCCTCCAGTTGTCTCTCCTTTCTAAACAATAAAAACAACTTGTTATAAAGTAACCAGAACAGGGGCCGGCCCGGCGGCACAGCAGTTAGGTTCACACGTTCCACTTCAGTGGCCCGGAGTTCACTGGTTCAGATCCCGGGCCCGGGTGTGGACAAGGCATCGCTTGGCAAGCCATGCTGTGGTAGGAGTCCGACATATACAGTAGAGGAAGATGGGCACGGATGTTAGCTCAGGGCCAGTCTTCCTCAGAAAAAAGAGGAGGATTGGCAGCAGTTAGCTCAGGGCTGATCTTCCTCAAAATAAATAAATAAATTAATTAATTAAATTAAATAAAGTAACCAGAACAATTAACTTGATATAAATTGAGCCCTCACCATGCACTAAAAACTATTCTAGTGCTTATGTGTATGACCTCATGAGTCTATAAATGTAATAGACCCTGGAGAAAAATTCCAGACTTTTAATACATCACATGTGATAGCATTTTTATATAACACTCTCTTGACTAAACCACAAATCCAGGTAGACAAGAATAAGATGAGGGGGCCGGCCTGGTGGCGCAGCGGTTAAATTCGCATGTTCCTATTCTCAGTAGCCTGGGGCTCGCCGGTTTGAATCCCGGTGCGGACATGGCACCACTTGCCACACCATGCTGTGGTAGGCTTCCCACATATAAAGTAGAGGAAGATGGCATGGATGTTAGCTCAGGGCCAGGCTTCCTCAGCAAAAAAGAGGAGGACTGGCAGTAGTTAGCTCAGGGCTAATCTTCCTCAAAAAAAATAAATAAATAAGATGAGAAGATTTTATCATAGTTGACTCAACCTAATATTAGAATAAGAAATCAGAAAATTTGTTCCCTTCACAATATCTATTTATTAATTAATTTTAGAAATTTTTGAGGAAAAAATAAACAATAAAAAGATACCACCTGGAAAGACAGCTATTAAAAATTGATCACACTAATTAAGGTAGTATGGTGTTATGGGAGAAATAGACACATAGATCAATGGAATGGAATAGAGAGTCCAAACATAGACCCACACAAATATGCTAAGTTAATTTTTTTTTTTTTTTTTTTTTTTTTTGGTGAGGAAGATTGGCCCTGAGCTAACATCTGTTGCCGATCTTCCTCTTTTTGCTTGAGGGAGATTGTCGCTGAGCTAACATCTGTGCCAATCTTGCTCTATTTTGTATGTGGGATGCTGCCAGAGCATGGCTTGATGAGTTGTGTATTGTCTGTGCCTGGGCTCCAAACCCATGAACCCTGGGCTGCGGAAGCAGAGTGCACAAACTTAACCACCACACCACCAGGCTGGCCCCTGAGTTAATTTTTGAAAAAAGAACAAAAGCAGTTCAATGGAGGAGGGATAGCCTCTTCAGTAAATGGTGCTGGGGTAATTGGACACCCATTGGCATAAAAAAAAAAAGAACCTCAACCAAACCTCGCATCTCATGCAAAGATAAGCTCGAAATGGATCACGAATTCAAACAAAAAACTATCAAACTTGTAGAAAAGAACATAGGGGAAAATTTTTGAGATCTAGCACTGGGTAAAGAGTTCTTAGGCTTGACATAAAAAGCATAATTCATAAGAGGAAAAATAGATAAATTGGACCTCATCAAAATAAAAAACTGTTGCTGTGCAAAAGACCCTGTTCAAAGGATGAAAAGACAAATTAGAGCCTGGGAGAAAATATTTGCAAATCACTTATCAGACAAAAGCCTTTTATCTAGAATATATAAAGAACCTTCAAAACTCAACATCAAAAAAATAAATAATCCAATTAGAAAATTGGACATTGACACAGAAAAGACACCCACAGACATTTCACCCGAGAGCATATACAGATGGCAAATAAAACACATAAAAAGATTTTCAACATTATTAGCCATTAGAGAAATACAAACTAAAACTACAATGAGATAGCATTACACACATATGAAAATGGCAAAAATAAAAAACAGCAACAACACCAAATAGTGGCAAAGATGCAGAAAAACTGAATCACTCATACACTGCTGGTGGGAACATAAAATGTCACAGCCCCTCTGGAAAATAGCCTGGAAACTCCTGTCAAATTAAAAGTGGACTTACCATGTAACCCAGCAATCCACTCTTGGGTATTTATTCCAGAGAAATGTCTTATTTCCACATAAGAACTTGTACATGAATGTTCATAGCAGCTTTATCCCTAATAGCCAAAAACTATAAACTATCCAAATTTCCTTTAATGGGTGAATGGTTAAACAACCTGTGGTATGCCCACACCATGGAATACTGCTCAGCAATACAAAGGAGCAAGCTATTGATACGCACGACATCTTGGAGGAACCTCAAGGAAATCATGATGAGTGGGAAAGGCCAACCTCAAAAGCATACATACTGGATGATTCCACTTATTTAACGTTTGTGAAATAACATCATAATAGAGATGGAGAATAGAGTAGTGGTTGCCAGGGGTTAGGGATGGGAGGGAGGAGATGGGTGTGGCTGTAAAGTGGCCACAGGAAGGAGTCTTGTGGTGACGGGCACAGTCAGATATCTTGATTGTGGTGGCGGTTATCCAAGGTTCCACAGGTAACAAAATAGTGTAGGGCCACACACATGAGTCCGTGGGTAACAGGTGGAATTTAAATAAGCTCTACAGATTGTATCACCGTCAATTTCTTGACTTGATGCCGTACCGTACTTTGTAAGACACCGACACTGGAGGAGGCTGGCGGAACAGGGCATGGGACTCCTCTGTACATTTCTTTGCAAATTTCTATGAATTTATAATTATTTCAAAATAAAGAGTTAAAAAAAGCTGCTATGAGGGTTTAAAAAATGCATAATTTATTTATGATAAATAGGTTTCCCAGATATTCTGAAAAGACGTTTATATTTGTTAAACCTTTCCTGAAACTAAAACCCATTCCTTCTTTTCCCTTCTATGGAAAATCTTTCAACAGAATTATTTTGACAATTAGAAGCTAGTATGGGCAAAACAGGCCAGTGAGTAATATACTTATATGGTGGCCAAGTGTCCATAAATGAGCTGGACATTCTGTCACTTTAGGAAAAAGAAAACAATAAACTGGGCATAAAAATGTACCTTTTGGGGCCGGCTCCGCGGCCGAGTGGTTAAGCTCGCGCACTCCGCTGCGGCGGCCCAGGGTTCGGATCCTGGGCGCAGACGTGGCACTGCTCATCAGGCCACGTTGAGGCGGTGTCCCACATCCCTCAACTAGAAGGACCTGCAACTAAGATATACAACTGTGTACAGGAGGGGTTTGGGGAAATAAAGCAGAAAAAAAAAAAAAGATTGGCAGCAGTTGTTAGCCCAGGTGCCAATCTTTTTAAAAAAAAAAAAGTACCTTTTATTTTAAAAATGTTTCCTGTATGTATTGCAGGTTGCTTGGACCTCAATGCTGTTTTTATTTTTGTTTTATTTACTTAATTTGTATTTTGTTTTATGACCATAAAAAGAACAAAGATGTTGCAAAATTGGAAACAATATAGAATTGTTTTAAAAAAGAAAGTGAATTCTCCTGCCTACAAATTAAAATAGATCCTAATAAAAATACCAAGTGGTTTGAGTTTATTTTTCGAAAAGTAGTAAACTAATCCTGAAGTTCACACAGAAAAATGAGTGTGGTAATTTTAAAATACATCTATAAATTCTTTAAGAAGTGGCGCTTAATTCCCCTCTCTTTGAGTGTGGCTAGACTTACTCCTAATGAATATGACAAAGTGACAGAGTGTCATTTCTGAGACAAGGTCATGAAAGTTATGTGGCCCCCACCTTGTTTGCTTTCTTGGAGGCAGCCGGCTGCAGCATTGTGGGGACACTCAGAAAGCTCCACAGAGAGGTCCACGTGGTGAGGAACTGAGGCCTCGTGCCAAAGCCCACCAGTCCCAGTCAAGGCTTCGGGTGACTCCAGCCTCAGCTGACATCTTGACCACAAGCTCAGGAGAGACCCTGAGCCAGAAGTCCCCCGCGAGGCAGCTCCCACACTCCTGGTCCACAAGAACGGTGAGATAGCAAATGTTTACCATGTGAGTCACTAAGTTTGGGGGTTATCTGCTGTACAGCGATAGGTAACTAATATAATGAATAAGCAATAACAGCCATGAAATCTTAAAAGAAAGAATAAAGGGGGATTAATTTGATCATATAGTAAAACATATTCTCAAGCTTCAATAATTAAAACAATGTTCCTGGCTTGACTAGACACACAGATGAGAGAAATGTAATAGAAACTTTATAAATACACCTGTCCATGTGAAAATTTAGTATATGGTAAAGGCAACATTTCAAATTGATGGGAGAAAAGATGGATTATTCAATAAATGGCATTCTAACAACTGGAGAACCATCTGGAAAAATAAGTTGGATCCATACTTCGTAAAAAAATGAATTACAGATAGATCAAATACTTAAATATTAAATATCAAAAAAGCATTAAAATAAATTATGGGAGAAATCTTTTAAAAATTTCTGAGTGGGAAGGAGAAGATCCAAGATGGCGCCGTGAGTAGTCTTCTTTGTCTCTCCCCCTTCGAATCTACAACTAATTGGACATTGATCGCTTAACAAAGGATATCCATATAGCATCTCAGGACGCCTGAGAGACCCACGCTGCTATACATCAGAAGGTGGACGGACTTCCCTCCGGGAGGAGGTGGAGATAGATGAAAACTCTCCAACCCCGACCCCCGAACAGCCTAGTACCTGCAAGCGGCCTTCTTCCAGCGGACGCCCCCAGAACATCGCCACACACCAAGGGCAGGAGGGAGCGCACACCAGAGGAGCGACGGTGGAAACAGGTGACCAGAGCCCTACCTAAGTCCCCCGCAACTACACTTAAGCCCAGAGGGAAGCTCCAGAGTTACACACCAGAGGCTGCGGGGAAAACCCCTACTCGCCATTAGCGGAGAGGCCCTGCCTAGCATCCACAACGCCGGGAGGCTCCCAGAGAGAATCCCAAACGGCGCGGCAGCCCGCCAGCTGCCGCCGCCAGCTCCACTGACTGGGCTTTCACCCTGGAGGGGCTCGGGACTACCAGAGATCTCCTGGGAGAGGACTGGGGCTGGGTGGAGCTCCAGCGGCTGGCTCCGTGGCCCGGGGGGGGAAACTCCAGAGTTCCATCCGGGCAGCAGGCAAAGTCTCTACCTGCCATTAGCAGAGAGGCCCTTCCCAGTATCCACAACAGTGGGAGGCTCCCGAAAAGAATCCAAAACAGCGTGGCGGCCCGCCAGCTGCCGCCGCCGGCTCCACTGACCGGGCTTTCGCCTGGGAGGGGCTCGGGACTACCGGAGATCTCCTGGGAGAGGACTGGGGCTGGGTGGAGCTCCAGTGGCTGGCTCCGTGGCCCGGGGGGGAAACTCCAGAGTTCTGTCCGGGCAACAGGCAAAGTCTCTACCTGCCATTAGCGGAGAGGCCCTTCCCAGCATCCACAACGCCGGGAGGGTCCCGAAGAGGAGAATCCCAGGCAGGGCAGCAGCTGGCCAGCTACCACTGAACTCAAGGTCTCTGGCTATCCCCCAGACAGGGCAAGGGGCTCCCCGAGATCCTAGGGGAGAGGACTGGGGCTGGGTGGAGTTCCAGCGACCCAGCTCCGTGGCCCAGGGGGAAACTCTACAGTCTCACAGCAGCCTCAGCGATAGCCTCTGCACAGCACTAGTAGAGAGCACCCACCTGGCAACCACAAGGCTGGAAGACCCCGGGACAAAAGTAGCATAGCTAGGTAAGCTAACCACAGACTGCAGAAGATGCCCATAGCTCTGCTGTGACCCATAGTGGACAAGTGAGATTTTGTGGGCGCCGACAGTGACAGAGATGCAAATATAAGTGATCCTGCCCCTGGCCACTGGGAAAACCCATAACACCACTGCAGACCCTAAGGAGGGAGCACATCTAGGTGGTCTGCAACAGTAGGCACCAGCAGCCTGAAGCCCCCTTGTGACGGCCCCCACAGCTGAAGAGGGAACCCACAGGATCACTGTGACTGCGAGGAGGGGCCCAGGCCCAGTTAGCAACAGCTGATAGGGTTCCTGGTTGGTGCAGAATAAACAGCTGCTCCCCCACCACACCAGTAGAAACAAGTGGAAGCAGTAACTAAACTCTATCTCTATGCGGAGGCACAAATCTACACCATCAAGCAATATGAAAAAATATATTAAATCTCCAGAACAGAAGGAAAATGACAAACACACAGAAAACAATCCCAAAGACAATGAAATATATAACCTAAATGATGATGACTTCAAAACAGCCATCATTAGAAAACTCAATGAGTTAAAAGAGAATTCAGATAGACAACTCAACGAGTTCAGGAGCTATGTCACAAAAGAGTTCGATACTATAAAGAAGAACCAAACAGAAATACTGGAAATGAAGAACACAATAGAGGAGATTAAGAAAAATCTAGATGCACTGAACAGTAGGGCCGATAATATGGAGGAAAGAATTAGCAATTTGGAAGCCAGGAATATAGAAATGCTGCAGGCAGAGGAGGAGAGAGAACTAAGACTAAAAAGAAATGAAGAAACTCTCCGAGAATTATCTGACGCAATTAGGAGATGCAACCTAAGGATTATAGGTATACCAGAGGGAGAAGAGCGGGAGAAGGGGGCAGAAAGCCTATTCAAAGAAATAATGGCTGAGAACTTCCCAAACCTGGGGAGGGAGATGGAACTTCATGTGACAGAAGCCAATAGATCTCCAAACTTTATCAATGCAAGTAGACCAACCCCAAGGCATATAGTAGTGAAGCTAGCAAAAGTCAACCACAAGGAGAGAATACTAAGGGCAGCCAGGCAGAAGAAATTAACCTACGAAGGAACCCCTATCAGGCTATCAGCAGATTTCTCAGCAGAAACTTTACAGGCTAGAAGAGAGTGGAATGATATATTCAAAAATCTGAAGGACAAAAACCTGCAGCCGAGAATTCTCTACCCAGCGAAAGTATCCTTCAAATATGATGGAGAAGTAAAAATTTTCCCAGATAAACAAAAATTAAGGGAGTTCATTGCCACAAAACCTCCTCTTCAAGAAATGCTCAGGGAAACCCTCATTCCTCAAAAGTCAAAAAAAGGAAAGGGGCTACAAAACCAAGAGCAAAGGAGATAAGTAGAAGGACAACAACAGAGAGTAGCAGCTCTCCATCAGAACAGATTAAACCATGGGACAAGAAACAAAGGAAACTGAAGAAAACCGGAAAACAAGACATAAAATGGCAGCGGTAGGCCCCCACATTTCAATAATCACTCTAAATGTAAATGGATTGAACTCTCCAATCAAAAGACACAGAGTGGCAGGATGGATCAAAGAACAAGACCCAACAATATGCTGCCTCTAGGAAACACACCTCAGCCCCAAAGACAAACACAGACTCAGAGTGAAGGAATGGAAGACAATACCCCAAGCTAATAATGAACAAAAGAAAGCAGGTGTCGCTATACTAATATCAGACAAAGTAGACTTCAAAGCAAAACAGATAAAGAAAGACAAAGAGGGACAGTATATAATGATAAAAGGGACTCTCCACCAAGAAGACATAACACTTATAAATATATACGCACCCAACACAGGAGCACCAAAATTTGTAAAGCAACTCTTAACAGAACTAAAAGAAGACATCAACAACAATACAATAATAGTAGGGGACCTCAACACTCCATTAACACCAATGGATAGAACATCCAGACAGAAAATCAACAAGGAAATTATAGAATTGAATGAAAAATTAGACCAGATGGACTTAATAGATATATATATAGAACACTTCATCCAAAAACAGCAGGCTACACATTCTTCTCAAGTGCGCATGGAACATTCTCAAGAATAGACCATATTTTGGGAAACAAAGCAAGCATCAATAAATACAAGAGAGTTGAAATAATATCAAGCATCTTTTCTGATCATAATGCTGTGAAACTAGAAATCAACTACAAGAATAAAGCAGAGAAAGGTGCAAAAATGTGGAGACTAAACAACACGCTACTGAACAAAGAATGGATTATTGAAGAAATTAAAGAAGAAATCAAATATTATCTGGAGACAAATGAAAATGAGAACACGTCATACCAAATCATTTGGGATGCAGCAAAAGCAGTCCTAAGAGGGAAATTCATTTCAATACAGGCTCACCTCACTAAACAAGAAAAAGCTCACATAAGCAACCTCAAACGACACCTAACAGAATTAGAAAAAGAAGAACAAACAAAGCCCAGAGTCAGTAGAAGGAGGGAAATAATAAAAATAAGTGCAGAAATAAGCAATATTGAAGCAAAAAAGACAGTAGAAAGGATCAATGAAACAAAGAGTTGGTTCTTCGAAAAAATTAACAAAATCGACAAACCCTTAGCCAGACTCACCAAGAAAAGAAGAGAGAAATCTCAAATAAATAAAATTAGGAATGAGAGAGGAGAAATCACAACAGATACCAAAGAAATACAAGGGATCATAAGAGAATACTATGAAAAACTATAGCCAACAAACTAAACAACCTAGAAGAAATGGACAAATTCCTGGACTCTTACAACCTCCCCAAACTGAACCAGGAAGAAATGGAGAATCTGAATAGGCCAATCACAAGTAAAGAAATAGAAACAGTAATCAAAAACCTCCCCAAAAGTAAGAGTCCAGGACCAGATGGCTTCTCTGGAGAATTCTACCAAACATTCAAAGGAGATTTAATACCTATCCTTCTCAAACTATTCCAGAAAATTGAGGAAGATGGAGTACTCCCTAACACATTCTATGAAGCCAACATCACTCTGATCCCCAAACCTGACAAGGACAACACAAAGAAGGAGAACTACAGGCCGATATCACTGATGAACATACATGCAAAAATCCTCAACAAAATTTTGGCAAACCGATTACAGCAATACATCAAAAAGATTATACACCATGATCAAGTGGGATTTATACCAGGGACACAGGGATGGTTCAACATCCGCAAGTCAATCAACGTGATACACTACATTAACAAAATGAGAAACAAAAACCACATGATCATCTCAATAGATGCAGAGAAAGCATTTGACAAGATCCAACACCCATTTATGATAAAAACCTTCAACATAATAAAGGCCATATATGACAAACCCACAGCCAACATCATACTCAACGGACAAAAACTGAAAGCCATCCCTCTGAGGACAGGAACAAGACAAGGGTGCCCACTTTCACCACTCTTATTCAAGATAGTACTGGAGGTGTTGGCCAGAGCAATCCGGCAGGAAAAAGAAATAAAACGAATCCAAACAGGCAATGAAGAAGTAAAACTCTCGCTGTTTGCAGACGACATGATCTTATATACAGAAAACCCCAAAGAATCCATAGGAAAACTATTAGAAACAATCAACAGCTACAGCAAAGTTGCAGGGTATAAAATCAACATACATAAATCAGTAGCATTTCTATACACTAACAATGAACCAACAGAAAAAGAACTCAAGAACTCAATCCCATTCACGATTGCAACGAAAAGAATAAAATACCTTGGGATAAATTTAACCAAGGAAGTGAAAGACTTATACAATGAAAACTACAAGACTTTCTTGAAAGAAATTGATGACGACATAAAGAGATGGAAAGACATTCCATGCACATGGATTGGAAGAATAAACATAGTTAAAATGTCCATACTACCTAAAGCAATCTACAGATTCAACGCTATCCCAATCAGAATCCCAAGGACATTCTTTACAGAAATTGAACAAAGAATCCTAAAATTCATATGGGGCAGCAAAAGACCACGAATTGCTAAAGCAATCCTGACAAAAAAGAACAAAACAGGAGGCATCACAATCCCTGACTTCAAAACATACTACAAAGCTACAGTGATCAAAACAGCATGGTACTGGTACAAAAACAGGTGCACAGATCAATGGAACAGAATTGAAAGCCCAGAGATAAAACCACACATCTATGGACAGCTAATCTTCGACAAAGGAGCTGAGGGCCTACAATGGAGGAAAGAAAGTCTCTTCAACAAATGGTGCTGGGAAAACTGGACAGCCACATGTAAAAGAATGAAAATTGACCATTCTTTTTCACCAGTCACAAAAATAAACTCAAAATGGATCAAAGACCTAAAGATTAGGCCTGAAACAATAAGTCTTCTAGAAGAGAATATAGGCAGTACACTCTTTGACATCAGTTTCAAAAGAATCTTTTTGGACACTATAACTCCTCAGTCAGATGAGGGAAACAATAGAAAGAATAAACAAATGGGACTTCATCAGACTAAAGAGCTTCTTCAAGGCAAGGGAAAAGAGGATTGAAACAAAAAAAACAGCCCACTAATTGGGAAAAAATATTTACAAGCTACTTATCTGACAAAGGATTAATCTCCATAATATACAAAGAACTCACGCAGCTTAACAACAAAAAAACAAACAACCTGATCAAAAAATGGGCAGAGGACATGAACAGACATTTCTCCAAAGAAGATATAAGTATGGTCAATAGACACATGAAAAGATGCTCATCATCACTAATCATCAGGGAAATGCAAATCAAAACTACACTAAGATATCACCTTACACCCGTTAGATTGGCAAAAATATCCAAAACCAAGAGTGACAAATGTTGGAGAGGTTGTAGAGAAAAAGGAACGCTCATACACTGTTGGTGGGAATGCAAACTAGTGTAGCCACTATGGAAAACAGTATGGAGATTTCTCAAAAAGTTAAAAATAGAAATACCCTATGACCCAGCTATCCCACTATTGGGTATCTATCCTAAGAACCTCAAATCAGCAATCCCAAGAGTCCCATGTACCCCTATGTTCATGGCAGCATTATTTACAATAGCCAAGACGTGGAAGCAACCCAAATGCCCAGAAACTGACAGCTGGATAAAGAAGATATGGTATATATACACAATGGAATACTACTCAGCCATAAAAAAGGACCAAATTGTTCCATTCGCATCAACATGGATGGACCTTGAGGGTATTATGTTAAGTGAAATAAGCCAGACAGAGAAAGACAAACTCTATATGACTCCACTTATAGGTGGAAGTTAACATATAGACAAGGAGAACCGATTGGTGGTTACCAGGGAAAAGGGGGGGTGGGGGGAGGGCACAAAGGGTGAAGTGGTGTACCCACAACATTACTAACAATAATGTACAACTGAAATCTCACAACGTTGTAATCTATCATAATCTTAATTAAAAAAAAAAACAGGGATGAGAAAAAAAATTTCTGAGTGGAAACTCAAAAGCCTTAGAATAAAAGATTGATAAATTTGATCACACGCACTTTCTGCACGGCAAAAACATAACGAACAAAGACAAATGACAAACTGGGAAAAATATTTGCTGCTCATACCACAGATAAAGCACTTCCCTTCCTAATTCATGAAGAGCTATAAATCAGTAAGAAAAAGACCAACAACCCTATGAAAAAATGAGTAACAGACAACTGTCAAAAAATATATATACACGGCTTTTAAACATAGGAAAAGATGCTTAATGACACTCATAATACAAGAAATGTGAAATAAAACTACAGAGTGATATTGCTTTTGATCTGTCAGATCAGCAAAGATGAAAAGGCTTGATAGAAGCCTCTGTGGGCTCTGGGACCGAGAAACGCTGTGCCTTCTTGCTGGGAGAGTAAATTGCTACAGTCTCTACGGGATCATTTCGGCACTTTTGTTATTTGTCCAAACTACAAATTTACTCAGCACATCCATTTCTAGGATTTTATCTCATCAATACAGTCTCACATGTGTAAAACGAGGTATGTCTAAAGTTATTCTCTGCAGCATTTTTTTTAAATAGCAAAAGATTACGAAAGCTTAAATTCATTTAAAGGGAACTGGTTAAATAAATTACGTCACACACATACAATGAGATAATATGTAGTCATAAAAAAAGATTAAGGAATTTAATTATATACAGATATAGTATATCTGCAAGATACATCTAAACACTAAAAGGTAAGATGCAGAGGCTTTAATACTGTGGGAGGCGAAAGAGACTTCACTGAAATAACCCAACCAGGCACTAAACAAATAAACGATCAAATGATAAGAATAAGGAGTCCTGGAGGAGGTGGGGGACCAGCACCCAGAGTTACTACAATATATTATCTAAAGTGTCCCGTTTCCAACAAACATTGGCAAATATATTACACAGCACAAAGGAGGTGGGTGGGAGCAAAGCTGTACTGAGCTCAGGAAAGGACACAGACGGTGACGTGATATTTAACAAAGTGCTGCTGGGTTTGCAGCAACACTAGAGGTAACACGCATAACACCACCAGCACAGGGCGAAGAGAAGAGGGCTGCGCAGGAGCCACATTTCCATATACATTCCCATATACCACTGGGAGTAAGGTGGTACAAATCCACAGCTGATTTTGGTAAATTAAGACATATTTGGTAAAAACTAGAGCAACTACTAAAAAAATAACAAAATATCAAAAAATCGTGGAAGAAATAAAATGCTACATTAGAAAAATTCACTTAATACAAAAAAAAGCAGTAAAGGAAGAATAATGGAACAAAAAAGACATGGGACATAGAAAACAAACGGTAAAATGGCGGATGTAAGCCCAGCTATATCAGTAATGATGCTAATGCGGACGGACAAGAGAGGAATTAACACCAATTCTTCACAAACTCTTCGAAACAATAGAAGAAGAAACAGTTTCAACCCATTTTATGAGGCCAGTATTACCCCGATACCAAAATCAGACAAAGACATCACAAGAAAACTGTAGACCAATATTTCTTACGAATATGGACGCAGAACTCCTCAACAAAATACTAGCAAATTGATATAGCAACACGTAAAAAGAATTATACACCACGACCTAAGAAGATTTATCCCAGGAATGCTAAGTTGGTTTAACATCTGAAAATCAATGTAATATATCACATCAATAGAATAAAAAACAAAAACCACATGATCATCTCAATAGATGCAGAAAAAGCATTTGAAAGAATCCAACAAAAAGACACCTGACCATGTACGTATATGATTAGGGCCCCTCGGAGGGCCTTGTGAAGGGCCCATGCGAGTGAGGGGCCCCAAAGCTTAGACTTCATTAGCTTCATGGTAAATCTGCCTGCGAACACTGCACATGGTATAAAATTCAAACGGTACAAAAGGATCACACAACATAAAGTTTCTTCCAAACATGCCCCTCAGCCACCAGTTCTCTTCCCTAATAACACGTTTACATGCTCACATGTTTTTGTGAAATTTTTAAAATGAGACATGTTAACCTCAAACAGCTAATCTTCCCTCTCCAAATTCCCCTCCACTCGCTTCCCCTTCTGTGAGATGTGTCGGGGAGGGAGAAGGGGAATCTGGCTGTAAACACTTGTAGGATACGGCTAAGGGAAAGCAGACTCAAGGGACACGTTCAGTTTGGGTTAAGCGGATGGCAATCCCATCCACGTACAGTTAAATTATCGCCAGTTGGCCTGGTGTAGAAATGACTTCCAGAAATTCTCTTATTATCCACTGTGTGCATTCATCCTGCATTGTGATAAGATGGTACGGGGATGGAACTCATATTGCACAATGAACAGGTCCTACCAAACTCGGGGCCACCCATGGATGGGGCGGGAGAGAAACACGGTTTGAAGTCTACAGAGTCACAAGACCATCCGGGGAAATTTTTTCCAGTTGTCGAATAAAACCATAAGTGGAGAAGGAGCTTCTTGTCAACGCACAGTCAAAACAGAAGCTCTTTCCTATCAGAAACGTACTCAATGCTCCAAATATCACTTGTCACTTTTAAAACTTTAAAAAAAAATGGTTTCTGGACCTTGTATCAAATTTTCTAGTTGTTTTCTACCTGTAACTTTAGAAATATTTGCCTAAATGTTTTCCTATCACTTTCATAAATTATTCCATTTCAAAATTCTTTATTATCTTTAAATAATATACAAAAAAGCCATTTTAATTCCATTTTTGTGCCTCATATCAATATTGATCCTTACACCATCCCTCACCACTCCCATCCCCAAAGTAGCACGTATCAGAGATGTCTGCTATATTAAATGTTTGGTAACAAAAACTAAGGTTGTAATGTCATGGCACGGGAGTGTCAAAATATTTGTAACAGAACAGCTTGCTTTATTCCAGGCAAAGGGAGCAGCACAATGTAAAGATGAGAAGACTTTAAACAGCTTAATTCATTTCATGAATGCAAGTATCTTACACGGCTAGAACGTAGGACACAAAGGGGGCACAGCAGAGAAGAGATGGGAGTGTAGGAGAGTCAGATGATGAGGGTCAGGCTAAGGAGTTTCAGTTTTGTCCTATAATGTTCTTAATTAGGTACTACCATCAGGAGTTCCATGAAACACTGTGAAACTCTATGCAGAATACTGTACGTGCATATGCACATTTTCTAGGGAGAGAGTCCATAATTTTCACTGTCTTTGATTCCCAAAGGTTATTATGATTGCGACTGCCTTGAGCAACCATTGAAGAGGAAGTTCCACGGTTCATTCACTCCAAGGCTTTACTCCATGCCAGGGACTGCGCTTCGCTGGGTAAAGCGTGGGGATGATCTGGAAAAGGGGGAGGCTGGGATATAGTCACGGGAGGGCAATGCACAGGCTTTGGCAGGTGTCACTCTCAGTTTTCTAACTTAGATAAATGAGGATGCTGTTACCAAGATGTAGTATCATCACCAAGAGAGAGGAATAGATTTGGGTGTAAATATTATGAGCTCAGTTTGGGACATGTTGATTTGAGTAGCCTGTGGGATTTCAAAGTGAAGATGTTTCTAGCAGGATCTGGAAAGCGAGAAGTCTGGGATGGAAGCAAACATCTGAGGGTCATTATGAGCTGGAGTTGAAACTACAAGAGGAGATGAGATCTCCTAGAGAAATTCAGAAGAAAAGCAGGCTAAAGAAGTACCCTGGGAAACACCCTTTGAAGCCAGTCAGATTATTATCAAGAATTATCAAGACAGATTGAGAAAGACTGAGCAGAAAAGTGTATAAATGAGGAGAACAGGGTGTCACAGAGGTGAGAAATTGAATTTGCAATTGGAAAGCAACTGGTGATCTCTGTTGGCTCAGTTTGGGGGCCTGACGGTGGTAGAAGCCAGACTGCAACGATCTGAAGAGAGAAGGGGAAGTGAGGGGGGAAAAGATTGTACCTACTGTTCTTTTTTTCTATGTTAGCTTTATTGAGATATGAGTTACATTCAAAATTCACTCATTTTAAGTGCAGTTTGAAGAGTATTGACGAATGTAAACACCTGATTAACTACCACCACAATGAAAATACAACATTTGCATCACCCCAAAGGCTTCCTGTGCCCCTTCTAGACCTGGCCCCAGGTCCCACTGCCCTGCTCCCTGTTGCTATAGATAATTTTTCCTTTCCTAGAATTTCCTAAAGGTGAAATCACACAGTATATACACTTGCTTCTGGATTCTTTAGTTGAGCTCGGCACATCTTTATGATTTGTCCATGTTAATGAACGTATTCCTAGTTCATTACTTTTTCTCGCTAAGCAGTACCCTATTGTATGGATACACCATAATTTATCCATTCACCTATTGGTGGACGTTTGGATTGTTCCCATTGTTTAGTTATGGTGAATAAAACTGTTATGAAAATTTATATTCAAGTCTTGGGGTGGATATATATTTTCATTCCTTTAGGAGGAGAATTGCCGGATCCTGTGGTAAGTGTCTGTTTATGACAAAGTGCTAAGTTGTTTTTCAAAGTGTTTGTACCATTTTACATACCCAACAGCAGTTCGAGCTCCACCACACTTAAGTACTGTCAGACTTTAAAATTTTAGCCATTCCAATGTGTGTACTATAGTATCACATTGTGGTTTTAATTTCCCTAATAACTAATGATGTTAAACATCTTTTCATGTGTTTATTTGTCATTCATATGTCTACTTTTGTGAATTACACGTTTGAATCTTTTGCCCACTTTAAAATTGTGGTAGTTACTATTGAGTAGAGTTTTAAAAAAATATTCTGGATAATAATCGTTTGTCAGATAAATGTATTGTGAATGTTTTCTCCTGTGGCTTCCCTTTTTGTTTTTTTAAACAGTATCTTTCAAGCAGCAGACATTCTTAAGTCCAATTTATCAATATTTTCTTTTATGGCTTGTGTTTTCTGTGTCCTATTTTAAAAATCTATGCTTATCCTAAAGTTTAAGAGATTTTCTTCTATGTACTCTCCTAGAAGCTTTACAGTTTTAGCTTTTATATTTAGGTCTAGGATGTATTGCAGGTTAATTTTCATGTATGATATGAGATGAGAGTTGAAGTTCACTTTTTTTCTTAGGGGTGTCTTGTTACTCCAGCGTTATTTGTTGGAAAGACTCTTTTCCTCACTGAATTTCCTTGGCACTTTTGTCAAACAATTGACCATGTAGGTATAGATCTCTTTCTAACTTCTCTGCTTTGTTCCATTGATCTACATGTCTAATCTTACGCCATTACCACACCATCTGATTACAGTAAATCTTGAAATCGAGATGCATCAGCGTGTGTCCCGCACCAAGTACACCTTGACATCAGGTAGTACAGCTCTCCGGGTGTTCGTTGGCTGGCCTCTGGCTTCACTCTACAAATGCACGGCTTGGTATTCAGTAAAGACTCAAGATCCTTACGCAGATTTCTGGAGCTGTTTTTCTGGGCATCATCTTCTCTGGAACTCTGAGCTGCTTCTTGCAGCCTGGCTCCCTGATGTCCAATCTCAACATGGGATTATCTCAATTCTGCTTGGGATCCTTCTACCTGTGCTGCATCCAGAATGTGCCTCGAGGCAGAAACTGAGGCCGTGACAGAGTTCAGTTCGTCTGTTTCCCTCTCTCAGGATCACAGTCCTGGGCTGCTTGTTGTCTAATGTCTCAAAACAGTCGCTTTTAAATATTTGTCCAATTTCCTTGTTTTTTATGGAAGGAGGGTAAATCCATATTCTGTTATTCCATCATGGACAGAACTGTATCGTCTGTTCTTACCTTAAAACGGAAGGACAGAAGATCTTAACTATCAGAAGAGCCATTTGAGAGGCATCACCCTGTAGGCAGTAACTGAAAATGCTGAAGTAGGTGAGTCTCCTGGAGCACAGAGCACCAGCAGGAAGGGCAGAGCTGTGAGTGTGTCAGTGAAAAGAGCAGCTGGAAGAGGCCCAGGATTGGGGGTTATTTTTCTCTGTTTCTTTAACACGGGAGAAAAAATAAGCATGTGAGTTGAATGACTGCTCTCAAAGCTTCAGAAGCTGATCTGAGCATAAACTAAAATTTTAAGTGAGAGTTTGAACAATGGCATCCCATGGGCCAATAGGACACATAGATATCCTTTGTTTGGCCAGCAGTGTTTGTTTTTTAAAATTTCAATTTGTCCCTAAAATTTAAAAATCTGAGATTTCATATAAAAATCTGAAATTTCCCGCTTTTCTCAAAGAATTAGAACATGTACCATTACTGGGTCTTGTAGAAACAAGACAGTCCTTTAGACGGACCATGTGCTCTCGAGTTTGCCCCTCCCTGTCACCCCCGCTGGCCTTCTCTCATTGACCTCACCTATCGGTTCCATGAACGCATTTGGATTTGTGTCCTCTGCATTAATAAATGGTTATCTACTAAGCAATTTTAAATTTACTAAGTCAATTTAAGTAATTTTAGGGGCTTTGTGGAAATCATTAAGGATGTCCACAAATATTCCAGTTTTCCTCTTCCTTATAGGAATGTGGCAGAATTACACTTCCCACCCATGTTAAATGTAGACAGCCATGTGTGGGAAGCAGAATAATGGCTCCCGAAGACGCCCACGTAGTTCCCAGAACCTGTGAGCATGTTATGACACACGGCAAGGGAGAATTAAAGTGGCTAATCAGAGGACCTTGAAATTTAATGACATTGGACGGGCCCAGTGTAAGTACAAGGGCCCTCAAATGTGGAAGAGGAAGGCAAGAACAGTCAGTGAAGACTCAGAGTGAGGTGATGCTGGAAAGACTCAAGTGGCCAGTCCTGGCTTTGAAGGTGGAATGGGACCATGAGCCAAGGAATGAGGACAGCCTGAGGAAGCTGGAAAGGGAATAACAACAAACCAAAGCCAGGTTCTCCCTAGGGCCCCCGGAGGAGATGCAGCCCTACTGACGCCCTGATTTTAGCCCAGGGAGACCCGTTTCAGATCTTGACCTCCAGAACCGGAAGATGATAAATGTGTGTTGTTCTAAGCTGCTAAATTTGTGGTAATTTGTTACAGTGGCAATAGGAAACGAATACAGCATGTAACTTATCTTAATGAAATACAACAGTGACATTTAACTGCCAGGGAGACAGCACCGCACTCACTCCTTTGACTTGCCATTGTAGACTGCAGATGACAGAGATGGAGTTTGAGTCCCTGAATGAGGACCAGTGATCTGGCATGGATGTACACCATGAATAAGAAAAAAATCTTTGCTTTTAAGCCACTGAGATTCCAGGATTCTGTTTGTTACTGTAGCATAACCTAACCTAAGAGACATGGCCTCTAAAGAAGGAATCATCCAACCAAGTTGTTATTCTCACTGTATAAATGTGGGGAGAGGGGGTTGTTTCAGCTTCCGGTAAACACTGCATCCTCATTAAAAGGAACAGTTGCATAGTAACTGAGGTAATAAAAGATGCTGTCCTGGTGAATTGTTTCACAATTACGTGGGAGAGAAAGCCCCTCAAAATTGCTGGGGCTTATGCAAACACGCTTGATGCATTTTACTTCATCTTTAATGGGTAATACTTGGGGGTGGGTCCATGCTGGCTGAAAATTCTAATACTCCTGCCCCCTACAACTTCACAGTGCATATCATGTGATTACCTCTCCATATGATGGTGATTTTGAATATGTCCTATGGGAGGCGGAAAGGGAGTTCAGCCTTTGTTTTAGAATGGTTGGTCAAATTTATCTTTTGCTATTGATGATACCAAAAAGTTTTGGCTTCATGATTAAAGTAAAGGTAACTTCAAGTAAATCTTTAGGGTCATGATCAAACTTGACACAACGTCTATCAAGTTTTTTTCATAAATGAGCTGTCAGATTTCAGGGCATTCAAGATTTTCTTGTGCAATGAGATTCTAAATTCTTAATGACCAGTTTTTACCAATGTCCTTGTTGTATTGACATGAGTTCTGTCTTATCTTTGTAGATACCACTATTTTCTTAAATCAGGAAGAAATTTGTATTTTTTCCAGTGTGTTCTCATATAATTCTCTCCTTTTCTTCAATTGTATTATCAGACGATCCAAAAGCCTATGAATTACTTGTATTAAAAGTTTCTCTTATGAATTACCGCTTTTGTATGGTCTGAAAATATTTGTTACAATTGGCTACTCAGTGTCAGGATAATTTTCACTCATTTATATGCTCATTTTTTAATCACTTTTGTTTCATATTCTATTAGTTTTTTACCTGAATTTTCCCTCAGTTCCTTTTTTTAAAATAGCTTTATTGAGGTATAAAGGAATACTGCACATTTTTAAAGTATACACTTTGTTACGTTTTATACACACATACACCCATGAGGCCATCACTGGTTGAGACAGTGAACACATTCTTCACCTCCAAAAGTTTCCTTGTATCTCATTAGATATATGCTTTGCAAAGATCTTCTCCCTATCTTTTCTCTACCTTAGCAGTATCTTTTAAAAAGCACAAGTTTTTAAATTATGTTGAAGTTCAATTTGTTTATTTGTTCTTTTCTTGATTGCATTTTGGTTTTGTATCTAAGAAATCTTTGCCTAATATTCCAGATCACAAAGATATTCTCCTGTTTTTTCTCCTAGAAGTTTTATGTGTTTCATTTAGGTCTATGATGCATTTGAGTTATTCTTTGTATGCGGTGTGAGGTACGGATCCAAGTTCACTTTTTTGCACATGGCTGGCTGGTTGTCCCAGCACTGCTCATGGAAAGGCTGTGCTTTCTCCACTACATTGCCTTTGTGTCTTTAAAACATTTCTTATATTTACAGAAGAGTTGCAAAGATAGTACAGAGAATTCCGTCACCCAGTTTCCCCAACGTTAATCTCTTAGTTTTGACAAATGAATGGAGTGATGTAAGATGCTAACATTAGTACATTACTATTAACTAAATTCTAAACTTTATTTAGATCTTGCTTATTTTTCCACTAATGTCCTTTTTGTGTTCCAGGACCCGATCCAGGATACCACATTGCATTTGTTTCAATGTCTTCTTCTGCTTTCTTGGTCTACACGTAAATCAAATAAAAATGAACTAGATCAAAGTCTTAAAACATAGACAAGAAAGAAAATTAAGTATTATTCTGAAATGCTAATATTTATGGCTATTAAGATTTTAAAGTAAAATAGAGAATTCCCCTTTGAGGTTATAATGAACAGTGGCATTCCTAAGTAACCAATATTTCAGAGGAATCATCGAAATAATTGCTGCTTTTAATCCATGAGCATTTGAGAAAATACTAAAATAAGAAAAGCAAATTTAACAGTTATCCAAAATGCTTTATTAAGAATTCATCAAAAAATGAGAAAATAAGTATAAAATTAGGTGGCAAAGAAAATAAACAAATCAGACAGCAAACTATAGTTCACTATTGGAGATTTTACTTCAGGTATGATGACTCTGATCAATCGTTGATTACTGTGTAATATAGTTATGATAGAAAACCCTATGAGTGATTTTTAATTTTCTTGTCAACTAAAAACGATCTAGCTGTGACTTTATTCAACAAAGTGAAGCAAGTTCTGGAAGATTTGAAACTGCTGTTGAATGGCATTTGTCGTCAGTTTTATGACAATATAGCTACAATGAAAGGTGTAACCAAGCATTCTTTAAAAACATGAATAAATACACGATATATGCTGTCTAGCTAGTTTCCTAAATCTCATTAGAAAAATGTTGCTTCCTCACTAAAAGGATTTGTTGACTTGGATTTGGCATTTTGCAACTATTATTTGTGTCCTTCTCAGGTTCATCTTGCAGATAAAGTATTTTAAAAATACTTGCCAACTTAGATGATCCGCCCATGATCAAACTTCTCAAACGTCGCCACATGGACTCAAAAACATTTTAAAGACTCTGAAGTACATTTTCAAAGATTTGAAGAGAAACCTGATTGTGAAGAAGATGCAACATGTGTTTTATAAGAGTTGATAAAGCTGAAATATACGACTAAATTTCTCAAACAATTACAAGCTTACAGGAAGGTTTAAAGAATATTATAAAGAACTGATTTCCCTGAATCATTTGAGAGCAAACTACTGAAGTGATGTTCACCACTTTAGGTGTATTCCTACAGACAAGGACATTCTCCAAGGGAACCACAACGAAAATCAGAAGATTAGCACTGTTACTTTATGACCATCTGAGCCTCAGATCCCATTCAAACTTCTCTAATTATCCTGATAAAGTCTTTTAGAGAAAAAGGGTCTGGTTTACAATCACACATTGACTTTAATTGCCATGTCTCTTTAGTCCTTTTAGGCTAGACGAGTTCCTTAGTCTTTTCTTGACTTTTACGACCTTGACAGTTTTGAAGTCTTTTTATTTTGTAGAAATATCCCTCAATTTTGGTTCGTCTGATTTTTCCTCATGACTCGACTAGGTTATGTGTCTTTGGCAGGAATATTTCGGATATTGGGCTGTGGTCTTCCCAGGGCATCTCATCAGGTAGCACACGGGTTCCGTCTGCCCTGTTGCTCATGGTATTCACCTTGATCACTTGATTAAGGTGTCTACGAGGCATCTCCACTGTCAAATTAATGTTTTCCCTTTATAATTAGCAAGCACTTTGTGGGGCGATATTTGAAACTATGCAAATATCCCATTCCTTATCAATTCACCCATATCTTCAATCTATTTGTTTATGTCTGTATAGGCTTGTGCTTATTTTGACAGTATACTAAAATCTTTTATCACTCTTTTTTGCAGTTTTCAAAACTGTGGTAAAAACATATAAAATTTATCCTCTTAACCATTCTCAAGTGTACAGTTCACCAGCCTTAACTCCACTTACAATGATGTGTGACAGACCTCTAGAATGTTTCCGTCTTACAAAACTGAAAAACCGAAACTCTGTCTAGCAAAACACGACTGTCCATTTCTCCTGCCCACCAGCTACCCCCAGCCTCTGGCAACCAGCATTCCACTTTCTGTTTCCATGATTTTGACTGGAAATTTGCAATCATGATTTAGACTGGGAGAGCACTCTAGATATCTCGTATAAGTGGAATCATACAATATTTGTCCTCTTGGGACTGGCCTATTTCACTCAGCATAACGTCCTCAAGGTTCAACCATGTTGGAGCATGTGACAGGATTTCCTTCTTTCCGAAGACTGAATAAGATTCCACTGTCTGTCTATACTACTTTATTTATTCATCTGTTGATGGACATTTGGGCCGCTTTCACCTCTTGGATATTGTGAATAATGCTGCAGTGAACATGGGTGTGCAAATATTTCTTCAAAATCCTGCTTCCAATTCTTTTGGATATGTACTCAGAAGAGGGATTGCGGGATCGCATGGTAATTATATTTTGTTTTTTGAGGAACTTCCATGTGATTTCTACAGCAGCTGCACCACTTTACATTCCAACCAGCAGTGCACGGGGTTCCAATCTTTCTACATCCTCACCAACGCTTTGTTTTTTCATGGTGACCATCCTAATGGGTATGAGGTGATATCCCATTGTGGCTTTGATTTGCATTTCTCTAATGGTTAGTGATGTTGAGCATCTTTTCATGTACCTGTTGCGCATCTGTATATTTTCTTTGGAGAAATGTCTATACAGGTTCTTTGTCCATTTTTTAATTAGATTAATTGATTTTTTGTTGTTGAATTGTTAGAGTTCTTTATATCTTCTAGATATGAATTCCTTATCAGATATATGACTTACAGTTTTCTCCTATTCCACAGGTTGCATTTTCACTCTGCTGATTGTTTCCTTTAATGTTTTGAATGCAGACGTTTTTAGGTTCAAAGTGGTCCCATTAATCTGTTTTTGCTTTTGTTGCCTGTGTTTTTGGTGTCATACCCACAAATCATAACCAAATCCAATGTCATTAAGTTTTTCTCCTGTTTTTTTCTAGGAGTTTTATAGTTTTAGGTCTTACATTTAGGTCTTTAATGCATTTTGAGTTAATTTTTGTACATGGTGTAAAGGTCCGACTTCATTCTTTTGCATGTGGATATCCAGTTTACCCAGCACCATTTGTTGAAGAGGCTGTCCTTTCCCCTTTGTGGTCTAGGTGCCGTGTCAACGGTCATTTGACCATATACACAAGAGTTTATGTCTGGACTTCCCGTTTGGTTTCCTTGTTCTTTGAGTCCGTACTACCATTCTTTGCTGTTCATGCCGCCCCCAGTGTGGCCAGGGGAGCACCCATTCTGTCTGGCTTCTGGGTTGCTTTGATGTGTCTCCATCATTCTTTGATGCCTTCTGAAATGAGATGTTGTTATTATTTGCTTGGCCTTTGCCAGCCTCAAAATCAGCCATTTCTCGAGGAGCCCTGAATCCTAGTAGTGGATACGACATTTAGCAGCTGAGACCTAGATGCTGGGTGTCCTCTCTGATATTAAAGTGCCACTGTTCTCAGTGGACAGAGATAGAAAATGTATATATTTACACGAAACTCCAATCCAAAACCACAGGGTCCATTCTAGTTTCACCCTTTCTGTATTTTTAACTCCCTTCTCAGAAAGTAAGAAATCAGCCTTCTGTTTTCCTTTTCCCTAATCAGTTCCCCCATATGTAACCATCTCCCACCTCCATTGCTACCCTCTCACCCACCCAGATATCTCGTCTCCCTACTGGGGCTCTGCCACCCCCCACTCGGCCAGCCTCCTGCATGATGCCCTCCTCCCCACAGGCTGTGGCCACCCACAACAGGCGTCCTTCATCTTACTCAGGCCTGGACTCCCCACGCCAAGGTGCAGCCCCCGTGGACACTTTCCTCACTCGCCTTGGGTGTAACACTTTACAAGGATGCTCCTCCTTGTGGACTTCGGGCTCTAATCTCCCCCCGACACACACACACCAGGCTACCTCTTCCACACACACACCCTGTGCACCCCATCTGGGCTCCGACAGCTTGGGTAAGGCCGCCCCCATGTGGGCAGCCTCATCACCCTGCCTGGGCTCTGACACCACACCCTGGTCCAGCTACCTGCCTGGGCTCCCTCTTCACCTGCTCAGGGGAGGCCGGGTCACCCTTTGTTATTCTCCGGAAGGTTTTGGGCTAGTGGTATTATTTCTTCCTTAAATGTTTGAAAAAATTCACTTGGTGGTTTCTTTGTGGGAATTATGGAATTAAAACTCTTTAACAAAGGACTACTCACTTGTCTTCTCACGTCAGGTTTTCGCCCTAGGAATTTGTCCACTGCATCTAAAATCTCAAGTTTATTCGCATAATTTGTTTGTTAAATCATCTTATCTTTTATATCATGCAAAACTTGTCTTACCTCCCCATCTTCATTCCTGAGATTGGTCAGTTTTACCTTGTCCTTCACAATCTCTATCACTCTCGTTAGGGGGTTATCTATTTTACCATCTTTTCAAAGTACCAATTGTTGGCTATGTTGACTCTCTGTTTACTATGTTACCAATTTCTGCATTTATCTCTATAACTGCCTTCCTTCTATTTTTTTTTCTAATTTGCTGTTCTTCTGGCATCTTACTGAGGTAGCCTCATAGATTGGGGGAGGAAACCTTCTTCTGTAAAGGGCCAGATGGTAAATATTTTTGGCTTTGAGCCACACAGTGTCTGTTGTTACTATGCTGTTAGAGTTCCAAAGCAGCCACAGACACACGTAAGCGAACACGTGTGGTTGTGTTCCAATAAACCCTTATTTACAAAAACAGGCAGGGGGCTGGGTTTGGCCTGTGGGCCACATTGTGCTGCCCCCTCGCTTAGATCATCAGATCCCTCACAGGCCTGTTTCCACTGTCTGTTATTTCTCCGGGCTCTCGTTCATCTCTTGTCTTCTGGTAAGTCGGGTTATTCTCGATCGCGTGACAGAATTGCCCTTGAAGCACTGTCGATAGTTTGAAGCTCTGGATGATGTTCATCTTCTTCCAGAGAACTTACTTTTGCTTCTGCCAGGCAGGTAGATTAATGTCACCTGCAGTCCCTTTAATCCAAACAGGGACTGAAATGTCTGAAGCTGGAGGAGCCCTCTGGGTGCCAAGTAAAAACTTGAGGCGCACCCTTTTTCCTTGCAGCCCTCAACTCTAACTTCTGTCCTTTCGGCCCCATGAAGCTGTTAAAACTGTCTCCAGCTTCCAGAACTCTTGGCCTCGACTTTCAGAGTTGGCAGAGAGAGGTGGTCTCGAATGCCAGACTCCTATTTCCTCTCCTAGAGGCTAATTCTGGAATTCCTCGTGCATGGTTTGCTTTCTAAGATACCTAATTTCTCCAGCTTTTCCAGTTATCTGCAGTGAGAGAGTTGGCCTAAACCATCTATTCTGCCATTGCTGGAAACTTGCTTTGTACTCACCACTCGGGGTCACTATTTCCTAGTGTATGGTGTGACTTTTGAGTATACCTAGTAGACGGTGTGCCTGGGTTTGAGTCTTCAGTTCAGGACATTATGTTGATTTTCTATTTAGAACTTCCATTATGAATCTTAGGCTTTTTTTTGCCTGGCTTTCTATTTCTGTCATTTTTCAGTCCTTTTTAAAAAGCAATAATTCTTAAACCTTTTAAAAAACCCTTTTATCTCCCTGTGTTCCTTTCAATTTTATTTTCATTTCTACCCTGGTTTTTTTTCTTTTCTTTCTTTACTCTCTCATTTCACATTCCATCTTCTTGCGCCATCTACAGTCTCATATTTTGTGTTGTTTTCTCCCATTGTAGCGGTATTGCTTCATTGTCTGTTGATTTTAATTCATGGCAAATGTTGGGCAGGCTGCTCTCTGGGGTAAGAGCACAAATGGGAGCTGCCGACCATGTGTTTACATTTACAAGTTACAAAGCAAGCTTTAAAACTATTAAGTAAAATATACTCTACCTTTCTACCTTGACAAATATACCTTCAAAACAATAAAAGATTTGTACAGCTATGGTTTTTATATGATTGAAATTCAGTAAATATCAGAGATAACTAAATTTTATCATTTCTGCACATGTCTAGGTGTTCTCTGGATGGTCCAGCAGTGTTTGCACAAGAAATAAAACGAGCACACACACTTCATAGCTTATGTTACTTATTCTACGAATTTTATTTTTTGCCTTTATTTCAGCACAATCATCAATAATGTTGTTATACTATTTTCACACAGTTTACTAATTATCTACTAATAATTACATTAGTAGTAATTAGTACTAAGTAATAGAAATTACATGATTATCTACAGTAAATAGTAATTATCTACAGGATTACCAATTTAAATAATTTTACTTAAAGTATACCAAATTTATACAGAGGTGTATAGATTTTGGTACACTCTGAACACAAAGAAAAGAAAATCAATGCTTGGCAGTTAGTGGGAAACAGCACCTTGTTACGCAGGAATCTTGGGCATTGTGCTGAGAGGAAGAATTTAATAAAATAATTAATTTGTCTTTTCTGTTCCCTAAAACTTCTGACACAAATCCTGCTGTATGAAGCATGTCAGGGCGGGACGACCCACACCCCGGGCTGAGGCTCGGACACAGAGCACTAGGTTTTGAAGAGACGGATTTGGAGCAGCCCTTTCCTGGGTCCTGAATGGTGCCATCCACAGGTGCAGGAGTTCAGAGTCAGTAACTGCACTATGCTGGCCCTGAGCGCCGGATCCAAAGTGACAGCTGTTGGGTCTTTAATAAATCTGTGTGCTTGTGAGATGCGGGTCCCTCCAAGGTGTGGGACCCAGAGCAAGGCCCCTTTTGTCTGGGTCTGAGGGTCGTACTGCTGTAATTTTCATCTTCTCTATGGAATGTTTTTCTGGTCACTTTTTTTCTTTATATCTTTGTTTCAGTGCCATGCCAACCACTTCACACCACACATCCTTGCGGCTCTTTCTAAGAGCTGCCCCCCACCCCCACTACTCCAATAGGTCTGTCCTTTCACACCTGTTTACAACAGTACTGACATGTCTTGTCATTTGTGGACTTGGATCTGTAATCTAGTTCGGCTGAAAACAGTGTGCAGGGTGTTGTGGGCTGAACTGAGTCCCCGCTCTCCTCCTCCCCAGAAGGTATGTACCTAGTATCTCAGACTGTGACCTTGGAAACAGGGTCACTGCAGATGTAATTCGTTAAGACTAAGTCACACTAGAGTGGGGTGGCCCTAACCCAATGTGACTGGTGTTCTTATAAACAGATGGCCATGAAAAGTCGGAGACTCATGAGGAGGACGTCATGTTATGATGAAGGCAGGGACCAGAGTTACGCAGCTCAGGCCAAGGACTGCCCGAGATGGCCAGCAACCTCCAGAAGACAGGAGACAAGGAACGCCCTACAGCGTTCAGAGGGAGCACAGCCCTTCCTACACCTGGATTTTGAACTTCTAGCCCCTGGAACTGAGTCAACAAATTTGCTGTTTTTGTGGTACTGCCACAGCAACACTCGGTCTGTGACACACACGGTGTCCCTCCCTCGCAGCTCTGGTTGGTTTCTAGAGAAAGGGGAAGGAACTTTGGATCTAAGCTGTCACCGAGCTGTCTGCCCACTCTTCTCCACTTTTACAAAAGAATTCTGTCACTGGAACTGCCTATATGAATGCCCCAAAAGGAATGAGTTCCTGTTCCGTATGCTAACCCACAAAGGATCCTGAGTAAACAAGTATATATGGAGTATTTCCAAACATGGAGGCAAAGGAACTTCATAGCCTAAGTCTGACCACAGCAGTGAGGCTTTGAGTTGTAGTGAGTTATGTCCTCACGAAGCATGCACTGTTAGAAACAGAGGTGCCCTGTAAGGAGACACACAGTCCCGGTAAAATCCATCACTCCCCTATGAGGACGCAGGTTCACCACGTGAGAAGAATGGGAAGCTTCAAGGTTAGGACCGTGGAGGCCTCCATGAGGTCACTATTCCAGACCTTTATATACTCCCGCTACTTGCTGACCAGTAGTAGCTCACTGGAGGGTGGATATTTTGTAAAAACGGGGGCTTTCAACTTCTTACAGGGCAACAAGTGGAGACGGCCTCATGACACTTGGTTTGTGGAGCATCCCAGACATCCCTTGATCAATAACCTCCCCTTCCAGCTACTGTCCCATTTCTTTGCTCTTTACAACAACAGTTTTAAAGACCTCCCATCCCCTCCCACCATCCTTCTATCCTCACCACTCCATTAAAATCAGTCACCAATGAATTCCAGATTGTCAAATCAAATGGTCAATTCAGTCTTCACCTAATGGAACCCTTATCAGGTGACACTTCCTTCCCTCTTTTGTGAAACGTGACTTCTGAGACACCCTCTTATTTTTTCCTCCCCCACCCCACTTCTCCTTTTCTTTTTTTTGACTCTTTCACTTCACATGCTGGCCCCATCAATCTTTTCTGTTGCATCCTTTTTTCCCTATTTCTAGGCATAGGAGCACCCTATGGTTCAGTCTGCTGCCCTTTTTTCTTCACCCATCTTCACCTCACTTCATCCATCTCACCTGGTCCCACCACTTTAAATACTGTTGGGCACTCACACCGCCCACAATTCTATCTCCTGACCAGAAATTGTCCCTGAATTCCAGATATCCAAATGACTACTTGATGTTTCCACTTGGTGGTCCAATAGTTTTCTCAAACTCAAGATATTCAATACAAAACTTTGGATTCCCATTCCCACTGTGGGGGCCTGGAATTGGCCACCCCAAGATATGTCTCTTTGGCATGAGGATTGTTTGGGGCTGGTTACTTTTAATAACAGCAACTCTGAGGAGTGGAGTTTGCTTGCCCTTTGTTGGGAAACGTTTATATTGTAAAGGAAATCTCCATCTGTAAAGTTGTCTCCCTCTCTGTACCAGGAAGAAGGGGGGATAACCTTATCTCTAGAAACTCTTAATCAATGGGGAAGGCAAGGACTTAAATCTGCATTTGTTTACTGTACTTGTCTGGTAACCTCCTGTAACTGACTCCCCTCACCCCCAACATCCTCCTTTGTCTTTAGCTGAATGTGATATTTAAGGTGGGGGCTTCAGCCATTTTGGCGAGTTGCTCAGCTTCCCATGTATACATGTTATAAAGCTTTGTTTAATTTTCTCCTTCTATTCTGTCTCATGTGAATTTAATTCATTCTCCGGCCAGAAGAACCCACATTGGGTAGAGGAAATGTCTTCCTCCCCTACATCACCAAAAAATGTTCCCACCCCACTCTCCGGTAATGTAGAAGACAACTGCACTTTTTTGTTTCTTAGGTCAACAACTGTAGAGATTATCTTTGACTTCTCTCTCTCACACTCACCTCGTCCATCAACCAATGAAGCTGGCTCTACATTAACAATATAACCACAATCCTACTGCTTCTCCACTGCCTCTCCCTTCATCTAAACCGACAATAATGCAAAATCATTCCAATCGGCTCATCTTCCACAATTGCTCCCTAACAGCCTACTCTTCAGAGAGCAACTAGTGATAAAATGTAGGATGTATCTCCTCTGCTCACACCCTTCCAAGATTCCTGTCACACCGTGAATAAAAGCTAGCACCTTTACCATTCCCTATAAAGCCCTACAGAATCATGCCCTCAAATACATCCCTGAACCCATGTCCGACCGTTCTACCAACGTTTGCTGCTCCATTACCTTCAGGGCATTTGCATTTACTATTCCTTCTGCCACAACGGTCTTCTCCTTGAGGTCTACACGGCTGACTCCCTCAAGATCTTCAGATCTCTGTTCAACCTGCACCTTACAAGGAGGGCCTTCCCTGATGAACCTATATAAAAACACTCTGCTTTACTTCACTTAATAACTTTAATATCAACTGGTATATTTGACCACTGTCTATCTTTTCTGACTAAAAATAAGCTCTGAGAAGGGGAATGGTGTCTGCGGATTCAGTGCTGCATTTCTAGCACCTAGATCAAGCCAGTATATTTGTTAAAAGAATGAATGAATCCTATCTAGAAAGAGACGCTAACTATAGGATGTCCTGATGCAGACCCCATATGGCCCTCACATAAACCCCTATTCCAAGACTTCCTGAATACTGCAGTACTTCCTCTTTTGGGGTTAACCCTGAAAAGTATATATATAAAAGCATTCAAAAAGTGAAATTCCTGCGCTACATCCTCTTCAATCAAGTTATCTCCATAATATTCAACAAGAACTTAGTCATAGTAGATTGGGAGCCCTCCTAATGGATGACAGTATATCCACTGCTTCACAGAAAAATCAACTTCTCATTTCTTCACTAATCTTGAGATGAAGGCATTTTTTTAGTTTGGCCCTAGAACAGTGTCTGGCACCCAGTGGGCAACTCAGTAATTGATGAGAGAATGAACACATGAAACCCACTGGTAACTGAGGCCTTTCAAGTATTGGAAGACACTATCCATTGCCACCCAGTACTAGCTTCCCTAACTCAGCCTGGCCGCTACCCAATGGTAGTTGCTTCCAGCACCGTGCTAGGGCCCAGTCCACCTCAGGAAATCTCTGGTTCTAGTGACCTCTATCTTAGCCGATTTCTTCATGAAGCAGATTCCAACTAAGGTCCTCAATCCAAGATTTTGAAGTGTTAGCACAAACAGCTGTTTTTCAAAACAGTATTTGAAAAAAGGAGACACCATATCACCATAAGAAGGGCAGAAATGGTTTGGCACGGGTAGATTACCGTCTAAGTGCAAAGGTGTCCACGAGAGTGACCCTGGGAGGTATAAGATTCCAGACAGTCTGCTCGGTGAGGGAGGATGGCCGTTCAGGAAACTGCAAAGCACATTACTTGTATTCATCACTACACCCCATCCAAGACAATGATGCAGGCACTTTTGCGTAGCCTCACATGCAACTCAAAGTTTCAGAATGTCTGTCTTGTCACTAACCATCGCGAGTAACTACACTTCTCCCACACCCAGGCCAGCACCCTGGATCCTGGTGATCAGGCACTTGGCTTCCTCCACCCAGCACTGTGTGAAGACTAACCTTGAGGCTGTTCAGTGGGAAAGTAGTGTCATGAGCTCACTTCTGATAAATGTAAACCCAATGCTCTCCTTTGACATTATTTGAAATTTTGAAATAAAACCTATCAAAGCAATGGTAGTTTTAAAGTATGCTTTTTCAAACCACACATGCCCCTTTCTTCCACGTCGAGAATCTGACAGAGCGGGAGACTGTTTATAACCTTACCTATTTGCTGTCTCCACAGCTTCACTGGACCGTTCGTTGTCTCCCACTTCATCAACTGTACTCAAATAAGATTTCAGACATAAATAGGAGACTGTTTTAAAGGACATTTATGTTTTTTGGAGAAATACCCTAAGTATTACCTTCAGTACTTGTTAGTATCATATTCCAGGTATGACGGCAGCTTGAATTCAGTTAGCCTTATACAAGAAATAGCATATTTCTATCATTGTAATTTTACTGTAAAGTATGGGTATATTAAAACATATACTTGCAGTTCACAGCCAAAACACATGGATATCAACCATTCTGATTAACGAACACGTGACACCACCTTAGGAGCCCCTAAGGGGTTGCATTCCTCCACCTCTCCGCCCCAGAGCCACATGCCGAATTTTGTTAATGATTCCTTGTATTACTCTTCTATTGTCTCCCTAACATACGAATCTCTACTACACACACACACACACACACAACTTTGCCTGTTTCAGAACTTTATATAAATGGAATAAGACTGTGTGAATTCTGTGACTTGCTTCTTCCAGCCAATGTAATTTTAAGATTCATTTATGTTGCTTGTGCAGTTGGAGTTCTTGTATTTTTAGGGTATATGCACTGCATTGCACAAAAGTCCTCTCTACTGTTGCTGGACATCTGAGCTTTTCCAGTTTTTTGCTATTAGAAGAAATGTTGCCATAAACATTCTTGCAAATGCCTCCTAGTGCAGAGATACAAGTTTCCCTAGTGTATACATACACATTTACTTTATAAAGTAATGTTAGGCTGTTTTCCAAAGTGGTTGTACCAATTTACACCCCTTCTGCTTTTCATTGCACTATGTCCTAACCAGTACTTAGAATTGATGAATTAAACTTCTGCCAATCTTGCAGGTGTGACATGGCACCTGTGATTTTAATATGCATTTCTTGGATTACTAATGAAGTTGACTATCATTCCACATATTTATGGAATATTTGTGTTTTTTCTGTGAAATATCAGTTCATCTGTTGCCCATTTTTCTGTTGGGTTTCAGTAGTTCTCTGATAGATCTGTTGTTTATTCTATATTCTCAGTATTAGACCTTGGTCAGTTTTGTGTTTTAAACATCTCCTCCTAGTTTGGGGCTTCTCTTTTCACTCTCTTTGTGGTGTCTTTTAATGAACAGAAGTTCTTAACTTAATGTATTCACATATATCAATCTTCCTCTTTATGATTTGTACTTTTAAGAAATCCTTTTCTAATCCAAGGTCATAAAATTATGTCCTATACTTTCTTCTTAAAACAGCCCTAAGTTCGCCTCTCCCATTAAGTCCACCTAGAATTGCATTTCTATATAGCATTAGGCAAAGATCCTATTTTTTCTATCTCAGTAGAGTCCACAACAACTTCCATTCTAGCATAAATCTAATTTTCATATTTATATGGCTTTTGGTCTCTCTATATTGTCCCTGGGTGGTTTGTCTATTCCTGCACCAAGTCTGTAGTATCCTATCACAGGTCTCGGGATCTGAGAGGGCAAGTCTTCCCCACCTCTTTCTTGGTTACCATTTGCCTTTAACTCTCACATAAAGTTTAGAGCCAGATTGTTAAGTTCAATAACAAAAAGAAACCAATCTCTTGGGATTTTAGTTGGATTTGCAGTAATGCTAGATCAATGTGGGGGGAACTGACAAATTTACAATACTGACTCATCCTATTCACCAACATGGTAAGTTCATTGCTTTGGTCTATATTAATGTCTTCCATGAAAGATTTAAAGCTTTCTCCAAGAGGGCTTGTACACTTTTATTATTAAATACTAGCTACTTTATCTCTGGTTTCTATATGGATCTTGTGTTCACAGGGCTTGCTAAACTTTTAATTCTAATAAAAGAATCTGTACTCTTTCATATCAACTCATATTGTCTGTAAATTAATAACCACTAAGTCCCATGGTCACATTCACGACTCTAAAGTGGACTATTGCTTTGATTTTTGGGGGTGTTTTTGGTGAGGAAGATTAGCCCTGAGCTAAGATCTGTGCCAACCTTTCTTTATTTTCATGTGGGTCACTGCCACAGCATGGCTTGCTGAATGGTGTAGGTCCATGCCCGGGATCCGAACCCATGAACCCCAGGCCGCCGAAGCAGAGCATGCAAACTCAGTAACCACACCATCAGGCCAGCCCCTGGTTTACTGCTTTGTTACTGCATCTTTCTGAATTTATTTCCTCACCTTTAAGATGAGGAGCCCCAAGAGGAGTGTCTGATGCTTCCATGCAGGAAGACATGGGAAGTGGCAGAACACGTCAGCCTTCCAGCTCTCTCCTCCACATGGCACTCAGTCTTCTTCTTTTGTTTACCTTTCTCAAGGTAGTTTTTGCACATTGCAGTCATTATGAGTGTTGAGTAGGAATTATTTCATTTTCTGGCTCCCAAAGGGCTAAAAGAATATTTCTTGGCCTATCCTCCTTCCTGAATCCCATACTTAGCACGGAGCAGACACTCCAATCTAAAAAAGATAGGATTTCAGCCAGGGTTACAGACAAAGCAGGACTACACAGCTAAGTCAAGCCAGGCCCACTCTACAGCTGCCCTGGGAATTGATTCAGAATGAAAGCAGAATACTCCACACCTCTTCAGATAAATGCGTACATTTCTTCAACACATTCTCTAATTAATATCTATGTACAGAAGTACAATATATGTAGATACAAAATACCTTCCCTTCAAATGACTCTCACTGTGTGCACTGACAAATTTAGAAATGTTTCCAGTGTAAGGAAAAAAAAGAAAAGGTTTCAACTGATTATTAATGGGTTTTATTAACTGATTTCACCAGAATAATCAGGGTATTCTTCTTCTTACTTCCTTTTTGTTTGGCTGTGCTGCTGTGACTTACGGACACTGATTAGAAAAGCATCTTTCAGATCTTTCTTGCACACTGGAGCCTGGCTTGGATCTTTCAGTTCTTGTGGTTGCACTTTATCGACTGTGTTACTTTGGGCCTGAAGGCATACACTGAACTGTTTCCTCAATTATAAAAGGGAATTACCAAATCATGACCTACCCTTTAACTCTTACTTAAAGCTATCACTAGATGGCAGCACACTAATATTTTAAAACATTTAAAAATATTTAAACTACTGCAAAAATCACAAAATATTTAAAAATAAGATACCAGTTTTCACCCCTAAAATTGACAGACTTTTCTAAAGCACCTACTATTGAAAAGAATGTGGAGAAATGTGCATTTTCACTACAGGTGAGGTGAAGGCAATTCAGAGGGTAACCTGATGTGTCAAAAACCTCAAATGTTCCCCCTCATTGAATTAAGCACTCCAAGGAACTACTTTTTGGAAAACAGAAACGTGGATTTAGATTTACATATAAGGATATTCACTGCAGTATCCTGTATACTAGTCAACAATTTAGTGAAATAACCTGAATACCCAGTGACAAGAACGCATTAAAATTATGATGTAAGTTCAAATGCCAGGTAGCCATTAAAAACAGAATTTGTCGATCTTTAATGTGCATATGAGTCACCTGGGGATCTTGTCCAAATGCAGATGCTGACTCCCTGGGTCTGGGGGCCTGGATTTGGCATTTGTCACAAGTTCCAGTCCAGGTGAGCTGACACTGGCAGTCTGAAAGCACACTTTGTGAATAGCAAGCTTTTAGACCATTGAGTGATGTAAGAAAATGCTGATACAGTAAGCACATTCAAATGCTCCCAAATAACCTCCCCATATACTCTCCCTATAAAACTGACTGACCCACACAACACGTGTCCAAGAACTTCTGCTCTAAGTACATTATACTTTTACTAACAGCCAGTTGTGTTTGTTCCTAAACTATGTCAACAGTACTTTCTCCTGTGATTTCATGACTTAATATTCTGTAAACCAATGAAATGCAAGTGCATACAGAACCAGTTCAATGAAAATTGAGGTAAATACTTGGAAAGACTCAACAAAGATGAGTCACTTTAAAAACTGCAGTTGACAACGACATACCACTTCACTGGAAAATAACAAGGGTTGGTCAAGATGTGAGAAAATGAAACTTCATGCATTGCTGGTGGGAACGTAAAATGGTGCAGCTGCTGTGGAAAACAGCTTGAGGGTTCCTCAGAAAGTTACACATAGAATTACCATATTATCCAGCAATTCCACTTCTAGGTATATACCCAAAAGAACTGCAAACAGGGACTCAAACAGCTATTTGTACACCAACGTTCACAGCAGCATTATTCACCATAACCAAAAGGTGGAAACAACGCAAATGTCTATCAACAGATGAATGGATAAACAAAACGTGGCATACATACAATGGAATATTATTCAGCCATAAAAGGAATGAAATTCTGATACATGCTACAACATGGATGAACCCTGAAAACATTACACTAAGTGAAATAAACCAGTCATATAGGACTACGTATTGTATGATTCCACTTACACGAGGTACCAAAAATAGGCAAATCCATAGACAGAAAGAGCAGTATAGGTTGCTAGGGGTTGGAGGTGGGGCAGGAATGGGGAATTGTCGAATGTATACAGAGTTTGTTTGGGATGATGAAAAAATTCTGGAAATAGTTGGTGACGGCTGCACATTTTGAATGTACTTAATGCCACTGAAACGTACACTTAAAAATGGTGAAACTAGCAATTTTTCCATTACGTATTTTACAATTTGAAAGATGCCGCCAAATTAGCTCTTACAACTGTAGTATTATAAGCTTAAGCTAACAAGATGTGATAGACTTACACTAAAAGGACATTCATCCATTCAACTATACTGAACATCTATGTGTCACCACTGATGTAGGCACTTGGGACTGAGAAAATAAAACAAGATCCTTGCTTTCATGGGCCTTTACATTCTAATGGACAGCAAATATATATTGTACCAGAAAAGATGTATTGTGTTAGGCAGGAAATGCTTGGAAAAATAATAAAGCAGAGCAAGGGGGATAGCAGGTTCCATTCTTCAAAAGGAAGGTGAAAGCAAACCTCATTAAGGTAACAGTCACGTGGGTCTTCAAAGCATTCCAGGCAAGAGGAATGGCCCATGCAAAAGCCGAGGGACGGCAGCACGTTAGCTGTATGAAAAACAGGGAGGCCACAGTGGCTAGGATGGAGTGAGCATGGGGACGGTTATGGGAGATCTGCTGAGAGGTAACAGGGGCCAAATCAGAGAGGAATCTTTTAAGTCCTGGAGCTTTACCCTGATAGAAATGGAGAGCCACTGCAGGATTTTGAACAGACATGATAGAAAACTGACAGCTGTTCTGAGAATAGACTGTAGAGAGGCAGAAGCAGAAAGCAGAGACCTATTAGGTATTACTGCAATAATACAGGCAAAGGATGAAAGTAGTACTGAGTCGTCAGATTCTAGGTATTTTCTGATGGTAGACAAAGATCTCCTGACATGTTGGATGTGAGTGTGAGAACAGTCAAGCATGATTTCAGTTTTGGCCTAAGCAATTGAAATGGTGGTGCTGGTGTTAGCTGTTGCACAAGACTGGGCTGGCCAGGTGTTGCGTGGGCTGGAGCAGGTGAGCTCCACCTTGGCATCTGAGATAACTCTTATCCAAGTAGAGATGTCCACTAGGCAGTTAAGTCTCCAGTCTGGGAAAAACGTCTAATTTGGAAATAGAAACTTAGGAATGAGAGCATATCAAAATACTTAAAAGCCACGAGGCAGGAAAGAGTGCTATGGAATGGAAAGACGAAGCCTCCTGGAAGTGCCCCGAAAGGGGAAAGGTTAGGGAAGAAAAACTGCAAAGGAGATGGACAGGAATGTAAGGAAGAATGAAAACCTATTAGAATCTTCATTCGTGCCTCCCTGCTTTATCTGCCTATTTATGCTAACTGATCGTCTGATTGACTTCTGAGAGAATGACATGTTGCGTCCTCAGTATGTGAGCAAGGAAGGGGAACACCTGGTGGAAGTTACTTCGAAAGCTTTCTGCCCACGTATCCTCAGGAGGGATGAGGCGTTGTGCCATTCACCCTGCTCCTCTCTTTAGTGTTCACTCACATACTCAGACCGTTCAGAAGGCCATGGACAAGAGGAGATGGTGCACTGCAGACGTCCACAGGTAGGCAGCCTCCAGTGTGCAGATACACAGAGCACGTGCACAAGTCACGTGAAACAGAACAGAGCTTAAGTTCACACATCCGGGGAAGACAGTCGCCAGCAATCTTGGAATAACTTGAGTTGTAAAACAGTGACTTCAACAGATAAGTGTTTAAATGGATCCACTATTAACTGTGAAAAGCCAGCCATCACCAAACTGAGTGAGTAACCTAGCTCCAGTCTTCACTTCAGGCAAATCACTTTCTAATAAACCAAGCAGGTACTTAGGATGAGTTAGATGTTTAGGAAGAGTCACACATTTTGTGTTTTCATTTAAGGTGATGCCCCCTGCCCCCTGCCCCTCAACTTGGGGAAAGCTGAAGGTAATCAAGTAAAATGAAAACAAGTTTTGGGGAAAGCAGAGCTCAAGTGGTACACAGTGGTCCTCAAATTTCTACTCCGCACTGGGGTGAGGCCAAATTCCTGAGTCAGTGCCAAAAGTTTCCACAAATGTTATGCCCATCTTCTATCTGACAGGACAGCTATCTGTAGTAATTACATAGGTAGAACCTGTGCAAGTATTGATATATTTTCAAAAATGAGAGTAACAAGATACTACTAAGTTGCCATGGCCTGTCACACACATCATAAAGTCACAGCATATTCCCAAACGCTGACAGGGAAGGCATCAGTACAGCTTAAGTTAGCACTTCCTGCGGGGGGGTTTAGTTTGGTAACATTCAGCAAATTGCGAAAGAAGCTGATCCGGAATCAAAAATCCATTCTGATTTCGACTCACCATTCTGCTAGTCATAACCTCTCAAGAGCCCACCGGAGAATACTATCCTACAGGGTGATTCAAGAAACTATGGAGGTAAGTGGTATAATAGCAACTTGAAAGAACACTGATGGCAACCACCCCCCCCCCAAAAAAAAACAAGGGGTACATGAGTGATTCTATTCTACAGCTGGGTTGACAACCATTAAACTGAAAAGTGATGAAGAGAATTATTAATGCCTTTCCCACCCCACAGCTTGATCCAACTACCGGCCTTCTCCTGGGTGACTGAATGTGTTACTAAGTGGATCACCAACAAAAAATGGAGCCTTCGCTCAGGTAGACTAGCCAAGCCCTGACAATCCTTCTACATACCAACGTCAGTCCTTCTCCCAAACTTAAGCCACGACCCACTGCACAATGCCCTCAACTTCAATTTCAAAGAAAAGTCACTAGGTTTGTCTTAAAATTTCTACGACCTACCCACCGCCCACAAACTTCCACGTATTTTTGTCTATTCTTGTTCCCTCCTGAGGACGGGGTGTTTCTCTCACAATCCAAAGCCACTTCCTTTCCTACTACTCACCTCAATGAGTAACAGCCTGTTTCCAAAAACCTGGAAGTTGTGCCTGACTCAGTTTCCCCGTTTACCCACTCTCCATGTTCTCCCCGCATTTAGATGGTTTCTTCTCTACTTTATCTGTTACTACAAAGTTATGGCTTTAACCCACATCTTCTAAATTCCAAAATCATACACCTACATGACTACCTGCTCTCTCTTGGATCTCAAAGGCACTAAATTCACACTATCCGTACATCTTTTTCCAAAGTTCCCATCTCGGACAATGGCACACCCTTAAACAAGCTCTGGTCATCCTTCTCATATCCAAACTTCCAGTTATTATCAATTTTGCCTCCTCTTTCACTCAATCACCTTTTCTGTGCCTCTATGATCCTATCTGCCTGAAGCCTCTGCTAAGTTTCACTGGTTTACCTCATCTATTCGTTTCCCAATTTAATCTGCAGCCAAGCTTTCTGAAATGCTAATGTAACTGTGACACTTCACACACTCCAGTGGTCCCATATCATTCTTGGGACAATCTTTAATGTGACTTAGAAGCCCTGCAGCCTTGGCCCTTGCCTATTTCTGGAGCCTCAGACATAATCTGTGTTCCTCATTTTCTATTTCAGACAAACGGGCTGTCTTCCAGTTCCTTCCAATGTGCTCTCTAGTGCCAAAGGCCTTCTGTGCAAACCTCTTTGTCTAGAAGGTACTTCCCTTCCCTCTTCACCAAGCTACGCCTTATTCCTTCATCAAGATGTCAGTGTAATAACTAAGGAAGTAAACTCTATTTTCTCAAGTTTTCCTATAAGCTGAATGTAGATTTTTGAAAGGTAAAGAATGTATATCTCCCTATCTGGCACTGACAATAGCAGTTGATTGGAACTCACATAAGATGAAAAACCAAGAACGCTCTTAGTAAAATATACAAGGGACAAAGACTTAGGACAAGACAGCATTGGAAACCATTTCTAATTAACATTTCTTGTTTCATGGTAATGGTTAAGAAGTAAATCTAGAAGACTGGGCAAATTGTGTCTATAAATCCTTTATTAAAAAGCGCCCCCCGGCCCCCGCCCCGGGGCTGGCCCCGTGGCCGAATGGTTAAGTTCGGTGCTGCGCTGCAGGCGGCCCAGTGTTTCGTTGGTTCGAATCCTGGGCACGGACATGGCACTGCTCATCAAACCATGTTGAGGCGGCGTCCCACATGCCACAACTAGAAGGACCCACAACGAAGAACATACAACTATGTACTGGGGGGCTTTGAGGAAAAAAATTTAAAAATCTTTAAAAAAAAAAAAAAAAGCCCTCCCCTTCACTAAGTCAGGCCTTGACCAACTCCTATGGAGCTCTGTGTGGCATCTGGTTAAAAGATGTTCCTTAACAGTCTTTTCTTTCAACTACTTTCTGCAAGAAGTCTCCATTAACTCAATGCAAGTGAGGATTGGTGAATGCAATCTTCTTTAAAATGTAAACATACAACAAAGAGTGAGAGGGAAACTAACAAAACCTGAACCACAATTTTAATGGCGGCAGGGAAAGAAATCCCAGTAATGGTAACTTATTGTTTCTCATATGGTTATTTCAGCTGTTTAGATTGTTACCTTCAACATACTTTAAGGCACAGGTGAGAAATCTGGGGCCTGATAAAATACCTGGCACACAAATCCTTAATGAAGTCAAACTTGTTAAAGTACTCTATATTGTTTCCAAGCTAGCTGATGAGATGTTTTTTGCTGCAATCAAGAGACATTTTTACTTGATTAAAGTCTAGTAAAGTTAAGAATTCCTTAAAACTAGACAAATGTTTCCTGAATCTTAGATTTAAGCATAAAACAGCCCAGAAAACTTTCAGGTTTTTAAGTTCTAATTTTAGCCAGATATTGTCGGGTTTAAAAACCATCAAAACACCAATACAGAAGAAAATAACCACTATCTAGGAGGCTGGCTTAAAGATAAAATATGGGCAACAGTTCAATCTCTGGTATACCGCATACTGCCAAGAAATATGAATTATTCAAACCACGCACAATGGTCAACAAATTAAAATCAAACAAAAAGGACAAACTGCAAAGTATTATCAAAACTGTGTTTTATTTTCAATACAAGATAAATACCATGCTTGTTACTAGTGCAGTTTAAGGCCAACAATGGCCATATAGCAAACTGCTGAACAGTCACCTAAATGCTAAAGAAAGAAAAGACAGAAAGTAAACATTAAACACAAAACTGCAATTACAAACATTTTAATAAAATGGAATGCTTTTTAATAGAAGCTAATATGGAAGTCTAGTTCTCACGGACACCAAAAAGATGTCTGATCAAATATCACCTTACCTTTTGCACAGAAATCTTATTGTGAAGTCACCATAGAGTCAATAGCTAAAATTTTAAGACTTTCTTTGGCCTTCTGGTATTAGACAAATTATTTACAAACCGTGATTCAGTAATTCATGGATACTGGTAATATGATACAATTTTTTTTGTTAAGGGCTTTCCATTAAAAATTGTAAAACAACTTTGTAAGGCTGCACAAGGCTGTAAACTGCTTTGCTAATAGACCAGGGATGAAGAGGAGGAAGGAAGAGTAACAGACCTTTTCTTAAGGCTAAAGTCATCAATGTCATAGACGCATTCCTTGGAATACATTATGATTTACCCCAAAGGATCCTTTCCCATAAATACCACCTGAGTACTATAATTTTCAAAGTAAAAAAGTAAACATGAATTCACCATTGTATTTTAAAATAACTTAACTTACAGAATGCTGAGAAGTGTTATGCAGTAACAGTGCGACAAAAAGAACATCTTCAAAATGAAATGTTTCTACTAAACGCAGGGTCCGTCCAACTATGGAATGAATGTAAAACATTTACACCCATGGCGGAGTTTTAGGATACTCTCACAGGAATAATTCCCCATACTATTTACTATCCACGGATACCATTTCAAGATTTGTGTGACTTCAATTAAATTCTATCTAATATTTTTAAAGACTCTCATCACAATAGGTTAGTTAATACAGCAGGAAGTCTTTAAAACATGAAAATCTGTCTATACCTAACCTAGTGTTTATACATCCCATACAAAAACCACAGTCTAGCTGCATACTCAGAGTGAATGCCAACAACCTGAAATTTTAAAGAAACAGTGGTTAAGACAGACCTAAATCATCTGAACAGGACACAACTGCCTGAATATTCAAAAAACTCATATTGCTTCTTTCTCATGTCAAGAAAGAAGAGTTTAAGAACTTCCTCCCAGAAGCCTAGACATTTTAATACGTTTTCTAGTTCAACTTACAATGAAACTTTAATCCCGAATCTTTCGTTTTCTCTAAATCAAAAATCTCACATTACAAACACAAGGAATGCTATATGTAAGGCCACATCTTAATAAATTTATAATTTTTGGTTGAACATTAAAAAATTAGTCTAAGGCTTCTAAGAGTCAAGTTGCTAAAAAATAAATACACCAGTGTTTAAACTGAAAGTTAATGTAAAAAAAACCACACAAACAACAAAATACACACACTGTAAGAACAGAAAAATAGAATGCTTTGCTACAAAAATCCCACTTAATATATTTTAGCACAAAAATGTCTAATATGTACAATGGATAAGCGTGCACTGAAGTACATACAACTACAGGAAACATTTACAGGCAGCTATGGGATGCAAATGAACTTGAATAAAATTCAAAAGGTAGTTATCTGTAGAACAGCAAGACTCTCAATACTGTATTCTTAGTAAAGATTTAGAACATAAACTTCCTCAAAACAACAAGCTGAAGCTTAAAACAAAAATGGAGCCGTCTTACAAGATACAGAAAATGTAATTATCATTCAGGTGTCGAGAACACTAAACAGAAAGTCTTGTAGTAGCATCTCATTCATAAAACAGTATGTATTTAGGTGATTGGCACATTGAAATACATAAGGGAAAGAGAAAGTTTTTAATCCTTCCAACAATTTTCCCCTTTCACTATAAAATGTTATACAACATTCATTAAAACCTCCATGTTTAAGAACTGACCTTAAACTAGTAAAAAACAAAGTGATATTCTCCACAGGAGAATTAAATGAAAACAATACCTTAAGCTACAATCCATAAGTTATTTGTAAACTCCAAATTGTAGTTAACTGCTTAAGAATATTCTAGGTAAAGGGCCCATTAAATGGACTAAACTATGATCAACAGCCACTGCAACTTAGTCCAAATCTTGCTTTGCAAATTTGACAAAATAAACACTTCTAAATTTACACTGGAATATCCTTCCTGCAACAGATGTCTTTTAACTAAAAGCAGCATGTTCAACTCAAAGTGTTGCTGCAGAAGCAATACCATTCGGGTGCTGTCTCCCTCCTTCATAACTTTACCAGCTGAAAGGAATGTGGCCACACAGCACTAGTAAACGCTATGGTTTAAAATTAAACTCAAGTTTGTTTTCATACCCACTACAATTATCATTAAGAAGAAATGAAAAGGTTTCTGGGACTCTCTTTTTTTTGGTGTCTATGTAAAGATTTATCTCTTTGGATTGTTTTTAAACATTGAAAAAAAGAAAAAGTTTTCCAATAACATCAGCCCATAAACAACAGAAAGGATATGAAAAGTTAAACAAGGCTTGTAATTTTCACCTTTACTGCTATACATTCATGTGTTATCAGGTAGAGAAAGACTTTGTAAAAATTAATTGGTCAAACCAAACAGTTACCTTCTGACATTTAAAAATAATGGACTAGCAGCCAACAATTCTAGCACACTCACATTGTCTGCAACAAGTCACGGAATGAGATCAGCCAAGCAGGGAGAAGAATGACAGAGAATGAATAATTAAAGGTTCCACTGATAAAAAATGAAAAGGTAAACGAAGGATTTAATTAGTACAAAATTTCCAGTTCAAGCACAGTTAGATTTATATGATTCCATTTTAAAATTGTTCAGAGAAAATTTTATTCTCATGGACATTTACTTACCTTTTAAGCTTACTATTAACTAATTTCCCTTGTAATATATTTATGTCCACACTTCTTTGCATTAGGGCATTGCAATTAAAATATAAAAAAGCTAAGAAATGACAAAAACACCACCTATACACAAAACAAGAAAATTGATTTTGATACAACTCTCAAATGTTAAAAAGGCAACTGCATTTTCAACAAGATAGAACACTGAAATTTCTGAGAGCAAGCAGTTCTGATCAATATCAATGGTCCCATGCACAAATACTCCAATAACAATACATTGTAAAATAAAACTGGCAATTATATGAATAATTGGAAACAGCTGGTTTTGTAAGAACAAGCCTGACCATGGACAAGATGAACGTGCAGAGCTGCAGGGGCAATCTCCGGCAGGCTCTCACAGCTGCACATGACATAACATCTGGGGACCTAAACACTTTAAGCATTGCCCTAAAACTTGGCTATACTTTTTAAATACTAATGTGTATTATCAAAAGATCTCTCAAAGATAATCAGATATTAAAAACAAATTAATTTGCTTGAGGATTTTTAACTCAAATTTCTGAAGTAGTGATTGAGAATGACCTTCCCATAAAAATGCTTAATCAAGTGGACACTGCCTCTGCTAATTTTGCAGTTAAGAACACGTGAGCCAGGTGCTTTTAATGTGGGACTGTATGCAACGCAGGTTTGAAAGAAACTTTGATTAAGCAAATAACTATAGCATGAATCAATAGGTTGCATGAATATACAGAGAATTCCTTAAACTGGAGATAGGTACACCCAAACTCTCCCATTACACACACAGGAGGATACAACCCAATGTTAATAAACATGACTCCTTCAGAAATCAACAGTAACCGGAAAATAAAACTAAGGCTCTCTTTACTCACATTTGTCTGCTGCACGGCTGTATTTACACTGCCCATGGCTTCAAAAATAAACCATAAGCATTATCAATATAAAACAGCAAATAACTGCTGCATCAAATCAGAACTGTCAAAATATTTCTTCAATGCTAGCAGTTTACAATTAAGCATTTCAGTACATCTGTGTTGTAATTAAGCTGCGTTACTGTAGCAAATAACGTATGGGTTTTTTCTAAAATGTTAAAACCACAACATTTTTTTTGACCCCTAACACATTGACTGGATTGCTATGTCTGTGAAATTTCAGTTTTTACAAGTTTACATACCATTCAGCAAAATCACAAGCTAACTAGGTAAAAACAGCTAGAAAAGCAGAATATAGAAATATTAAGTATCCATGTAATCACCTACTCTAATATCAAAATCAAGGGCAAGAGACACTTAATTAATATGTTTAATTCACTGAACGCAAGATTAGATTGATGCATCTCCAAAACCGCTATTGCAATGCTTCTTTGAAGGACAGTATAAACGTCAGAGTAACAGTATCTTTAGATATTGCTGAACACAAGACTTTCCCTGAGGTGTAAACATCAAATAACTTGAACAGCTTTACACATCAGCCCCATTAAACAGTTTATTACAACACTACATCTATTATAATCAAATTGGTGCTGTTTACAGACATTATCATATGAACATTTTTAACAAGAACAAACTACTATAAAAACAAGCATTTACTTGACTTTTTTCCAATTGCTTGCACATTATAATGGCCAAATGTATATAACCAGTAATAAAGTTGCAAAAGCTATAACTTTTTAAATCACACAGGTTTCTTTCAAATAAAACAGTTAAGCAACATAAAAAATAAAAGTAGAGCTACTGGTTACCATTTATGCAGATTTGCTTTATTCAGATCTATTCCTGTTCATTTTATCCATGAATCCTTGTGGGTTCAGTTCAATCACAAGAAGCAAACTGCTGGACAAGCGCCATTTTCCCCCATGAAGACTGTTTTGTCTTGGATGGTGTTCCTCTTCCTTCAGCTGTAATGTGTCAAAATTTGTGATGTAGATTTTGCTATTCCCCATAATACACAGAAAAACGCTGGCTTAACTATACATACACAAGCCGTGCATCTACTTCACCGTTACGCATTCTAACACAAAGTAAGAATTAACTGAAACAGTAGCTGCCTTTGTGGTGGAGAAATGCTCCCAATTTATGTGATGATTAAAACAGACATTCTGCTTTCGTTCTTGATATTTTTGCCTTACATATTTAATGACTGAAACAGAAATGAAAATATAGCAGCTAGTGTTTCTGTGATGATGGAAACATTTATAAATCATTTTCTAAAGTATGTATACTACAAAAATAAACGAAAAAATGCTTTGATGATTTCAATGTAAATGTTTTCCATTCACCCACATATCAATTCTATATAATTAACAATTAAATGTGAACTGAATATAAAATGCAATAAATTATTTTACAAATTAGTTGTATTTATTTGACAGCATACAGGAACTTCTGCAAATGTTATAAATCAAATGGTACTCCATGTTACAAAATTTATAAATAAAATTTATAAATGTATAGTTCAGTACGCACATTTAAAGAAATATAATGACATCCACGTACAAATCTTTAGACATAATACAAATTTAAAACATTTACTTTCACTCTCTTCCACCTATATTGAAATATCTAATGTAGTATACAAACCAAAAGTAAGCTAAATAGGAATCTACAATGATAAATTTCATTGAAAACTCACATAAAGAAAAAAAGCAATAAATTTGATAAACTAAAATTTCAAGAATACAAAAATACGCACACTTCAGGTAGAGGTTCACAAAAGAAACATTCAATTAACTCAGATATAAGTAATTACTGAAAACCAGAGGGTTAAAATATAAATTCCAAGAGTTATTTCAGTAAGATGATGTAGTGAGAGGCAAAAGGGCATAATATTTAAGGATATTTTGTCAGAAAAGTAATTAAAAAATACTTTTTGCTCTATAATTAAGAGTAATTAATTAGTATGTCATAACTATAATTTTTATCTTTTATGACTTTTCCTCCCCAACTAGGCTGTAAGCATCGGTACACATAAGCATTCACATTGCCTGGCAGTAAAAACCTAAATTTTACAACTGCAAGAAGGAAAGCAGATGTTACAATCCTGAACTTTCTCTTTTAAATAGCTTCTTTTTGTCCTTATTTTTCAAAGAGATATTTAAGCTATTTCTAATGTTACCTTTTATTGTACCTTTATCTTATGCTGATGAAGCTTTTGGTGTAATTATTTCATGGGAAAAAATCTAGAAAGGCAGTTTTCATATGTTTTATTTTTATTATTTGCAATGCCCTTTGAAGAACTGATGTTAAAGTATTAAAGAAAGACAGATGAGGAAAATATCCTAATCTGAGGAAATGGATTACTGGGAAATTCATAATTCTTATTGCAAAAGAATGCCCTCTCTAGTTTTTTTGTTGTGTTTGGAGGGTTAAAAAAGAGACGTTAGGGGGAAAATTAAAGTCACAGTAAGCAAAAAAAAATACCCAACCCTTCCAAAAAAAACACAGCATACACTGCAACTTTCTATCATCTATCACTCCAGTGGAGAATGTTACTACTTTTTATGTAGAGCCCTGTTAGTGAAATGACAACACACATCTTTACCCAGGACGGGGGCACTCATATTTTGTTTGATTATACTTTATAGATAGGTCTTTACTACTAATAAATCTCTCATTTTCACCATACAGACGTAAGATCTGGGGACAGTCTGACAGTTTTAATTTCTGTTTCTAAACACTTTACATTTATCCATTTGGAAATACAAATTTTACAATCTCAAACGGAAGCAAATCTGAAGACAATATAACCCATTTCCAATAACCCAATTTCATATTATAGTCTCAAATTCCTAAGTAGACATCTACATAAACAAAGATATCAAAAAGAAGCTTAAAAGCGACAAATACATTCAATGCTCATGTTTTCAGAATACCATTTGGTCAAACCTGTTATTGTCAAAGCCACACAATTCCTTGCTTTAAGCTATCAGTTATAAAAGGAAGCTCTAGGTAAACAGTTGTTCAAAAACTAAGATGACAAATGGAATCGACAGCTCTTTCATGAAGTCTGTAAAGTGAGCACTAAGTATAATTCCAACACAGAGAAGCACCCGCATTTTGAGATAATATAAGATCAAGCCAATACTAACAACTCGAATTACGAGTGTTTCTGTTAGAAACTTATCTAAGTAAATTTGTTAGCATCAGTGTTTCTAAACTCACGGCAAAGTCATCTTTCAAGTAAAAGATTCAAACATTTATTTGATATGGCTCTTTTCTAAGGTTTTCACAATACAGTGAATTAAAAGGATTCTAACATAATTTTAGAGATGTACTATTCCTCAGTGAAATAAAATTCACTTTTATCTGAAAATTTCTCCTTAAGAGGAATGGAGATGGGTTGGGCAAAAGAAATATAAATATCTAAATATAAGTTAACTCTTTTTAAAAATCAAAATTCCTTCTTGCATTGACTAGAACATATCACACAAAATTCTGTTTATTGTAGATGTTTACAACAAATTCACCTACTACCAAAGCATTTCATATTTGCATCTTTCTACCTCTGGAGATAGTACTTACCTCATTTTAACTAAAGCCTCTTATTACACTACGAAACACATACATGATTGTTGCTCTAGAAAGTTCACTATTGTAGAAATAAATTTCACCACAGTCAAAGAAAAATTGTCCTCCAAATTTCACAGAACGGACACTTCAAAATAAGCTGTTTATGTGATTTAGAATTCACTGTGAGAGTTAAAACATGCTACCACAGAAAGTAAATTAGTAAATTCGGATAGCATATATGGCACCCTTATCCCTTTTTGGTTGTTAGGTTTTCTTTAAACAATGCTAACTAAATATTCATTCAAAATATTGTATTCAAAACAATCTAATTTACAAACTAAAACAATGGTAGTAAATTTCACACTGAGATGAAGGTGAGAGAGCAAAGTGACTCACACTTGGCACTGATTTTTTTTAACAGGGAACATTAATCTTTTGTAAACAAAACCATATTCTTAAACCACAGTGAGCAAAAAAAACACTACACATCCATTCAAGGATCACTTCCTACCTCTTACCCTGTCACTTCAATTAAGAGAGCTGTGCAGTCAGACAGATTCTTAGAGCGAAAGAAGTGCAAAACTAGCAGATCCAGGGAAAGTAGAGAAGTTAGGATATATGCGAAACACAAAGAAACACTGGGCCAGACAGTATTAGGCAGATGACCTAAGAGATGCAGAAATAATTTTTAAATCTCATTACCACCATATCATTCATCAGATAATTAAGAGAATTTAATTTTCACATAAGCCTCAAAGCAACACTAAGTCTTAAGGAGATAAAACATTTTAACATAGAAGAAAGAACTTTTCATTCTTTTGGCTTTTGTTTTTCCCAAATTAGTGAAAAGCTATAAACTGAACAAAGAATGCAAAGCACTCTAAATCTTGTGAATAAAAACGAAATCTAAGATGGTAATTATAGCAGAAGAATAACCATACAACAAAAGAAAGTGTAGAGTTCCTTAATCCATATCCCATACATGATACTTAAAAATCTTATCAAAGAAATGGATAATGATTTGAGAATATGTAAAACCTCATATACCAGGGAGAGGAAAAGCATAAAGAGTATTTTAAAAAATAATTTTGTTTCATTACTCTTCAAAACACAAGAAAAACTGAATTGTTCACAGAACTTTGCTAAGTAGGGTTGTTCCAAACAATAAGAGGAACACAACCTAAAAAAATAAAAACTATGAACGTAAAATTATTCTAGAAGTGTACAATCTTAAAACACTAAACAACTTCTGTTTTGCTCAGAGTGGTCTGAGAATAGAGGCAGAGATTACAGAATATGAAGCACAATGTATTTACATACTGAAAATTTACAATACTGATATTCCCATTAAAATGTTATCTATTTGAACTTAGATACTGAATGCTTTTAGAAAAACTAATACATTTTTTAAATGAGAGAATGCAATTAACATTACCAACAGTTCAAACACAAAAAAATTAAGATGGGACAGACATAAACACCTTGCCAACATCATTAAGTTTCCAGTTAAATTAAGAACTTGCCCTTTTAGCCATTCATCACCACTTTAATAATAGATTACATTACTGTTTAATGTACAGACTTACTGACATTCACTGACATTAGCTTCCAAGTTGCTCTTATTTCATTTCGCCCATTTAAGGTTTACACGAAAGGTCAAAAGGACTCATATTTAAAAACTTCTAAAATGGCCAACAGACCTTATTATGATGGTGATTAAATGTGCAGATAGTTTTCTGTTTAAAAAAGTTTTTAACTTGAATATATTTAGTCCCAGCCCCCACCTCTTTATTCATGTCTACATCCACAATAAATACTGTTCGGTATAGCAAAGGTACACAATATTCCAAGATAACAGAATTCTTTGCACTGGAAATGCTTACGTAAAATTTTGCTTGGATGAAGGTACATAACAATATTACAACTCAATTCTGATTAATGTACAAACAAAACATGGGAATTTGGGTATGGTACACATCAGTGATTAAGAGAAAATGTCAACAATAGTCTGCAAGTTAGAAATTCACAGTTAATGTCTGAATGTAATGAAACTCAAGCCATGATATAGTTAGGTGTACCCATTACTAGAAATGTAATGTTAGTCAATTCAAAGTATTTAAAAAAAACAATAGACTTCTCAAGAAGGAGTTTATGTGGTTGACTATGCTAGTTTAACTGAAACCAGTAGGAAAACTTATTAATTAACGTCGGGTATAAACTGGTTCAGAAGCCCCTTGATGGGCACATCCAACCCTGGAGATGACTGAAAATATATGCAAGTTTCGTTATCATGTCTTAGCTAACTAGAAGCTTGCTGATAATTGACAAAGTTGAAACAAAAACATAACTTGTAGGACCTGAATCTTACTATAAATGACATAGCTGATAGTGTTACACATTTCAAGTAGTAAGTTGGCCACAATTCACCTTAAACAACTGACGGTCATTGAGAATTTTTCCTAAGATGGGATCAGATCTATTCAACCCAAGGGGAAAAGAAGCTATATACTGAAAATTTAGTGTTTAGATTTACATAACACAACATTCAATTCTTACATCCAGAAGCAGCATCAATTTCAATAAGCTTAGTTTTAAAAGTGAAAGATGTTTTGCCTTAAAGAAATGCTTTGAGATTTATATTAAGTTCTGTAATACAATACACGTAGAAGTATTTTAAAATTAAAGTTTTGATAAATATTCAAGATGCATACTTAAATGCAAGGAAAATTATTAAAACTGGTCTTTTCACTTCAAAAAGCCCTTAAAACTCTAAGTAATGTAATAGCTTATTTGTGTACCATAAAAATAAGATTTACATGCTTATTTTCTAAATAGTATTCAAAAGGAATCTCATTTGATGAAATGTATCTATTATAGTTAAAGGAACTGCTATTCTGTCAGAGAATTACATACACTCAATAAAGTCTTTGATTTTGCCCACAACAATTTAAATGCTAACAATTACCATGACTGAATTTTCAATGTTTCCTGTGATTAATGAAGAATACTCGTGTCAAGAGCAGTTACCTAAAAGGGGTATGTTTTAGCCTAATTTAATTTGGACTGCCACCAATAGAGAAGAAAAAAATACCTGTTTACAGAATAACCTTTGTGCCACATGCACAAGCCTTACAGCGCCCTCCCCCAACCTTTCACATGAATAAATGCTGTTCACAAATATAAAAATAAAATTACATGTGGAAATGAAGTATAAACAGACAATCCCTCCCACTTCATGAAAAATGTACACAAGAAATAGTTTTAAAATACAGAAAAAAAAGGACACAATGATTATGGTTTATGAATGAAACAAAGAAAAATTATTTCAAGGTTATTCTAACCTGGAATGTATGATTTGATACAATTTAAAGTTCTTATATATGGACTACCCTGACCCATTTTAATTACGTTTTGTACCTTTTTTGCAAATTAAAGGATACTATTTCTCTTCTTTTTTTATTATTTTTTTTGGTGAAGAAGATTGTCCCTGAGCTGACATCTGTTGCCAATCTTCTGCCTTTTGGTTGAGGAAGATTGTCCCTGAGCTAACATCTGTGCCAACCTTCCCCTATTTTTTGCATGTGGGTCACCCCCACAGCATGGCTTGGCAGTGTGTAGATCCGCCCCTGGGATCTGAACCCACAAACCATGGGCTGCCGAAGCACAGTGCACAAACTTAACTACACCACAGGGCCAGCCCCTATTTCTCATCTTTTAAAAACAAAAACCAGATGCCAGGAAAAGTTTCTTTTCTAAAAAAATGTTGTTTTTTTTTTAAAGTAGAAAATCTCCTTCAATGCTGAGAAGCCATCCTCTTGTATTATAAACTATCACAGAGTTAGATTTTCTTTAGAAGTTTAGGGATAAATGAAGTTAGTTCAGGAGAGAAACTAAATTTAATTTTAGAAGTCCAAGCAGATTATATATAGATAAATATATGAATTAACTCCCCGTGTTTTATATTTTAAATCACATGCAAACTATATATGTGATTAAAAGAATTCCAATTTTTGGATTTCAGAAGTAGACAATGAGTCCTCTTGAATATTTTCTTGCTTTCTTAAGAATATTAACAATCTGAAACCTAAAAGTTGTAACTTAGTAATACAATTTCACGGATAAGAGGCCAAACTTTTTACCTGTCATTACTTACCTGTCATTTGGCTCAGATGTTTCCAGATTAAATTCGGAACAAGTAGCTGGACCATTTAAAATGTAGGTATATACTGTATAAACAACAGCCTTGGAGTCACAATTCCTGTTTATAATACACATGCTGACACAACAGGAACAAGGCATACCCACCTCCTAGCGATGACGATACTCGCGCTCGCGGTCACGCTCTCGGTCTCGGTCACGATCACGGTCCCGGTGTCTCTCTCGTTCTCTGCTTCTCTCTCTATAATAATCATCATGACGATCTCTACTACGGGACTTATGACGTCGACTCTTTTCTCGTGATCTACTATGGTCCCTCTCTCTTGATCGTTCACGTCTTCTAAAAGAAATTACTGGATTAATGCTCTCCAAACCTAGACAGCTTAAAAAGATGTTAAATATTTTGGTATTTAAAAATACCTAAGAAGGGAAAAAATTCTTTATAAATGTAGTTTAGACTTACAAAATCATGAAATGTCAATAATGCCTTAGCAACTCACCCTCAAGCATGAACCAGAAATTCCATTTTTTAAAATATGCACCCAAAAATTGGGAACCAGACACACCAGGGCAATGCACCATATCATCTATTACACCTAATACAACTAGTAGCCTAAAACAGACATGTAGCATTTACAGAATGAAAAATAGCAAGATAAAGGAGAGAAAATTTTAAAGGACTTGTGTTTCAAGCTAAAGAACATAGAGAAGGTAGTTTTTTAGATACAGAATTCATGAAATCACTCAATATACACAATGGGACTTTACATAAAAATTACCACCCATTAACAGAGGTTACCTAAACTTATTTATGTATCAATTTTACATTGATAACTACAAAAGTATGGTTCATCATGAGTACTATTCCACTAAGAAACTTCCTAAGAACATATACATATGTTTGCTGGGGCATGGGGGGGCGGGGGGGGGAGGGGCGTGGTGGGAAGCAGGAGAAATCTAGTAATTATGACCACTAGAAAAGTTTGGGATACTATTCACACTGTTATTTAAAAATGAGAACTGTTTCCTGAGCTATCGTTTTTCCAAAAAAACCAGACAATTTAACCAAAGTATGCTGCCTAAAATACTTCTGGAAATTCTGCTGTGCTAAATTCTGAAATTCACAATAAGGAAATAATTAAATCTCTATCTTTTTTTTTTTAAGCTTTTGTTTTTTCCTTTTTCTCCCCAAAGCCCCCCGGTACATAGTTGTGCATTCTTAGTTGTGGGTCCTTCTAGTTGTGGCATGTGGGACGCTGCCTCAGTGTGGTTTGATGAGCAGTGCCATGTCTGCACCCAGGATTCGAACTGATGAAACACTGGGCTGCCTGCAGCGCAGCACGTGAACTTAACCACTCGGCCACCGGGCCAGCCCCGTAAATCTCCATCTTGTATTTTGCACCAGACAGCTAGACTTAGCAAACATTACTAGGTGCTAAGCTCCTTGATCAAGGCAGAAGTTCTTACTTTGGACTTAAAAAGTTAAAACGACCATACAAGATTTCTGTTTGGATATATAAGAACCTTACACTGGGTCAAGAAGGTAGCAAAGTTGGAGACCATGACAAAGACAAGCGCCTCTCCCTTAATTTAATGAAGACGACTTTACCACCAAGGAAAGCACAGTGAAAAGAGATGTAAGAATATCATGGAAATACTAAAGATCTACCTTCCAAAAATATGTAAAACTTCAAGGTTAGCAGTAATGCTACAAAAATGAATTACCTAATTAAAAAACCATGAACAGATCATTCATTCATTCATTCATTCCCTTGTTCAAGAAATATTTATTTAGCAACACTCAGTACCAAGCACTGTTTAGTCAGTAGAAGTATTATAGTGAACAGGTCGGGTAAGGCCTCTTCCATCTTTCAACATGTGTTCTAGTGAAAAGTGCATTAATAATAAGAATAGATTAAGGTAAGTGCTGTGAAAAAATACAACATGACAGAATAACCTGGGAGAAGACCCCTCCTAGGAAGTTAGACTGAGTTGAGGCATGAAGGATAAGAAGCCAACTATGTGCAGAGGAAGGGAAAAGAGCCGCCAGCAGGTTTATCAAGCACAAAGACAGCGAGGTGGTCCAGTGCTTGACGTGTCGGGAGGAAGTGAAGGGAGACCAGCATGGGTGCAGAGAAGTGAGCAAGGGGCGAGGCCCGACAAGGCTGAACAGTGGGGCAGGGACCACACCACACAGCGCCCCAAGGCTCACAGTCTTATTCTAAGAGGAAATGGAAACCTTGGAAGGGTTTTAAGCAAACACCTGACATTTGATTTAGAGTTAAAAAAACAACAAAAAACAACTAGCTGCTGAGTAAACAGTAATAAGAAAATCAAAGTCCTATTTTAAAGTCCCAAACACAAAATTTTTCCTACTTGTAAAGTAGCGGTTTTAAACAGACATGAGACAGGAAAGTTTTACCTTGATCCAGAACCGTAAGACTTGGATTCAATTCCATGAAGGCAATCTTGCAAAGAGCTAATAAGGACTTTGCAACGATCATCGGCAGATACTTTAGACTGTTTAATTAAAGAAATCGCAGTTACCAGTGTCTCAATAGCACTCCCATAATCACCTATGAGGGAAGGAGAGGGCTAAAGTCAAATAAATTTTGTTTTCAAAACACCACCAAACCACTTGTGCTAAGAGTGATAACGTGTTTTACAGAAGGAGTGCCCTTTCACGTGACTACAGAGATGTAATTCTTTTACTGTTTCACCATGTGGAAAAGGCTTCCATGCGCATGGAGTCAGCAAAGTTTGTTATTACCGCTGTGTGAAGCAGGTTACCATTTTGTAAACACAAGAATAAATGAGCTGCCTTACGGCCCCTGAGCCACTAAATGTCAGGGCTAAGATTTAAATCTTCACCTAAAAATGTAAAATTAGAGGTCTCTCCACTACACTCTAACATACAGCTTCCTTCAAAGCCTTTTAAATAAAGTATAGGTAATGACTCGGAAATATAAAAATAACTACTACATGTAAATGACTCATCTTCAAGATTGTACTTAAAGTTTTAGGTCATTCCTAACAACATACATGAGAAATATTAATACAGGAAGAAATATACAAACCAGCACTGGCATCAGACACAGCTCTTGAAATAGCACTGCTTGAGATTGCTCTATTTCTATTCATGATTTCTTCAAACTCAGCTTCACTCAATGGTGTTCTTGCAGTATCCATTTCCCTATAAAATCAAAAAAACCTTAAATCGCACTCAACAGATTTTCTAAGTTAGTCACAACAGCACAAGCAATTCATACTGGTTGCTTTTGACGAGTGCGTTAGGGCTAGCAGTTACTTTTTCAGATCGAAGCGTGCTATTTCTCCTATGAAGACAGTTAAGTCCAAGCAAAATTCTCTTACACTACTATCTTTCAGCTGAAATAAAGCAGCAACTCAGAAACCTTGTCTTCCTGGAGGCAGAAATGACATACTTACATATCTACAGTGTAATATTTTTCAGAGTCATACAAAAACAGATAACAAATTGCTCTGATGAATATATAACATAATATCTGAAAAATAAAAGGTACTCAATAAGTGTAAATATTTGTTGAAAAAAAGGAACAAATGCCAAGTTTTTCTAAAGCTGCTTAACAACATTAAAAACTGTACATGTACAGTCAGGAAAAGGTGAACTTTTCGCCATCTTATTTACTCATTACTAGGTAGGACACTGAGTTGAGGCGAGCAGTAGCAGTTCATTCTACTGAAATGAGGAAACAGCTAATCTAACCATTTGCATGCAGATAAGATATTATTGTTATTCCCCAAACTTTATAAACATCCTGACCGAACTACAAGCTGTTCCAAGTTCATGCATGACTTCAACTAAATGCTAACTCGTGCCCATCGTACCCCCTAAAAAAAATCACAACTAAGATACTCAGTTTTCTCCAATTTTCAATAAAAAACTAGTCAATAATAGACCGCCCCCCGCCCCAGATTCTTGAAAATCTGATACTGCAGAAAGTCCAGCATGTTAGGAAAAGGCTTTGAGACTCCAATTTTAAACTGTCCAACCAAGTCACCTAACCCCTCCTACACAGTGAGGGTGAACACCGCACACGCAGCTGCTCACTGGAATGAGAGTGAACAGAACAAGTTACACCAGCTCAGCAGCTACACAACATTTTTCTAAAGAAAACAAAACACCGGCAGTCAAAAAGATGGAACTTCTACAGATAGATAACTGTCAATAAACTTTGTTCACATCAAATTTACTCCCGTGGGCCTGTGTAATTGTACAGAATTAGGCAGATGCTCAAATTCATTATTAGACAAACTGAAATACAAAGTAGCTTAATACTGACAGTTACAGAATACAAAATCAAATGGTAAACTGAAAAATTGAAGGGTATGGGGCTGGCCCTGTGGCCTAGTGGTTAAATTTGGCACAACTCAGCTTCGGCAGCCCAGGTTCACAGGTTCGGATCCCAGGTGTGGGTCTACACCACTCATCAGCCATGCTGTGACGGTGACCCACATACAAAATAGAGGAAGACTGGCACAGACGTTAGCTCAGGGCCAATCTTCTCAGCAAAATAAATAAATAAATAAAATTGAAAGGCACAAATTAAGACAGTTCTTACAGATTATAAACACAAACTCTTCAAATTATGATTTCAGTATGGATCATTTTTAAATTACTCTGGAGGGGGCTAAGAGATCACAAAGTTCAACAGTTTCCATCCAGCTTTTCTCTAAGGATCGCCGTTAATTATTTTAATTTCCATAAAGCCTATGTCTTACAAGCCTTTGTCTACCCCAAAATACTTGTAAATTATTTAATGTTCCCATTTTAATTAAGTTAGTAATTTGCTACTCAAGACTCTTGATCAGCATGAGATCATCGACAGTGTCTAACAAACTAATCCAGTATCCAAAACAATGAAAAAAACCTTAGTGTTCTTGTAGTGCCATCAATGGTAAATGAGATTCAGACTTTAAAATCTTAAAAATAGCTCCAGGATCCCAACTGCTCACTTTAATTATCTTTATTAACCACTTTTAACTTAAAAAATGATGGACATGAATCCCAGGATTCAGTGATTTGCCCTAAATCACACGGCGATGTAAGTGGCAGAGCTGGATTATTCCCAACCCTGTTCAGTATGTTTTTCACCATATCATAACCACCTCTTCTAACAGGAAGAGGAAGGAACACAGAAAATTAAATATTTGAGGAAAAGGCCATAATTTAAAAAAATAAAAAAACCTTAGCAATGGAGCGGCGAGTATCTTTTATTGATCAAATACAAATATAGCAAGTTTACTTTCACAGCTATGTGCTAACTTACCTTCCAGGAGGTCCATAGTCACCCCTATCATATGGCGGAGGCCGGCCATAGGGATCTGTCGGTGGTGGACCCCGGCTATCTGATGTAGGCATGCCGCTGTTGGTTGGTGGAGGAAAGAAAGCCGGGTTCACATGTGGAGCTGGCGGTGGAGCACCTGGAGGTGGTCCAGGAAGATGCGGAGGAGGAGCAAGTGTAAGGGGTGGCCCAAGAGGGCCAGGTGGGCGAGGTGGAAAGGGGCCTGGAGGTGGAGGTGGTCCCTGTTGTGGAGGTGGTGGACCAGGAGGGGGGCCGTAGCCTGGAACTGGAGGTGGAGGACCAGGAGGAAGCGGACCCAATGGAGGCTGCCCAAAAGGTTGTCCAGGAAAAAGAACTGGTGGTGGAGGGCGATCTCCTCGATTAGGAGGCCCAGCTAAAGGAGGCGGCAGAACCTGACCAGGAGGTGGAGGACCTGGTGGACCAGGTGGGCCTGGAGGACCTAAGGGTGGACGCGGTGGAGTCTGTCCAGCTATAGAATAGAGAGAGAGAGAGAGAGAGAGAGAAACACTTCAATAAGGTATTTTAACCTTTATGCCAAGATTATACTTTTAAAGCGTAACTCATAGACCAAGATTCTTTCTCTTTAAATGAAACTCATATGGTAAATGCTACACTAACAACTACAAAGGTGATGTATAGCCTTACAAATTTAACTAGCTCAATTTGTGCTTAAGAAAAATTATTAAAACAAAAACTTTAATAAAGATTACAATGCTTAGAGATAGTTTCCATCTTTCAGCGTATACACTTCTCACAGTGAAATCACCCACCTTATAGTCTACTCTGATGCCAAGCTAGAAAGTGAAACAAGGAAAAATGGTCTTGAAAGGATTTTTTAAGAGGTAAGAAAATAAGACGGATGTAAATATTCTATATATAAGTCAAGCAAGTTTGGAGAAAAATAAAGACCTTTTAGGCCAAAAATGGGTATTTCCTCTATGCTGTGCCCCATATGCCATGGAATCCTAGTTTCCAGGAACAAAGGCCGAGTTCCTTTAACAAGATGCTTGATCAAATTTCCTGGATTCCAAAAATAGCATAACAAGGAGAGTAAGTCACATTAATAATGCATTACTTGAAAAAGAGAGAAAAGGAAAAGAGGTATTAGGTAGACATTTTATCCATGGTAATTTAAGAATAATTTTACCTGGAAAAGGTGGGGGTGGCCCTCCTGGTCCTGCTGGCCCAGGAAATCTGTCCCCACCGGGAACAGCCCCTGGAAAACGGCCCCGTCCTCTACCACCTTGTGGAAATGCTGCGCGTGAACTGCCTCCTGGAGGACCAGCTTTACCTTCCCCAGACATTTGTCCTGATTGTGTAGCTGCAAATATCCAAATACTCATAAATAGCATTGATTAAAATAGTTCTCTGAAATGTAACCACTGTTATTAGAAATAACGCTATTTCAAAGTTCATTTACACTATACATTAACTTGCAAATGCCTTGGGCCTGTCCAAACTCCATGAGAAACACTGGTTAGGAAAACACTCACATATATTTAAGTTCTTTCAAAGTCTCAAAACATTCAGGCTTAAATGTATTTCCAATGAGCAAATACGAGTTAGTTTCAAAATACCAGTACTCTGCAGCAGCCAAGACCGAAATTCTCCAACAGAAATCTTAATTTCAGTAAGCACAGACCATTTAAATTTTGTAACATATTCTTCAGTTAAATCTTAAGGGCTAAAACATTAAAAGAAAAACAACCACGTGAATTTCTGTTAATTACGTGATCATTCATCTTATCTCTAAGTGGTAACAGTCCTAAGTGTGTAATGGCAAATCTTCTCCACAACCATTTTACCAAGTGGTGAAAGGCCTTGGTGCCCAGCATAAAGCCAATGAATATTTTCTGATTATTAGTGACTTCTCCCCCATAACACACATCCTTCAACCTAAGGGTCAGAGTGCAGATCTTCCTTTCTCTAGGGTGGGAACGAGGACAAGAATGGCAGGGCTACAAACCTTGCACACTGCTGAATAATATTGGGTCTGTGACACACAGAGAAAAATGGAGTATATTTCTAGTACACGGGATCACAGTCATAACCAGTAACTAAATCAAATTCAAAGCATGGACTTTTTAAAATGGATTCTCCAATGAACTAAATATTAAGATGACTTTTCTAGTAATAACATCTAACAAATGCTAGCAACATTGATTAAATGCACATCTTTAATTAAAACCTCTAAGGGGTTGCTTACTTTTCCTGGACTGCATTTCAAATTGACTCAGGAACTGTTTATTGCATGGAGTTACAACAGGATTCTGACCATGAAGTTCTCTTTTAGGCAACAGATCCATTAACTTTTTTGAGGATGCTTCAGATCCAACACCAACAAGGGCAAACCTAAAAGATGTTTAAAAGGGTGAGGGTCAAACCTGAGAAGGGATTAATAACGTTACAGCAATTAAAAAGGATATGGCCTTAATTTACTTTTATCTAAGAAAACTGAAAATATTTCTTAAAATAAAATTATACAAGTTCACACTTTCATCTTTAACTTTTTTATAGCAACATACCATACAATTCACTCATTTAAAGTATACAATTCAGTGGTTTCTAGTATATTCAGTTTTACAACCACCAATACAACCAATTTTAGAAGACTTTCATCACCCCAAAATGAGAACCCACAGCAATTAGCTCTCACTCCATTTCCTCCCATCCCCCAACTCTAAGGAATGACTAATCCACTTTCTGTCCCTATAGATTTGCCAGTTCTGGACATTTCACATACATGGAATCATACAATATGTGGTCCTTTGTGACTGGCTTCTTTCACTTAGTGTAATGTTTTCAAAGTGTATGCATGTTGCAGCATATATCAATACTTAATTTCTTTTTATGGCTGAATAACATTCCATTAAACGAATATACCACATTTTAAAAATCCATTCAGCAGTTGATGGACATTTGGGTTGTTTCCACTTTTTGGTTATTATGAACAACACTACTATGAAAAGATGCTCAACACCATTAACTATCAGGGAAATGTAAATGAAACCACAATGAGACACCATTTCACACCCACTAGAACGACTATAATCAAACAGACAATTAACAGGTGTCGGCGAGGATGTGCAGAAACCGGAGCCCTCATACACCGCTGGTGGTAACGCAGAAAGGCACAGCCACTTTCACAAACAATCTGGCAGTTCCTCAAAAGGTTAAACATAGACTCTGACACACAATCCAATAATTACACTCCTGGGTATATACACATACCTAACAGAACTAAAAACATATGTTCATGCAAAGCTGGTACATGAATATTCATAGGGGCATTACTGATAATAGCAAAAGTGGAAACAACCCCACTGTCAATCAAATGCCAGATAAAATAGAAAAATGTGGTATATCCATATAACAGAGTATTATTTAGCCATACAAAGTCCTAAGAACTGAAACATGCTACAACACTGACGAACCGTGAAAACCTTGAAACTAAGTGAAAGCAGTCAGTCATGTGGGACCACATATTGTATGATTCCATTTATAGGAAATGTTCAGAATAGGCAAATCCAGAGACAGACTGCCAGTGGGTACGGGACTCCTCTTTGGGGTGGTGCAATTTTCTGGAATTAGACAGCAGAGGTGGTTGCACAATCCTGAAAATATACTAAAAACCACTGACCTAACCGAAGACCTTAAAAGAGCAAACTTTACGGTACGCGATTTATATCTTAGTAAGAAAGAAAGATTAAAACAGAAAAAAATGAGTGACTACCAATTCATATAGTTACAGGATATTCTAGGTTACTCTCAGAAGGGCGCTTAGGAGCTTCGAACCCTTTTTTCCCTAATGTTCAAGATGGCCCTTTAATTAGATCCCTTATTCCAGCCAACAAACAACTTCTGCTGTTTGACTCAAGATTATCTTGGGTCACAACATTTACAAACTATTTAATGAATTCATTAATTCAACAAATATTTATTGAGCACCACCTCCTGCATGCCAGGCTCCATTCTATGGCCTGGGATACAACAGTTAACAGAACAAATCCCTGCTCTCATGGAGCTTACATTCTAGCGGGAGACAAGACAATAAACAAGTAACATACACAATAATAAAGGAAAAATAAAGGAAGGAAACAGTGCTGGGAGCAGAAGGGACTTCGCAGCGGTCAGGGACGAACTCTTTAAACAGAGGACTGAGTGAAGTGAGAGAGAGATCCAGGTGGGTATCGGGGGAATGTAAACCAAGAAGGAAAAACTGCTCAAGTCCTGAGTAGGAATGTGTTGAGGAACAACAGAGAGACGAATGTGGCCAAACCGGCCAAGGAAGGTGAAGGGAGGTAGAAGACAGGTCAGAGGTGGCAGGATCAGACCCCAAAGTGCCTGGTAGGCTGCAGATTCCAGCTTGTACTCTGAGTGAGACAGGAAGACATGAGAAGACTCTGAGCACACGAATATTGATGCACTTTTTTTCAACCTCTACTATGTGTCATACAGATGTAGGGGATTAGGGTGGAAGCAGAACACCAAGTAGAAGGCTACTGCAAAAGTTCAGTTAACAGAGAACAATGGCTCAGACCAGGGAGTAGAAGTGAAGTGTGTGAGAAGTGGTCAGACTCTGCATACATATTTTATGTATATTTATGAAAATATTCTTAGTTAGCATAAACTGTACAGAGACCAATATAAAATAAACATATTCTTCATTCTTCTGCATCCAGCAATTTGTCTTAAAAAAAAATTCCAAAATCTGCACTTGAATATTTATATAAATGAAACCTGCTACAACATTATTTATTTTTAATTTTTCTTTTCTATTTTTTTTTAAAAGATTTTATTTTTTCCTTTTTCTCCCCAAAGCTCCCCCATACACAGCTGTGTATTTTTAGTTGTGGGTCCTTCTAGTTGTGGCATGTGGGATGCCGCCTCAGCATAGCTTCATGAGCAGTGCCATGTCCGTGCCCAGGATTCCAACTGACGAAACCCTGAGCTGCCGAAGCAGAGCATGCAAATTTAACCACTTGGCCACAGGGCTGGCCCCCTAATTTTTCTTTCTTTTACAGATTTTACTTTTCCTTTTTCTCCCCATAGCCCTCTAGTACATAGCTGTGTACTTTTAGTTGTGGGTCCTTCTAGTTGTGGCATGTGGGACGCTGCCTCAGCATGGCTTGATGAGCAGTGCCATGTCCAAGCCCAGGATCCGAACTGGCAAAACCCTGGGCCGCCGAAGCGGAGTGCAAACCTAACCACTCCATCATGGGGCCAGTCCCTACATTATCTATGATAGGCAAAAACTGGAAACAACCCAAATAACCAAAAATAAGGATGGTAAAATAAACTACAGTAGCATACAAAGTATGACGGAAAGAACTAGACATTAGAGAGGATGTATATTTACTGACAAATATTTGTTTTATTCCTTGTGTTATAAAATGTGAATTGTAATCCTGGTGGGTTTTTTTGCAATAAAAATATACGTAGTAGGAAAAACCCTGAAAATATATTCACTAAAATGTTAAGAGTGATCATCTACAGATGGTGAGATTGTGGCTTTTTATTTTCTTACTTTTGGACATCTGTATTTTATAATGTTCCTATAATGATCCTACCTCGTTTGTATAATTTAACAGCCTAAGAAAATAAAGCACAACATCTATGTTCCTCATGTTATTCTCCAGTTGCTCATCTTCCCCCATCCCTTAATCACTGGGATAGTAACGCTTCTTCAAACTGTCATTTCAATAATCATTTCCATCACAGATGGAGAAAACTCAGGAAAATTAAAGAACAGACCTAATCTGCCCACACTTCCAGCTCCACTAGTTTTAGCGAGCTAGATCAAAGAGGAAGTGAAATGATTACAAAGCTTTGCCCAAGAAACTCCTGCCAATGCGGATAATGCATCTTACACATGCAGACAGTTAGCATTACCTTTAAGGAAAGTTACCCCCAAAATTGTAAGCACTAGCTACTAACTCATACTAAGAATAAAAACAGAATTAAAATTCTTACCCCTTTGACTGGCCATTTGCCCGATTTTCAAAAAATTTTATCTCCAAAATATCATTTACTCCCAGAGAATGAACTGCTTCAGTTAAATCTTCATCTGTTGTCCACTGCAAGACATTTCCCCCTCATTAACCATCAAAACATATCCAAGACGTTTACTGCTTAGTTTGTAAGAGTAAACTCAGAATAAACAAGAGAAAATGAATGCTCAGTGCAAATCTAAGTGCGGTTACTGCCAGCCAGTCTCCAATTTTTAAACAGCACAAAAGCACCTGAGGATGTAACTTCATCCCTTGACAGTTTTGGAAATCAGAAGGTACACACCCTTAGACATAAGACAGATGTTTTACTCTTAAAGAGTTTCTGATCTCTTCCATCTTTAAACTGCTATGATTTTAAATTTTCAGTAAAACCAATCTCACTTGTCACTTCCTCTCCTTAAAGGAAATTATTTGGGGAAATAAATCCCATCTTATGTTTGAATATAAGATGAAAAGAAGAAAACCTAATATGTACTGAGTACCTACCATGTACTTAGTAGTATCAAATACTTAACTCTGAAAACAATCCTGTAAGTCTTATTATGATTCCCATTTTACACATGATGCAATAGACTAATTACAATGACTAACTGCATCATGTGTAAAATGCAACAGACTAATACAGAGCACTAACAGAGCAGCTAAGATTCAAAGTCTTCCTCAGCAACCACGCTCTCCATAACTACACTGCTAGCGTCTCCAATATTATAAAATTGCTCAGACTGGGTGGTGGGGGATCAGTCAATTAGTTTTTTAAAAAATTTAAACGTTTTAAAATAAAATGCTATTAAGGAAGTGGAAGGGTGACAAGTTTTGCTATCTAGACAATTTTTAAAATTTCAAGTATATGTAACAGATGTTTCTAAGTAGAGATGGAAAAATTCTATAGGACTGTTTTAGTGAATATTTAAGATTTAATGCTAATAAAATTATAAATAGATACATTGAACATCCAGTTAATGAAACTCCCAACCAATCATCTTATATTCTCAAAAACCACCCAAATTAAAATAAAATGTATATAGTAGTACTTCCATAAAACAGATTTCAAATGTAAGAGCAGAAATGAAACTGAACAAGTCTGTGTTAAGTAGATAATGAAAGCTTTTTAAAACCAGGAGTTTTTGTCTCTTTCCTTCTACAGTTCTAAATCCTGATGAGAGCTTATGTGAGCATTTTTCTTGGTAAAATTGGGATACTTGAAGTGCAGTAGTAGTAAGGTAAAAAAAAAAAAGTGATTTGAAGACAAAATAATTGAACTATATTTAACTGGAATCTCTACCAAAACAAGCGGAATGACCACAAAATCCAAAACTAAGAAGATCTGGAATTTACGATGTTGTAAATGTACCTGTATTTCCTTCCTCACTGTGCATGCAAGCATACAAAACAACCAATCCAGTAACTTCAAATTCTCATTTTTATAGAACTGGAGAAAAACATTAACTACTGGAACAGTTCAAAACCAATCAGCAATAATTAAGTGCTTTGTTAAGCTACTTACCCACGTTAGGTTCCCAATGTACAAAGCAATTCTCTTCCCGGTGTACGTATACACAACGTTCGGTGCTGCTCCTTTACCCACGTCGTCACCAACGGTTGGTGGGAGAGTATCCATGTAATCCCTGTCTTCCGGGGCATCTCCATTATTTGCAGATGGAGAGATGACATCATCATATAAATCTATCTGATCATGCCCACCATATTCAGCTTCCTGAGATACAGAAATAATGCTCTAGATTATATAACAGTCAGACTATTCATTCAACTATTTTGTCTGAAAAACCTGGTAGAAGACAGAAAAAAGCCCAAAGACCCCAGTACAAATCTTCTCTCACTTTATGCCATAAATGGATTCTTGAACAGCGATGTAAAGTTAACTTCCACACAAAGAAGCCTATTTCCCCACTGACATTTATTATAGTGTAGGAAATAATGTTTGGGAAACATTTTCTCTGGGAAAAGAATGGCATGTAGACAAAGTAATATAAAGCCCTCCTTGGAAGTAAAATGTTAAAGTAAAAGTAATAAAACACGAATGCAAATAGATGAGCTTTGAAAAAAACTGACAATATCACAAACAAAAATCAGAGCCATTACAAATCTTTAATATTTGGCTGCAGAAAAATACAACTTATTTTCTATGGTGTCCAGGATCTTGCTTCCCTACCCTGTGAAAGCTATTAGTTTTAGAAAAAAGCAGGGTGAGCTAAGCCATAAGGAAGGGATGAAGAAACGTGGGTACCTAAATAATTCCAAATGTTGTAACAAATAAACAAAGGAAAGAGAAACAATGAATAAAATAAAGGTAAAACTATCCAAATTAGTATCTAGGAGTAGTTTTATTATTCTCAGTCAACAAAGAGTTAATGCTTACCTGACTTCTTAGATAGCTAGTCAATTAGCAAAAGATAGCTAGTCAATTAGCAACAGAAAGTTGATTCGAACAAGGATCTAGTAAACAGTAAAGCTTTGCCATTGAGTGTCACCAGCAGACAAAGCAATGCTAGTGGATGCCACTTACATGCCTAAATGATAAGCAAGGAAAATGAAAAAGAAACAGATACGTAAACAGGAGAAAAATGAAATGCAGGTATTGGCAGAACTCTCAATACTATTTAAATTGCCTTTAGTAACCATTCCTGGGCCACAGTCAGTATTAGAGGAAAAACTATTTTTATCTTTCTCCCCTTCCACCAGTAAGTACCTAAATCGATATGAACTGTTTTATTCTTATGAGGTAGAATATTTGAAATAACAAAGGAAGAGGAGGCAATTACAATTACAAAACAACTTAAGAGTTCAGACATAACTCATATCCTTTCCCATTAACACAATTCATTACAGATGAGCTGTTATACCAACGGCACGTAAGGAACAGCTAACGGTTTTAGGTACTAAGTGTTACACGAATAAAGAATGACCCAGAAAAAAACATTTGTAATTCGACTGTAAACAGACCAACAAAATATTGTTATTATAGGCCCCAAGAGAACATAACCATTGTTTTGTTATTCAGAAGGGATCCAGAGTAAAATTTCTTTTAAAAAACAAACAAACAAACAAAAAAAGAAAACTTAGAAAGGGAAATGCCATTTACATACACAGCCAAAAGGACCTGAAATTCGTAAAGTCATCTTCAGGTAATCTTCTGTATAACTGAGTTAACCAATTTACTAATTATATAACAGAATCTTTACATAATAATTTCCTTATGAGGCACAATGTCTGCAAGATTTATTTAGTAAGGGACCCAAGATCCTAGGGAAATCAGAAAACAAAGCCATCTTTAGCAATGGGCAGAAACCAAGACCACAAGTCACTGAATAATGCCATAATTTTATTTTGTTTGTACAACAATACCAAAAATAATCTTTCAGAATTGAGTTTTTGTTAAGCAAAGTAACATGCTCAAACTGCAGTGACAGTAAAAATTAGAAAAAAGGAGGGTGAGTTTTGTTAGGAATTTCAGTGTAGCTGAAGCTTCAGGTGGCGTGGCTGCAGCAGAGGTTCCATACACTTAAGATACTAAAAGGCTTCCCACAGGGGCAGTGGGCACTTTAAGGTCTCTTGCAATCTGGTTCTGTCTATCAAGCAGAATTATTATTATTATTATTATTATTATTATTATTATTATAATAAAAAGGAGTTGTTTCCATCCTCCTCACAATATATGGTCTGAGGGAGAGTAAAAAAGAATGCAAGAGTTGTTAACAGCAGGACTAAAATAAAAGTATTTAAATTTACACTTTCATGAAATAGGTCAATACATTATTTGTTTTTTCATTAGTTGTAAATCCAGGGAAATATTTACATAAGTAGACAATAATTTACAAGCATAATTGCAGCTACACTAACCTGGTGAATCACAATCACTTACTATTTTTGTCCATCCATGAATTCCTATGTTGACACCAACCAATTTTCCATATTGACATGATTCTACCAATATTTAGGATGAGCCATTTTGTCTGGTAGTTGGACTGCTTCCAAGTGGTTGAAGTGTGATGCTAAATGAGACCATGGTCCTGGGGTTTGATCTCCATGTGGGCTAGTTAGCTTCGCTCTGTTCCAAGGCCACAGCCTGTACTTCTAGCCCCAACGGTATACATTTGGACGTGGTGAAAAAATATTAATGAATCTGAACACATCTGCCGCCATTACTAAAACTGCAACTCAAAGCACATACTCTTGTAGCATAAGTAATCTTCCTTTCCAGCTTCAGCATATTACACCTATCCTTCACATTAGAAAAAAAATCCTACCCTCTGTTCCCACTTTAAAAAGGGGGAAAACATGCATATTCTGAAATTATGCCAACTGTGTATCACAAGTCACATATAAAGAATGTGAACTCTGAAAGTCTACTGAACAAACAAAATGGGGTCTACTTTGTCAAAGAGAAATGGTCAACAGTGTCAAGTTCTATGTAAAAGTCTTTACAATTAGTACTTTTGGGAAATTTTAATGGCATTCAAAAACAAAAAAAATCAACATTACGCCCTTTAATTATTTTAGGTACCAAATGCTGCCCAATCTTTACTATCTACTTTTCACAGTAGTTAATCACCAATAGAGCTGGACTTTACATGTAAATTCCAGTAAGCAACAGATCTTACGGTTTGTTAAAAAATCCACTAAGTAATTTTTTCATTCCCAACATTCTAAATCACTACAATCATTCTAAAGGCAAGGTATTCTCTCAAGATTTTACACTTCAAGATTATGTTCTACATGATATACAAGAAGCTGTTGCTAAGCCAGAGAAAACACTTAATAATAATATGGCTACTGAAATAACCAAAATTCTATTAGGTCCCTTTTAAGGCCATGTTTCTCAACCCTTTTTTCATTATCACTGCCCTCCTTACTCCAAGGAGTTATTTTTAGAGATATTTCCCCTAATCACCTCCCATAAAATTTTAGTATCAGAGATATACTGTACTCCATTATTGGGATGCCCATGATATAGCTGTACTACACTCTTCATTCTCCCTGACAGGCCCAACACCACATCTGGTGGTCTTAAACTGTAATGTATAATACCATTCCTGAATTATATGATACTACCAGTAATGGCACAGCAAAGGCCACTTGTTTCAAAGACCCTCTATTTAAAATAAATAAATAAAAGGAATTTAATATTCATTTTCATTTAGAGAAATATAACCAAGGGGAAACGTTACATTTTGTACTTACAAAAGAAAGAAAAATACTAGCAAGCAAAATCCAATAGCAAATAATCTAATATGTATATATCTTTTTAGGAAATATATGATTTTCTGATTTTGTCTAATTATGTTCTGAGTAGAAATCAAAATTAGTTTGTAATCCCCATAAAAAGTTCAACTAACGGTAAGGGAAGCCAACTTGGTATTAAAAATACGCCACATAAACCACAAAGTGGACAATTCACAGACAGCTGAATGAACCACACCGGTAAGTAATAAAAACTGAGCGAGAAGAGTTCTAGCTCCCCTGAACATCTCAACCTGCCTCACTCTTGACCTTACTGACTCCATTTTAAAGGCTTTTCTACTAAACACAAATTTATCAGAAATAAGGTTTCACTGATAATTGTCTAACAAACTTATTTTCCAAAACTGGGTAGACAACTGGCTGGAGCAGATACACGATGACGGAAGTCTAACGATCAGGAACTAAAGGCAAGTTGACTTAGGAGGATGTCTAGGTCCATAACTCGTGAGTGAATTTTGTTCCAGTCACTACCCAAATACATCTTCACTGGAAAGTTGGGTGGTCAGATTACGAAATCAGCACTGCCATCAGTGACCTACTGCCAGACAGAGCAATAACTAAATCCTACAGCAAGAGCTTTTGGTCCCCAGACAAGGAAAGTACACACAGTGTAAGCTTTCAAGTGCACAGAATTTTTGACTTTCCTCTCCCCGACCAACAAAATTCTACATCTAAAGATACACATAAAAGAGTGGATTCTATAATACATCACCTGTCAGAGTATTATAATTATGTGGGTGTCTCTCACCCCCACTACAGTGCACTCCAAGGGTAGAGACGATCTAAACGTTATAAGCCTCCTTGTTAGCATAAAACAGATACTCAAGAAGTATGTTTTGAACAACGGAGTTTTAAAATTTTTTATTCAGTTTTGGTCAAAATTAAAACTCTATAATTATTAAATACAAGACTAGTAAATATTACACTTGAGTTCAAATCCCAGTTCAAAGTAAATCGATACAACTATAGAGGCTGAAACAGAACCTCTTTCTTCTCCACTCCAAATTCAAGTAATCTAGAGGTTTGCAAGTAGTTCACCTCTCGATCCACTGGAGCAACTGTTCTCAACTTGGTTACATCCAAAGACCTTCCATTTGAGAACTAAAGAGAACCCGCAACGAATCGCCGAGTCCCCTGTGCCTTCTCCTTTCTTCCACCTTATTCCCTACTCACAAATTCATCTGGTGAAGAAAGAACTCTACTACAGTCCACCACCTTATTCTCACCTCATCCCCAAATTAAGGTTTCTTCTGAAACAGCTGAATGCCTCACACTTTTGGAAATAGTTTTATATTGTGCTTTACCAAAATACACACACACAGCTTCATAAAAGTATGACCATTTAAAGTAGAAGAAAATGGAAAATACATAGATTAGAGAGAATTTCAAAGTATACAAACCCAATTAAAATTGCAGCTCACATTGAAGAACAAAGTTTTTTTTAAATGTTTACAGCAGTTTAAAAGCCAAAAACAGACTGATTATACTTGGTAAAACATTTCACTCAACTACAATAAAATAAAAGTCATAGTTTACTACAGCAACCAGCAGAAATAAAGCCACCTGCTAATGAAAGAGTGCAAATTAAATTAATCAGCAATAATTTTGTAGTTGCCTCTAATTCTGATAAAATTTCAGAAAAATATTTCAATGAAAGTAACATTTTAAAAAACAGGATGAACCATGAAAATGACCAACTATCCTTTTGTGGCCACATTTTGTACAGGAATTACCACAGCAAGCAGATTACAAAAGCCAACGATATGCAAAACAACAGAAACAAGGCCTCTGTTTAACACCCCCATTAATCTATCCAAAAGTATAACGATTTTTCTAGTAAGATCATACAGCTACGTGCGAGATAGAACGCTATAGGTACAAGCCAACAGAAAATCACCTTCTGAAAAGAACCCTCTAAAGTAGTGTATGGGGCCACGAACTTCCAACGTCTTCCTAGCCCCCGCTCAGTCGGCGCGGGTCGGTGCACGGGGATGAGCAGGGCCCCCTCCACCGGCCGTGCAGCCTAGAGCAGGCCCACCCCAAAGCACGCGCGAAGGTTACAGGACACCCCACCAAGAGGCCCTGAAGGAAACCCCAATTCCTCCTTTTCTGCGGATGGAAAGGCAAAGACGGCCACTACTGAGCACAGCCTTGGACCCGGACCGCAGGGGCGGCCCTCTTTCGGATGGAATGCGACGCTCATTCAATAAACACAGGGAAAAGAAGTTTCCTAGAGCGCTTTGTCTGATGACCTTAAAAGCACGAGAGCCCGCGCAGCCCCAGATAACGCTCCCGCAGCCCGGGCATCGCACGTCCCAGCACAAACGCAGCGAGACCAACAAAGATGCTACGGCTTAACGTTTCACTACAACGGGTTACGTTTAAACGTTTCAAGGGGGCGGGACACGTTTAAAGCCAACTGGAAATTGTTTTCTTTTCTAATATGTAAACCAGGGCACCAAGCCATTCCTGGAAAAAAAAACAAAAGGCGCGGTGAGGATTTCCAGCTTCCCCTGTTTTTAAAAAATCCTGAGCCCTAGGCACGAACAAGATCCTCAGTGGAGGGGGCAAAAAACCCAAAAACCATGAGCCCGTGGGGTTTTATTAGGCTTCTCCTACGGACCTGGAAAATACAAAAAATAAGGCCTTTCGGGGCGCCGCAGGAGGCACGGTTCTGTCTCCAATGTGTCACGACGCGAGGGGCGAAGGCGGGTCCCCGCGAGGACGCCCCCGCCCGGCCTCGCCCCGCGCCCGGGGGCGGCCGCGTCCCCGGCCCCGGCCCCAGACCCCGCGGACGTGCGCGCCGAGCAGCCTCCGCGCGGCCGGGAATGGGGAGGCGGTGGGCACAAAGGGCCCGGGCGGGCCGGGCGCCCCGAGGCGAGGCCAGCGGCGGGAAGGCGGCGCGCGCCCGGGCCCGGCCTCCCTCGGCGACACGCGGCCCGCGCCCGGCCTAGCGCGGCGGGAAGGCGCCGCCGCCGACAATGCGGCGCGGGCGGCGGGCGCGGCGAGGGCCGGGGCTGCACGGGCCCCACCTCCGCGCTCCGGCCCCGCGCCCGGGCCCCGCGCCGCCCGCCGCCCGCGCAACGACGCGGTGGAACGAGGGCCGCGGCCGGCGGCCGGGAGGCGCCCCGCGCACGGCGCCCGCTGCAGCCCCCTCGCCCGCCCCGCCGAGCCCGCGCGGCGCCCGCGTACCTGGTTGAACTCCTCGCCCACGTCCGCGTAGATGTCGATGTGGTCCACGCCGTCCGCCATCTTCCTCGGCCTCGGCCGCCGCCTCCTGCAGGCCCGCCCGCCGCGGCAGAGCAGCGGGTCGACGGCGCGGGGCGGGGAGCGGCGGGCGCGCTGCGTCACTTCCGCTGCCCGAGGACGCGCGCGCGGGCGGGGGGAGGCGGCCTCGGCGGGCCGGGCGGGCGCTTCCGGGGCGCGCGCCCGAGCGTCTCCGGGTCGCGGTCCCTCAGCGCGGCCGGCGGCGCCCTCAGACCGGCGGGCCGGGTCTCGTGTCCGCCCCCCGGTCGCCTCCGCCCCGAGCGCGGCTCCTCAGGCGAGGCTCCCGGACGCGCGGGGGTCGGCGGAAGGCGCGGGCCGGGGGCGCACGCCCCGCAGCGGGGAGCCGAGGCCGAGGCGGCGCGGCCGCGGGGTCCGGCCGGCGCGTTTCCCGCCCGGCTGTGGTCCGAGGCGTCCGCCGGCGGAAGCCCCCCAGCCCTGCTGCTTCGCTCACTTAACTAGGCCGCCAGCTGGAGCGCGTCTGGGGGCGACGGCAGGGCCCCAGGAGGCCGGGCCGGGGCCTGGCGGCCGGACGCACGGACCCCCTCGGGCCCTTCGCGGCCCGGGGCGCGTGACCCCCGCTCCGGTTCCATCCGGAACCTGCAGAGTCGCGGCGGCAGCGTCGGCCCCGCAAGGAGGGAGGTTGGGGAGGGTTAGACGGGTTAACAGGCAGAGCCCCGCGCTGCTGTGCCGCTGGGAAGTAAGATGCCCTGTTTCCCGGGGGCTTCAAGGCAGCAAAGAGCCGCTTAGGATCCGGGGCGAGGGCGTGTGTTCCGTGGATGATGGGGTCGCCGCAACAGCGGCCCGTCAGATGCCACGTCCACCGCGGAGCTGGGGGCGGGTTGCCCTCCCCGGCGAAAGGGACGTTGCAGAGATGCTGCAGGATCCTGGCGGAGGGAGAGCCTGGGGTGTCCGGGTGGGCCCGTGGTGATCCCGAGGTTAAGTGCGGGAGCGGGGCGAGGGGAGGAGCCGTGAGGGTGGAGGCCGTCCGTGTGCCTTCACCGCCCCTAAACCGGATGCCCCCGAAAAGGCAGCTGCCGGTGCGCCTGCTGCTTTCGGGCCGTGGGGTTTTCCCGCTGGCTGCTTTATAAGGTGTTCTTCTCGTAGGTTTGATTTCTGCTCCTGTGCTATGTATGTTTGGGAGCGTGTTCCTTTTTATTTATGGTGCTTGAGATACACCGGACCTCCTGAATGTGTTGATCAGTGCCTTTCATGGGTTCTGGGAAATTTTCAGCCGTTACCTCTTCACATGCTGCTTCTGCCCCCACTTTCTTCTCTCCTTCTGTAACTCCAATTAGGTGTCTGTCAGATCTTTTCCATCCACTGTTTCTCTTACCTTCTCTTTTTTTATATTTTCTAGATTACTAATTCTCTCTTCTATGGTGTTAAACTTATGTATTGAGCTATTTTGGGGGGGGAGAGGGAATTTTAGGTTCTAGAATTTCTACTTGATTCTTTTAAAAATCTGTTCGATTCATTATTTTTCTTTAAAGATTGGCACCTGAGCTAACATCTGTTGCCAATCTTTTTTTTCCCTTCTTCTCCCCAAAGCTGTCCAGTCCATAGTTGCATATTCTAGTTGTAGGTCCTTCTAGCTGTGCTATGTGGGACGCTGCCTCAGCATGGCCTGATGAGCGGTGCCATGTCCAATCCCGGGATCCGAACTATCGAAACCCTGGGCCGGCGAAGTGGAGCACTCGAACTTAACCGCTTGGCCCCAGGGCCGGCCCCTAGATTCATTTTTATAATGGCTAACTCTTTGCCAAAATTGTCAATCTTGGCTTTTATCTCTTTGAATATAGTAGGCATCGTTGGTGTCCAGTCTGGGTCTCTGATAGGTCCAATATCTGGAGTCCCAGTGGGTCTGTTGTAGGTTCTTCGTTCTAGTTATTTGTTGTGTATTGTTTAAGCTGGTTCTTGCTCCTGTTGTCACCTGTCTTTGTATGCTAGACATTGTAACAGAAACACTTGAAACCCTAGTGAAACATATGATGATTTCTTTTCCCCACAGAGGATTTCATTTTCTTCTGGCCGGTGCCTCAGGATGCCAACAAACAGGATCACTCTAATCCAGAGCGTTGGGCACTTGGGGGGACTGATTTAGTCTGGTTCACTCCACCTTCCAGGGTGCTGTCCTTCTGAGGACCAGCTGAAAACAGGTTTACCAGAGTCACCACTCTTGACAGGTCCTAGACTCCATATTTTGTTCCCTAGATTGCTTCTGAATCTGGAAATGCCCCCAGGGCAAAAGTGCTCTGCATGTGTGGACCCTGTCCTCTTCTGCTTCTTGGCCAGCTAATTTCTCACTCACTACCTGGTTAGCTTTTGATGATTTAAAAATGTTGTTACAGGGTACCTCCATACTTGGCAATGTTCAAAAAATGAAATATTATTATAGATTACAAAGGATAACGCGTAATAATAATGACAACAATGACAAAAAACTCTACCACTTATTGAGTACCTTCTGCGTACCAGCCTCTTGGTTGGACCTCTTATAGTCCTTAATGTAAGTAGAGGAAAGATTGGAGACTTGGGTTCTTGTCCTGGCTTGACAACTGATGAGCCAAGTAACTTAGACAAGACCAACCTCAAGTCCTCCATGAAGATCCCTCTCAGTTCTTAAATTCTGTTATTCAAATCTACATAGAATTGAACGTCCAAGGCGCCTTGGGAGGAACTTGCCGGTGGTATGTTAAATGTTGCAGAGGAACTTCCTGCTAGCCCACCTGCGTTAGTTTCCTATTGTTGCTATAACAAATTACCACAAATGTAGTGGCTTGGAACAATGCAAATTTGTCATCTTACAGTTCTGGAGATCGGAAGTCCCAGACGGATCTCACTGGGCTGACATCAAGGTGTTGGCGGGGCACTCCTGGAGGCTCTAGAGGAGAATCCGTTTTCTTACCTTTTCCATCTTATAGAGGCTGCCCACATTCATTCTTTGGCTGTGATCCCCTTCCCACAGTTGCATCACTCCAAGAATATAAACAATATAAAATCAAAGTATTTTAGAAGAGTGGCAAAGAGGCTGGAAAGGAGATAAATAATGTTCTAAGGTTCTCTGTACATCTGCAGCTTCTCTTTATAGAGAACTTGCTCTCCGTTTCCTTGCACGCGGCTGTGAGACACTGGCGTCCTCAGCTCCAGAGTTCAGATAACCACCATTCCAAAAAATGGCCAGCTGTTTTAGTTTCAGTTACAAAATCTAAGGAGAAAGCAACTGACTAGCTCAGTTTTTATCGGAGTCTACTCCTAGTCCAATCAAGTTTGTCTAGGGGTGGGGTGGCAGAGTGAAAATGTGGCTTGCAAATTCTACTCTGTCAGTTAGGAAGGGTGGAGAATTGTCAGTGAAAGATGGTTGCTTTGAGCTAAGCAGACACCCCAAAGGTTGTGTAACACGTTCCACCTATTGGATGGCAGCACACAGACGAAGGCCTGATGGTTGGGAGAGGCAGATTCAAATCCATAAGTATTTAATACATGCTGTCATTCTGGCTTGCTCCAAATAAGCCAATGTCATAATCTCTGTAGGAACATGATTTTGGTTCTAAGAGACCACAGGCCATAGTTTAGCCCTGTGGTCCCCAATCTTTTTAAAATATTCCTCTCAGTATGACCTTTTTAAACATGCACCCATAATATATGAATATGTAAATATTTTATTAAGGCATTTCATGTGAACATTTTTATACCGTGAACAAACATGCAAATATAAAATTTTAAAGAGTGAAATGAACAAGATTTTTAAATGTCTTGCTAATCATAATGGCTTCATATTATCATTGGTGGATGTAAATCCATATTTCAAATAGTCGTCTTGAAATTTTTGAGCCTCCTCGTGTCAAGTCTGGTTACATCATCATTGTTTTCATCTCAGTATGTGGCTGACAAGAGTTCGTACCAGAAGTGGACAAGTGTTGGCTCTGCCGTTTTCTTGTATTTCAGTTGTACTTTCATTATTAGTATCAGTTATTTACCATGGTTTCTTAGGATTCTTTTTAAGACACTCAGGCGTTTTGTGATGGTTAGCTTAGTTAAAACTGGAAAATATAATCTATGAGTTGATGTAACTGGACTCTCAAACTGCCAGCTGTCATAATATACTATCACGTGAAGTGTATTAAGTGCCTGTGTGAGGGATCCCTTTAGAATCCTCTGCATTGGAGGGGGAATCCCCCTCTTTCCTCAGGATTGCCCTCAGTGAGAGGGATTATGTAGAAAGTGAAAGAAGTTAATGATTCAAAGCTCCTCGCTTTCATGGGCCCCTAATCCTTTCCATTCCACTTTCCCCTCTGTCATACATCCATCCTTCGTGTTGGATGGGTGTTGGACTGGCAGCGGGCATCTTTTGGGATCTAAGTGGAAGCTGAATGGGCTGGTGCATTTAATTTGGGTTTAATGGAAAAGATGTATGTGTAAGTTATCATTAGCCTTCCTGATGTAGGAATGCTTTCCAGGAATATTTTTACACTGCCGACTCATCTAGCTCCTGGGACACGAAGATGCAAGGCCAGAGGTCAGATCGTGATCTGAGTGTGTCCAACCATGCTGGGTACTAGGAGGATGGGGGTAGTGGAGGAGAAACAATTCGAAATGTATGGAATCAGATACTGTTCTTTAGAGAATTTGTCTAAAGAGACATGCAAAATTATAAGTGGAAGATTTGGTTCTCATTAATGCCTAGTCAAAATGGAAGTCTCTACTGGCAGGAATACACTAAATAATGAGGCATATAAAATTAACAACTCACCACACATTTTTTCTTTCTTTTTTTTTTTTAGATTGGCACCTGAGCTAACAACTGTTGCAAATCTTTTTTTTTCTCCCCAAATCCCCCCAGTATATAGTTGTATATATATATTTTTTTAGTTGTGGGTCCTTCTAGTTGTGGCATGTGGGATACCACCTCAGCGTGGCCTGATGAGCAGTACCATGTCTGCACCCAGAGTCCAAACCGGCAAAACCCTGGGCCACCAAAGCAGAGCATGCAAAGTTAACCACTTGACCACGGGGCCAGCCCCCCATTTTTTCTCTCCTTATGAGAAAAATCACATGAAATTGAAATTTCTGTGTTTCTTTTCTTCTTCTAAATAACAATTTGCTTTCATTCCTTATTTTGGATTCATAATTTTTTGTTCTTTTTCTTTAAGAAAGCTCCCAAAATACGGTTGTATCAGGCCACAAAAAACCTAGATTCATGCCTGCCACATACCTGAGTGACATGAAACCATTTGACATATGAATTAAGTAAGAACAATAGTGTCAATTCATATATTAAATAGTCGTTAAACTTAATTTTTCAATTTTTTAAATAAAAAATATAAAAGTATGTGGTCTAATATGTTTCCATATCTCAGTGATGAGATTTGTATGCTCCCCTTCAGAGACAATGGGTCAAACCAACTATTTTGCTATGGTTGAATAAGAAAGGCTTGCTGCACGCCTAGAAAAATGGGGCATCCCACCCTCCACTGCCTCTCCTTGAATTGGTCACTCACACATTTCAAGCACTGCACTTCTGTCACCAAGTTCTGTTAGACTGAACCATATAAAATTGTAGTTTTTATAGGTCAAAAATGGTCTAACATTGGAAAATTCATAGGTTCACCATAGTATATCATTTAGGATGCATTCAGCTGCATGTAAAAGAAACAAGACTCAAATTGACATAAACAATAAGGAAACATATTGTGAGGATATTGGTGAACTCACAAAATTGACTAAAAGGCTTTAGAAGCAAGTTTGGAAAACAGGCAGAAACCAAAGAAGGCAAAGTAGAGGTTTGAGACCCAACTCTGTCATTTTGACCCAACTGTGCCATTTTGAGCAAGAGTTACTTAACCTCAATGGGACCTGTTGAAAAAAATGGGGATAATAATATCTACCTCAAATGGAGCATTAGGTTAAGGATGAGAGGAATGGAAAGGGGCCAACAATTATTGAGCATAGAGTAATGTGTGCCAGTCCCTGAGATGAATGCTTTATATGCATCAACTCAAATTAGAAAGTATATGTACAGTGTGGGGGATGGGGGAGTTGGTAATCCTTAGAAGCACAGATATCACTTTAGCATTCTCTGGGAGGATGTGTCAGTCACAACCTAGCAGGAAAGAGATGGCACACTCAACGGGAAAAATGGAGGAGAATTTAATGGAGTAACCATTTATGAGGGTGTGGGCAGAGTTAGGAGACACCAATAAAGGATGATGAAGCACTGTAGGGCAAGCCTGGAGGGACAAAGGAGTAGTCAGCAACTAAAACTCAGGAAGAGACGTGTGAGAGCAGGTGCCCGACTCTGCTGTGGCCTGCCGTGGAGGCACAGTGCAGAGCACCCGGAAAACAAAGACCTGATATTACTCCTCTCTCGACCTTAGACCTCCTAGTAGGGCCTCCCATCAGTTAAACCCAACTGGAAGTCAGAGGGAAAGAGGTACCATTGATATGGTCCAAGAAGGTCACCCACTGGGGCAGAGAGCAGGGTGGAAAAGGGTGGAAAGTGGATTCGCAGGGGCAGAGGAGAATATCTAGCACAGAAAGTGTAGAAATGAGCAAAGTTACCTCGTATATATGTTCTCTTGTGGGATCAGAAAGATTTAATCCACCTGTTTGGAGACCAGGGACTTCAGAGAAAGGATCTTTCTAGGCTGGGCTTACATCAGAACCTGCCTTGTTCTAAATTCTAGCTCAAGGGTGATGAGATTAGAGTGTGTTAGTCAACTCTGATTAAGCCTTCCACAAGGCCAATTCAGTGATTAAATTAACAGTGAGCACTTACACCAGTTTTTAAAAATGTCTGCTCGTCACTCAAAGTCAAGAAGAAATGTTGCATCTCAAGAGCTAGGTAAGCTGTTATGGAGCATGGGTTCTGACTAGCAAGCTGCTGTATCCCAAACTCCATCTCATTTTCATGGATCCTCCCCAAATTAAGCTAATCCTGCCACTCACCCCTTTTTCTGTATGTGGTCTCTCTTCTTCAGTAAACAATCCCGATTACATGGGGCCAGGAATGGAACTACCTAGATCAAGTTACAAACTCTGCACTAGCCTCCAACAGCATTAAGATGGGCCTTGGAAGCAAGCAGAGCTGAAGAAAAGAAGGTAGGTGATGAGGAGACGGAGGAGGACGATAAGCCCTTCTATCACGCTTACTATTCTGTGAATTCCTTGAGGTCAAGGAACACATTTTACTCATCTTTATATTCCCATAGCATCTGGAAGAATGCCTTAGTTGTATAAGGTATTCAATGAATCTTGACTTAATTTAATCAGTAAAAAGAATCAACAAATTTCAGAACTGAGAAGGATCTATGAATCCAAGTCCCCCCTTTTTTTACAGAAGAGAAAACCTAAACCTAAATAGGTTGGTGGTAGAGCAGTGTTGGTCCCACTATACAAATCTTTGAATAAACAGGCAAAAGTAATTGGGACTGAAATATAGGGGTTTACTAGGTAGTGTTGAAAAGAATGAAAGGAGGGACTGGCCCTGTGGCTGAGTGGTTAAATTCATGCACTCCTCTTCGGTGGCCCAGGGGTCACGGGTTTGGGTCCTAGGTGTGGACCCAGCACCGCTCGTCAAGCCATGCTGAGGTGATATCCCACATAGCAGAACTAGAAGGACCTGCAACTAGAATATACAACTATGTACTGGGGGGCTTTGGGGAGAAGAAGAAACAAAAAAGAAGATTGGCAACAGATTTTAGCTCAGGTGCCCATCTTTAAAAAAAAGTGAAAAAAAATGCAAATTGTGGAAAAGCCTGGGCTCATTCAGTCTCAAACCTCTTGAATTTTCCTTTAAATATTTCTCAAATACTTTCTATTGTACTATTATTATCCTGACCCAGGCCTTCATCACTTACATCACCAGCAAAGATAATCTATGCAAGTACTAATTTCACAGTGGGGGAAAGTGACTTACTCTAGGTCATAGTTAGAACGGATGCATTTTGTTCCCTCCTTAAGAACCATTTTTGAATTTTGCCTGAAGTGGGAATGGAATCCTGATCTACTGGGAAACACTGTTGCCTTAGTTTTCCTCACTTCCTTTGCAGCTAGGACAGCATTGTGACCTGGTTCTGGCCAATGCAACCTCGTTGGAATTCTGCTAGGAGCACAGGAGAAAAGTGTTTGCTTTCTTCGTACGTAGGATAGATATAAACTTTCTCCCTGCCCTCTCCCTTTTTTCAGCCTTGAATGTAAACTTGGTACCTAATGGCCTTATGGCAACCATATTGCAACCAAGAGGCAATAAATATGTAGGCAAAAGCCAGCATGATAAAGAGAGTAGAATAGACAGAGATAGCCTGTGCTAAAGCTCTGTTCTGGAGTATGATAGAGCTATTAAATAACTTCAGACGTTGTTAGAAAAAAATTGTATGTTATACTGTTATATATGTTAAATACATTATTCAAAAAATTAAAGGTAACCTCCAAAATCAGAGAGACATGATATATAGCCTTCACACCAGGAGAAAAAAGGTGGGGAGATGGAAATTTTTGCTAATCTAACTGGAACCAGGAAAGGAGAAAAGAAAGAAAAATAGAAGTATAAATAGAAAACACAAAATAGGATGATAGTGTATGTCCAAATACATCAGAACACAACCAGTGCATCTCCAACTACACTCACCAATTCAAAGACTTAGGTTAGGGGCTGGCCCGATGGTACAGCGGTTAAGTGCGCACGTTCCACTTCAGCGGCCTGGGGTTCACTGGTTCAGATGCCGGGTGCAGACATGGCACCACTTGGCTAAGCCATGCTGTGGTAGGCGTCCCACATATAAAGTAGAGGAAGATGGGCACAATGTTGGCTCAGGGCCAGTCTTCCTCAGCAAAAAGAGGAGGATTGGCAGCAGTTAGGTCAGGGCTAATCTTCCTCAAAAAAAAAAAAGATTATCAGAGTCAATTTGATGTTGAAATCGTCCAGAAGACATAGCTAAGCAAAGACTTGCAGGAGGGTTGAAAATGAAGGGATACGAAAGGAGCAGCAGGAGGTACTGGCTGAACCACAGAGAGCATGGCTCTATTAAGATCGGGTAAAAGAGAACTTAGCCACTAATAAAAATAAAGATAGGAATAGATCCTTTAAAGAAATGTAGGAATGCATGAAAAAGTACAGAGTAGAAGAGAAATCACTGTGTAGAGGCAACTACTGTTAACATTTTGGATATTTTCTTTGAATATTTTCCTTTGCTTTTTCCATGACTGGAAATAGCTGTGTATTTTTTTATGCCATAGAAAATTAATATATGATAATTATGGAAAAATTTTGACAATGCCTAAAAGTAAAAAGGGGAAAATAAAAATTAGCCTTATACTCAGAGCTAATCCTATTACCATTTCACACATATCTTTCCAGATATTTTGATGCAAATGTATAAATATACATCTTTTTAAAAAAATGGCATTGTAATATATGCCCCCCTTTCACCCAAGGATATAATGTAAAAATCTGTATCAATAAATATTCCTCCGTATCGCTTGAATGCATATATATTATCCATTGTGTAACTGTGCACTGACATTTCTCAATGCACATTCTCACAAAGTTGAAATAATACTGTGTATCGTTTTCCATCTTGCTTTTTTCACTTACTATAAAATAAGCAATTTTTCGTGTTATTGAGATTTTTTCATAAAGATAAATTTGAATGATCAAATAATATTTTATGTCTGTGCATAACTGACTTAGCTTATTACTCTATTGTTGAATATTTAAGTTGTTCACAATTTTTCACTTATAGATGCTGCAACAATAATCACTTGTCAGAGTAATTTTTTTTGGTTAGGAAGATTCACTGAGACAGCATCCGTTGCCAATCTTCCTTTTTTTGCTTGAGGAAGATTAGCCCTGAGCTAACATCTGTGCCAATCTTCCTCTATTTTATATGTGGGTCACCGCCACAGTGTGGCTTGACGAGTGGTGTAGGTCCTTGCCCAGGATCCAAATCTGTGAACCCCAGCCACTGAGGCAGAGTGTGCGAACTTAACCACTACACCTTGGGGCCAGCCCCAGAGTAATTATTTTAATGAGACTTAAGTCCCCTAGATTTTCCCCCAAAGTTATTCTAAATTCAAGGAAGTCATCAGCAAGGCATTAATTGAATGTCTAATTAGTAATTAATACTTATACAATGAGCATATTTGCCCTGGGTAAGTCAAATTTATGATTTAATAATGTTGAATTGAATTGCTGATTACGTCCTTCATAGTACAGTCAATCTTCTTAGGAAATCTATGTGGATAAGACAGTGGCTTCTGTTTTATAAGATTTGAGCAGCTTCTTACAATTTTTAGGTGTTACAGCCTTTTCTAGTTGCTTCTTTGCTTTTTCGTTATTTAATGGGGCAAATCTAGGATTTATTTGATGCTAAGTCTTTGGTAACATGATCCCCGATTCGCAACATTGTTCTTCCCTGAATCTCTGCTTCTCTTCTTCCTGAGGACTGCTGGGAAGGCCCCGTTGCCTGAAGCTGTGATGTCCCAGGAATCAAGGGAGCAGGCCCAGCATGGGGCCACATGAGGAGCTGGATCTGCAGACTGAGGGTGAGGGGCAAAGGCAGACATTAGAAGTCAGAGAATTGTGCCAGGACTTGAAAAGCCAGGAACAGAAGAGAGATTTGATGCAGAGTCTGCAGTCTGGGCCTGTTTCTGCTGGCTTTCTGGCATTTACCTCCATATGGTGCAAGGAGTGGGTTCAGAGTCAGGAACAGCACTGTCACCCACAGGCTCCTCCTCACCCCCCTCACCTTACCTGCTTCCGTGGGTTCGGTGGTGTCACAGCTTCCCTATGTTCACAAGGAGGAGGGCCCTGTGTTGGTTTCCCGTGGCTGCTGGAATAAGTTACCACAAACCCAGTGGCTGAAAACAACGCAGACTTATCATCTCACAGTTCTGGAGGTCAGACGTCTGACGCGGGTCTCACTGCCTGGAAGCGGGGTGTTGCCAGGCCTGCGCCCCTTCCTGGAGGCTACAGTGGAGAGTCTGTTTCCATGCCTTCTCCATAAAAGATCAGTCCTCGGACTTAAAAGATGTCTAGAGGAAACCTTTGGCTGTGTGGTTGCTTGCGTGGAGGCCACCAAGCCTGTACCACAGACGTCCCTTTTGAAAACTAAACAGCCCCAAGGAGGATACGTTCTGCAAAGCCCACTTCAGATGTGGCCACAGAGAAGAATGGACAGGAAGACCCTCCCACAGGACAACACCTAGGGTCATGGAGAGGAAGGGAGAAGGATTCAAGGGAGAGGTTCCCACCTCCCCCGCCCACCCACTCCCAGGCAGCAGGAATAGCAACGCCAAGTGGGATAACCTGGGAATTTACTCCAGTCCCAGGGCAGGAACACTGCAATGACTGCCCTGCTGGGTTTGATGACTGCTGTGAACCACAGGCACCTGGGTCTTCCCCATTCGTCTCTTTTTCAAGTAGATTGTTTTAAAAAAATATATTGGCTATCCCATTCCTGCTCTACAACTTATAGCAGAAAGATTGGAGGCAAGGAACTTGTCTTCTAGTTTATAGGCTGCCAGACCATAAGGAATTATATGTGGACATCCAGAGATTGTGATTTAGCAGGATGCAGAAACTGGATGGGACTTTGGTGGTTTCTGACCCCAGGGAGGAAACAAATGTGTGGAGGAAGGGTGCATGTGGATATTGTGGTGGCTACAGGGCAGAATAGGCCAGAGACCGTTAGTGGCCCCTCAATAACTCTTCTTTCTTAGTATTAGAAGTCTTGGCCAGCCTGGTGGCGTAATTTGTGTGCTCTGCTTCAATGGCTGAGTGTTCAGATCCTGGGTGCAGACCTACACACTGCTCCTCAAGCCATGATGTGGTGGCATCCCACATACAAAATAGAGGAAGATTGGCACAGATGTTAGCTCAGGGACAATCTTCCTCACCGAAAAAAAAAAAGGAAAAGGGGCGAGCCCAGTGGTGTAATGGTTAAGTTCGCATGCTCTGCTTTGACAGCCCGATGTTTGCAGGTTTGGATCCCAGGCCTGGACCTGCGCACTGCTCATCAGGCCATACTGTGGCAGCCGTCCACATACAGAGTGGAGGAGGATTGGTACAGATGTCAGCTCGACTACAGTCTTCCTTAGGCAGAGGGGGGAGGATTGGCAACACATGTTGGCTCACGGCCAATCTCCCCCCTCCTCACCCCCCCGAAAGAATGGAGATTGTTAAAAAAAAAAAGCAACAACAACAGAGTCTTCAGCTTGGCGTGTGGCTGCCCAGAAAGGCCGTATACTTCCCAGCCTTGCTTGCAGCTAGAGGACTCGCGTGATTAAGTCCTGGGTAATGGGATCAGAGTAGCGGTGATATTTGTGGCTTCTGGGTGGCACTCTTCAAGGAGTAGCATACCCCTTCCTCTTTTCCTTCTTGCTGGTCAAAATGTGATATGACCTTGAGCCATGTGGGACCGTGTAGACCAAGAGAGCACCCTGTGGATGGCGGAGCAACGAGATGGAAGAACTCGGGCCTGACGCTGCGGAGTGACACAGCTGACTTTCACAGGAAAGAGAGACATCCTTTCTCCTGTAAAGCCAGTGCAGTCGCGTGTCACTTAGTGATAGCGACGCATTCTGAGAAATGGCTCGTTAATCGATTTCGTTATTTTTATGAACATCACAGAGTGTAGGTACATAGACCTAGATGGCACAGCCTACTACACACCTAGGCTCTAAGGCACAGATTAGATTATAAGATTAGATTATAAGATTATATGGGACCACGGTTGTGCATGTGGTCTGTCGTTGACCAAGACATCGAGATGCAGCACTTGACTTATTATTTTAAGTCTATCTGTGTGGCTGAATCTATTTAACTTTCAGAAACATGTCGAGTTTCAGGTGCTTTAGGAAATTTCTCATGAAAAGTGTCAAACATATACCAAAGTTGAAAGAATAGTATAATAGCTTCATGTGAACTCACCTGTAGCTTCCACAACTACCATTTCATCTATCTGATTTCAGCTAAACCCACAATCCCCTCTCTCCACTGGAGTATTTTGAAGCAAATCCCAAATATCATATCATTTCTTCTGTAAATACTTTAGCATGTATTTCTAAAAGATAAGAATTCTTTTTCAAGAATAAGAGTTTCAAATGCTTTTGAGTAAAACAAATGCCGCTATCTAGTAGAGTTGAGCATATCTCTTTAACATTCAGGAGAATGGTCCAGCTTGAAGGTACTGCCTCAAGAGGCATCCTCATGTGGATGGTGTTTAAGGCCTCGGCAGTAGATGAAATAACCCAAGGAAACTGGTTGAAAACAGAGGAATTGCATCAGTTCAGACGAGCACAGTTTTCTTTCCCTGGCGTCAGGCAGCATGGGGAATTGGGAAAGACGGGGTAAATGCACAGGGATAAGAAGATTTTGTGGACATTGTTTCCACTACCCAAAATCCATTCCTCATCTTGATTTGTTTCTTTTTTTAAATATTGGCCCTAAGCTAACATCTATTGCCAGTCTTTTTCTTCTTCTCCCCATAGCCCCCCAGTAAATAGTTGTAGATTCTAGTTGTAGGTCCTTCTAGTTCTTCTATGTGGGACACAGCCTCAGCTTGATGCCTTGATGAGCAGTACTAGGTCTGTGCCCAGGCTCCGAAATGGTGAAACCCCGGGCCGCCAAAGCAGTACATGTGAACTTCACCACTCGGCCACGGGGCCAGCCCCCCATCTTGATTTTCTTTGGAGACAACCACCCTAGCTCCAATCTCATTTTGTAGGTCTCAGTTATTTGTTCAGGGTTGGTCATGTGTGTTAGTCACAGTTGATGAGATGCAAGGAATGTTTGCTGAGATTTCTAGGAAATCCTCTCAGCTCTTCAGGAACTACTTGCATCTGCCTGGATGGTGTGGTGTGATGGAATGTGCTGGAACTGCTGCTGTCGTTTTGTTCTCATGGGAGGATTCTAGAACTACCCGAGGGCCTTGGTGTAGAGACAGGGGATGAAGCCAACACTGAGTGGACAGATGGAGAGAAACCCAGTCCTTAATGACATGGTTCGTGCTGCAGGTTCAAGCTTCTCCCAGCCAGCCTTCAGTCTGGATCTTGGAGTTATGAGTCATGAGCTAACAATTTGACTTAGTTGTTTCAACTGCTTTACACTGGATTTTCTGTCACTTGTAATACAAAGCATTCTGACTGATAGAGTAGGCCGTGAGGTCAATGTTTTTCAAGAGCTCGAGGAACCCCAGTGCTGGTCATCTCAGTTTTAGCATGGGCAGGTGATATGTTTCCGTAAGAAAAATAACTAGATTATGTCCTCTGCTCAATATATTTCCTTGGTGTTCAGTAGCAATAACTGCATAGTGCGTTTTGGCAGACAGGTGGATTTCCTCCAGACTTTGTCTAGTGGCTTATGGCTTCTACAGCTACTGGCCAGTTGCAAGGGGTAATGTGGTGCTTAAAGGTATGGGTAAGTAGCAGATGTGGAACCAGCTGCTGTGAAAGAATGTGTTCTGGGTAGAGAAATGCAGTGAGTTGTGTATAAAATCTGCTTTGATTATTCTCTGTAGAAGCACAGCGTGGAGGTATTGCTCTAAGACGTACCTGACACACCCAACCAGGTGGACAGCAGGATGCAAAATTATATCTTTTTGACTGGTATCCTTCAAAACAGCAGCCAAACTGATGTGAAAAGTTGTGGGGGTTTTTGGGGATAGTTCTTAGAGGTGGATATTTCTTTGACAAAGTATTGGGGAGAAGGAGGGTGGACGCTGTTAATGGAGGGCGAGAGCAGGAGACAAAACGTGCCACGTTGATGAGGGATACCTCCACCTTCACAGTTATGTTGCAGTCACGGGGCCATCATCACCTAAATGTGGTTTCATTCTGTAGCATCGACACTTCAAGTAATCATTAAGCAAAGAGTGCTCAGTGGCTGGTGATGTGGTCAATTACCAAAGTCACCCCAAAATGATTTTCCTACATGCAAAAGGGGGACTCTCTTTTCCTTTTTACGTTCTGTTGAGAACAAATGGCAGCCATGAGGACTATTTGCCAGAAAGAGTACTCACACTTTCCAATGAGTTATTTGCCAGGGAAATTAGCTGAGGTCACATATCTCTTATTAGGTAAATGGAAGACAGCTTATGAATATTTCAAAAAAGCAATTTACACCTATTTGAATTTAGCTCAGAGTACTACGGTTTGTTAAAACTCCGTAGACAAGGGCCTATAGAAAGACAACTTATTTCCATTTTTAAGTACCCAGAACCTGGCATTTTGAGAAGCCAGAAGGGATTTAATATTTAATTTTAAAGTATTTATGAATATTTGCGTTAGCAAATCAAGCATCTTTTTTGGAATTTAGATTCTAGGGTAATAGGATTAGTAACTACATTTGTCAATATTAGGGTGGAGAGGGGCAGCTGTCTTAGAAAAAGAGGGCAAAATAGCCCAAGCTGTGGGGGGAACCCCCGGAGACAAGAGTACAGAGCCCCCTGCTGGCAAACACCAGCAAAGAAGGACAGAGACTGAACAGAAGCGTTGACGAAACGCTGTTGGAAATAGTGAGGTGGCTTAGAAGGCGAAGGTTCAGGTTGACAAGGCAGACTGGGTCTGTTGTCACCATGGCAGGGGAAGCCGAGAGCCTGCAGGGCTGGAGGGCCTTGCTGTGTCCTGAGCGACAGGCGTAAAAGGCTACCCAACTGCACAAAGGAAGATTGCGGATGACCTGAGCAGGAGTCAGAGAATCAGTCCAGAAGCAGAATGAGCAGCCAAGTCACAGACCAGAGTTATGAGTGTCGGTCTCGCAGGGGATTAATGGATTGGTCAGCACGGGAGGGGCAGTGCAGGTCTCAGGGGCAAGTTTTGCCAACAATTTCTCCAGAACTGGAGGGAGTTTTTAAGATGGTAGCCCCCGAAAGTTCCTGGCTAGGAACCCAAAGTGCATGTTCATCTAATATCTACCTTCACCCCTGTCCCCACCCCCGGCTTATTTATGAAGAATACTGGGAGCTGTGGCTTTGCTGTGACCATGGAACCTCACAGAGCTCACTATTTGAGATCACCACCTAATACAGCTGGGCCCCTAACTTCTGGACCACCCTCAGGCATCCATCCCATTTCCCTGAGGGCAAGGACTGTGATTTCTAAAAAAAATCTCTTTAGCTCAGACCCTCCCTAATACAGTGTCTGGCTCAGAGCAGATGCTTAATCCATATTTGGGAAAAATGGATTAATCATCAGACCAGACCTGTGGGAGGCCAACAATCTGGTGATGTCTCAGAAGGGTAATTTACTTATACGTTCATTTACTTCTCACTTTATTTCCATTATGTCTTCTTTCACAAGGGATTTGGAAAAGCTTATAAGCATATGTATGATCAAATAGAAAATATAAATAATAAATGAAGCCAGGATCATTAGAAACATACATTAGACAAAAACAAGTCAGCGGAGAGAAAGAGTTATGCAGGCAATAGGGCTCCATATAATTATCTGAGCCGCAGATTCAGATTTGTTTTCCGCTGAAAAAATGAAGGCCAGCCTTAGTTCTCTTGACTACAAAGGCAAAGCATTCTAGTTTCTCACGCTTTTACTGGAGCTTAGCTCTAAAATAAATCTCTGGTATGGGGCTCTGTACCTGGAGACTGAGTGATGTAAAAACAGTCCTCAACGATGTTCTTACAGCAAATCCAACAGGGCTTTTCTAATATCATCTCACAGCTGAAACCTGAGGCCCGTCCCATATAGCGCAACTCATTGAAAGCGATTTTATAGGAGACCAAGGAAATATGGTTTAACACTGAAACTTTCTAAAATTTTGGCTGACTCAGAGAATACATCTAGAAAATCCAGATGAGTGCAAGTCCTTCAGACAATTCTCCATTAAGATCGCCTCCTGGAACCAGACTTTTCATAAGGGTTGGGAGCAGGTCATTGGAGTTCTGTCTTCTCTCGAGGCCTGAAGGGACGTTGTTCTATTTTGTTCATTTAGAGTGGAAACGTATACTACAGCTATCAAAGGAGGTTTTTTTACAAGCTTTTATGAAGATTGAGGCATCTTACCAAAACCTCTTCCGGACGGGTGACTCGCTAGCCCTCTCTTCTGGTTGTCTGTTGCTGCCTAGCAAACTGTCTTAAAACCTCGTGGCTTAAAACAACAGTGGTCATTATAATTATTTCTCATGGTTATGGGGGTTGACTGGGCTCAACAAGGTGGTTCTCGCTCAGCTTTTCTCATGACTGGGGCTGGAGTCATCTGCAGTCCTGCTCACGCACACGTCTGGTGCGAGGCTGAGAAGACTCAGTCAGCCGGGGCAGGAACAGCTGGGCTCCTCGGGCTACTCAGTCTCAGTGTAGTTTCGGCACACGGTCTCTCACACAGCATGGCTTCAGGAGAGCTGGACTTCTGACATGGTGGCTCAGGAAGAGAGAGAGAGAGAAAGAGAAGCAGGTGGAAGTCATCTGCCTCCTTGACCTAGACTTGGAAGTCACACACTGTCATTTCTACCACATTCTATTCATTGACGCATGCGCAAAGTTCTGCCCAGGGTCAAGAAGAAAGAACATAGACTGCAGGAGATATTGATGGGGAAGCAGCAGGGTTTGCAAGAGCATGTGGGACCAGAAATATTGTTGTAGCCATCTTGCAAAATACCACCTGCCCACCGTCCTCACTTCAAAGGGCCACTCAGGGAGAACCTGGAACCAAGCAGGATTGTCCTGAAGGCCTGCTCTGGGCCTTCAATAAGTGAACAGATTCAAGTTCCCCAAGTCTTTGTATCATAGAACGTAGAGGAGGGACTTAGCATGCAAGATTTTCAAAGAAGCTTTTACCAATCACTCATCAGAGACAGTGAAAACCATAGAATGCTCCCATGAAAAGTCCAGTTTTGAGTAATGTTGAAGCCAGTCCTGGTTCATGTCTCCAGCAGGGGCGATGCAGCCCGGTCATCCAGTGTTTTTTTGTCACTCGAAGAGCAGCTAAAAGATGTGGGAAGGAGGGAGCTCATAGTCCTGCTTTAAGCCCCTCAATATAGCTATCTGGTTTCCTGGAGACAGATCTGTCAGAAGACAGATACAGATTCTTGCTAAGATATTCAAATGCAGCTTTTGTGTAAGAACCAATAGATAGGAGTTAATACTGTGCTCAGGAAGCTTAACCCAGAGTCGTTCATTCTCGTCCAGGGGTAAAGGCAGAGGAGAAGTAAATTAAAAACAGGCAGGAAAAATCAACTCTATAGTTCATTTATTAAAAATTTTAAGTTATGCCCATTTAATTCCAATAATGTGAGGCCACTAACAATCTGTTATGTTATTCTTGATAATTTTTTCCATTAGGTAGTAGTATAGTATCTGTGCTTGCAACTTTATTGAATCTTCTATAAAATATTGATCAAGAAATCTCAGTCTGACATATTTTAAGGAAGAAATAGGCATAAAGTCTTTTGGCCCTGAGCTAACATCTGTTGCTAATCTTCCTCTTTTTCTTTTCCCTCCCCAACCCACCCTCCACTCCCCACCCCGCCCCCGTACATAGTTATAGGTCCTTCTAGTTCTGCTATATGGGACCCCACCTCAGCATGGCCGGATGACCAGATGAGTGGTGCTAGGTCTGCACCCAGGATCCGAACCAGCGAACCTCGGACGCCAAAGCAGAGCATGCGAACTTAAGCACTCGGCCACAGGGCCAGCCCCTAAGCATGAAGTTTAAATGGAATGTTTAACAAATGGATGGGTCTGCATTTTGGAGGAGGTCATTTAGAACAGGCTTTGAATAGTTTTGACAGCAGCAAGTCCTTCACCTGATGCTTTGTTTAATTTAAGCCTTCTAACCAAATGAGATACATGAGGAGATATTCCTGGGTACCAACTAGTGAAGACCTTGGAACTACAAATGTCAATGTAGTCTTAGGATGATACTGGCAGGAAGGAGGCCTCGCAGGTCAGCTGAGATTTGTGCATATCTGTGCTTACCATAAATAATTATGTGCCCAGATCCATCTTCTTCATTGGTTCTGGCATCCCACAACGTTCATGAAAGTGAATTTTAGGCAATAGGGTTACATTTGAAGAGATCCCGTCTGATCTGTCCGCGTTCCTTTTGCACACCGCTGCACCAACCCAGGTAACGATCAGTGGAGGGTTGACTGAGCTCCCAGGACTCCAACTCCACCAGCCTCCCAGGTGACGTCCTGAGACAGTGCTTCTCAGACCCTCCTCCTCAGGTTCGGTGGGCATGCCCTCGAGGTAGGTAGGAAGACCAGGAACCTCTGTTCTTAGACCCCTGGAGTGGGTGTGGTAGATGCTGTCCATGTTTACCCAATACTTCCTTGGAAATAGAACCCCCTAATGTTTTTTTTAAACTTTTACAGGGATAATAAGTGTACCCCAAAAGCACCAGTCCTAAATGCGTAGCCTGATGAATTATTGCATATGTATCCCCTTGTGTCATCACCACCCAGATCAGGATAAAGAAAACTTCCAGCACCTCACAAGAGTCCCTCTTGCTTCTTCCCAGTCTGCATCCCAACCCAACGGGAGGTAATCACTATCCTCACTTCTGTTGTCATTGACTAGTTTTGCCTGTTCTTAAACTTTGTATAAGTGGAACCATACAATATGCATTCTTTTAAATGTGGCTTCTTTCACTTAGCTTAATACCTATGAGATTCATCATGTTGTTGCATGTACCAGTAGTTTGTTTTTTTCTTTTCTTTTTAGCTCATAGCTATATTCTTTCCCCACCCAGTTTTACTGAGAAATAATTGACATTCATCACTGTATGTTGTTTCTAACTGCTTTGTAGTATTCTATTTTATGCATACACCACAATTTATCTATTCTTCCATTGATGGGCATTGAGTGGTTTCCAGTTTGGCTAACATGAATACAGCTGTGATGAACATTCTTATGCACATCCTTTGTGAACATATATACCCATTTCTCTTGGGTAAATTCCTAGAACTGGAATTGCTATCACGGGGTCAGCTACATTTAGCTTTAGCAGAAACTGCAAATTTGCTTACAAAATGGTTACACTATTTATATTTCCATCAGCAACGCATAAGAATCCCAGTTCATCCACATCCTTGTCATCATTTGCACTGTTGATCCTCTTAATTTTAGCCATTCTGGTTGGTGTCTAGTGGTATTTCATTGTGGTTTTAACTTGCATTTCCCTAATGAGTAATGACACTGAGCACATTTTCATATGCTTAATGGATGTTTGGATGTCTTATTTTGTGAAATGCCTGCTCAAGTCTTATATCCGCTTTTAGGTGAGTTCTTCATTTTTTTCTTATTGATTTGTAGGAGTAATTTACATATTCCTAACATGTCTTTTGTCAGAAATATGTACTGTGAATAACTTCTCCATTGTGTGATTTGTCTTTTTATTCTCTTAATGGTATATTCTAATGAAATAACTTTAATGAAGTCCAACTTATCAAGTTTTCATAGCAGTGCTTTTTGAGTCCTGGTTAAAAAATTTTTGCCTATGCCAATGTCATGGTATCAATCAGGTTTCAGCTAGAGAAGCAGAACCACTGGGATATACATATTAAGAGATTGTTGCAAGGAATTGTCTTATGTGATTGTGGGGGCCTGCTAGGCAAGTTCAAAATCTGTAGGGCAGGCTGTCAGGAAGGACAGGATGGAACTTTTGGCATGGGCTGAAGCTGCCATCCACAGGTGGAATTTCTTCTGCATCAGGGAAGACACACTCTGCTCTTGAGGGCTTCCACTGATTGAACCAGGCCCATCCAGATTACCTAGGGTATGTACCTTACCTAAAGTCAACTTTAATCACATTCAAAATACCTTCATGTACCACCTAGATTAGTGTCTGACTGAATGACTGAGGCCTATAGCCTAGTTAAGTTGACACATCCAAAGATCCGCATAGTCATAGGCAAATGCTTCTGTTTTCTTCTAGAGATTTTATTGTTTTACCTTTTTCATTTAGTTGTGTGATCCATCTTGTGATAATTTTTGTGCATGGTATAAAGCAGGGGCCAAAGCCAAGTGGGGTATCGTTATGGAGCAGCAATGTGGTCAGAGAAGGTGGACTCTGGCCCCCGCCACAGGAAATGAGTCACAGATTGATCCAAGCCAATCGTGGTCATGCTATATTCCTCTCATTTGTTTAGCAAATGTTTATTAAGTACTTACTATGTGCCAAAGGGATTCTCAGTTCTGAGAATACAGCAATGACTAATAACAGGTAAAGTCCCTGCTCTCATGGAATCTCCCTTTGCAAGTGATTGGATAGAGACTAAGTATGAAACCCTGCTCTGAGCACTGGGACCTGAGGAAAGTATGTTGTGGACCTCCAGGGAGGGTGTCTGTCCTTCACGAAAGGGAGACTTTCAGAGAAACCCCCTGCCTTGCATGTGGGAGTTCACGATATTTGGTGCTGCTGCTGTCGAGCTCTGACCTGTAGGTTAAAACCCAGAGAATGACAGAGAAGCCAGCCCAGAGCCCCGCCACCTTTGAGCTCCTTTGTTAGCCTATCTCAAGGTTTCTTATGTGACAGAATTAAATATTCATATTGTTTAAGCCACACTCAGGCATTCTATTACTTGTAGCCATATATGCGTAGATTTCTTGGCATGACGCCTCTGCTCTCTAATTTGTGCCATAACGCGTCTCAGTTCCCTGCACCATCCGGCCCCAGCCTTAACTCTGCCTTCCATCTTAGACACACTCACACCACAGACGTTCACCGGCTCCCGTCCTAACTCGCTTTGATCTTTAGAGAACTAATTTGATCCCTTCTGCTGTGATCACTCTGCCCCAAAGTTTCCACCTCAAACATACATCCACCTCGCCGCTCCTGCCACGTCCCTCTTCCCTTTCTAGTTTGACCACCATCCCCCCAACCTCACACACACCAAGCCCCAGTTAAAGAGGTAGGCGCCGGATTACGGTTGTTCAGTGTTGGAGCCAGAGTTGGTGCAATTTTGATGCAAAGCCACACGAAATATGGTGCTGTGGAGGAGCAGAAACTACGAGCCTTGCCAAGAAGCCAGACCTCAGAGACTGTTCACGGACACAGAGCAGCGCTGAGAGAACACGCTGTCGCAGAGAATCAGAGGAAAGGTGCCTGATGATTTCTGGGTACCGTATGGCCTGACTATCCTTACTGCGACTGAGTTCCTTGGAAGGCCCCTGTCTTCTCGTAGTGAAACTGCTTCAACTATTTAACTATAAAAGCCTCCTTGAAGAGGTTTCTGTTTCTTGAAAACAAATCACTAGACTAGGTGGCTCTTGCAGTCCCCAAAGGGGTCTTACTCTGTCAAGTGTACAATTCCCTCTGTTAGAGAATGGTAGCAGGTGTTTGGGAGTCGAGCAGGTATCTGGTAAGCACACTTTCAAGCATCCAGCAATACCTTCTGCACATTCCAGCCTAGGATCCTCCGACAGGGGACAAACCCTTCCTCCATCCTTCCTCAGGGAGGGCTCCTAAATTCCTAGAGCTCCCTTTCTTGAGAAGCCAGGGGAAGCATTTAACTCTTCTGTCTTAATTTGGGCCGTTCTTCCCCAAAACAGAGCCTGGGACAAGGACTTGAGTTCTGATAGTTTATTTGGGAGGAGGGAGAGAGGGCGACAGGCAGAGTGACCAGCAGAGAGAGTGGTGCCTTAGTGGGCTGGCTACCACCACGGTGACGGGGGCTCAACTCTGCTGGAAACTTGCTGAAAACCCATGTGGGATGTGCCCTGGGGCCCATCTACTCTGCCCACCACTGGGTCGGGTTTGCCCCAGGGCGTTAATTCCCCTGTACTTTTGGGCTGTCCTGCACAACGGGTGAAGGAACTCCTGTGGCTTCAGAAAAACCTCAGAGGCAGAAGAGCCGAAAGTCACAGGGGCCCCCCCTGTGGGACCTGGCAGTGAGCATGGGAACAGTCTGACTTCAGCTGAGGAGGTGGGCTGAGGGATGTGTCAGAAACCATTGTCTCCATCCCTTCTTTGGGATAAGGGTTTTATCCTAGTATCATTCAACCTGACTGTGGGGCCCCAAATCAGAGACCCTAGAAGTAAATATGGCTGTCTCTGTGACAGACTGCTATCTGCTAACCAGAAATCCACGTTCTCTCCCTCCTGGGCGCTCTGCTGACCCTAATTCCCAGCCTCCCTTGCAGCGAGGTGTGGCAACTGCCTGAGATCCACCCAATGGAATGTGAGCAGAAGTGATCGGCCCCATCCCCAGGCCTGGCCACAGCATCCTCCCGCACCTTCCTCTCCATGTTTTCTCCCCTCTGCTGGCTCAGTGTTGATTCTCGGGTGACCTGTGAAACCACCTGCTGATGGTAGTAGTGCCTCTGCCAGCCTGGCTCCTTGCACGACCGCACACAACATGGCATCTCCCCCGCCCCCTCCTCCCACTGCCCCAGCCCCACCTCACTGCCTGGAGCTTCCTTGCTCTGAGAGAGAAATGAACTCCTAAGGGGTTGGTATATACAGCAGCCAGCCTACCCTAACTCATATACCCACCATAGTGCCGTACCCTTCCCTGGCACAGAAATCAGTCTTCAGGTGTCTCTGAACTACACTGTTTATGAAAGGCTTGAAAGTTTATAAAGATAATTATAAAATTAACTCATGCACATGTAAAGAAATCAAGCAATACAAAAGAGTCCAAAATCAAGGAAGAGTCTCCTGTCTCCCTTCTCACCCCATTTCCAGCCCCACTTCCATTAGGTAGCCTCTTTTTTTTTTTTGAGGAAGATTAGCCCTGAGCTAACATCTGCCACCAGTCCTCCTCTTTTTGCTGAGGAAGACTGGCCCTGAGCTAACATCCGTGCCCATCTTCCTCTACTTTCTATGTGGGACGCCTACCACAGCATGGCTTGACAAGCAGTGCCATGTCCACACCCGGGATCCAAACCAGCGAACCCCGGGCTGCCGAAGCAGAACGTGCGCGCTTAACCACTGTGCCACCGGGCCAGCCCAGGTAGCCACTTTTAAATTATTTCTACCTTTATTTTCCTGATTGTTACCTCTCTGTAATCTCCTCTGTTTCCAGTTTTATCAATGTTGAAAAACATTTAGTGGCATCCCCCTATGAATGATGAGTAGTTCCCACAGACTTTTCTTTTACCCTGGGGAGGCGGGGAGGAGTCCTGGGGAGAAGTAACCTGGTGGCAGCAGCACCGCACTCCCACCTGCTTTAGTTGCACAAAGGAGAAGCGGCGTGGGGTGTTGGCAGACACGGAATTTGAGACCGCATTTGTGTGGGGCTTAGCTGCCACGCTTGTCTGCAAGCTCAGGAGGCTGTCGCGAGGTGAAACCCAGCCCCTGCAGGTGTTCTGCTGTGGCTTCATCCCAAGCAGTATTTCAGGGGCTTCCCACACCACCCCACTACATGGTGGGCCAGTTAGTCTTGTTGTCAAGTCCTATAATCACACTGTCCTGGAGGGTAACCTGTGCGGAGTGGAGCGCCTCGCACATCCATTACTGGAAGCAGACACTCGGTTCCTGAATTACCAAGTCCAGTCTAGCCAGCACCTCTTGCTCCAGCCAGTAGAGGGCAGTAGGAGACACAGAGTGCATTTGCTTTTAGAGCAAGGAAGGTCTTAGAAACTCCACCAAAGTCGGATTTGAGCTGCTGCCAGCCTATCCGAATGTGGGCCAGGGCCCGGCGTGTGTAAAAGCCTCCTTCTCAAACGAAACATCAATCAAAACGACTCGAAAAAACATCCACCAGATTTCTTGAAACTTCATAAAATAATACAAATTCTATATTAATTTAGAAATAATCAACCTACATATTTAGACGCTTTGTTCAACCGTCAGGTGTCAGCAGTGAGAAGATGATAGCCTGTTGGCACGGTGTGCTATATGAGAGAAACGGCTCATTTTCTTGTTCTCTGTAGGATGTCCAAAGTGATTTTTGTGCTGAATCATGTTCCTAAACAAATGGCATCATCAGAAATCTATCAGAGTGTTCTTTGGTGAAACTCCGCTCCTTCAGTCTGATTAAATGTTCCATTATAGCATTTTCTAGATTGCAAAAATAACAAACTCCTAACTGACTGTTCGGTAACGGGAACAGTCGTGAATCCTTAAAGGACATGAATAAGTCACGGAGAGGGTCTGCGTCACACTGGACGTGCGACTGTGAATGGAAAGACCCATGTCAGGCTTTCAGACTCGGAAAAGTAAGTCGCTGGATCTGAGAATTTAGCTGAATTTTGATTAACTCCAGGTTCAGCTGGGAGGACAGTGTAAGGAAAGAAGGAAGATGGGAATATGGCTCAACATCCCTCTTGAACTTCTCTGTCAGAAGGAAGTCCTGCCAGGATAGCGGCTGGGAGCCCTGTTTTAAATAGGCGTTAGTTGCCAGGACAGTAAATCATCTGACGTGCAAATGAGTGTAATATTTAAAATAGAGAATAGATGGTTAATATATATCTTAAACATCTCTACAATAATAATAGAAATGATGTTTATCAGAAATTTTCTTAGTTAAATGCACAATTCTTTCTCGCTTTTTCTGCATGGATGACTAGACTCTTTCTTTATTGAGAATCCTCACTGACCCTAAGGGTTTGCATATTTAAGTAGACAAAGGTAACCCCATCTTTCAAACATTCAGGATTTTTTCGGCGTTAAGTGTTAGACGAGAAAGTTGCCTTTTTAGGTAAGACTCCTTAGGAGGCAGGATTGTGAGGGGCCCTCAGACAAGGCCTTGTGTCAGACAGCCCTGGCCTCCTCCTCTGCTGCTCCCGCCCGGCTGTGTGATCATGGGCGGGTTCCTCAGCCTCTCTTTGCCTTAGTTCCCTCTATTCCAGGGATAGCGATAAAATGCCCAGCTCATAGGGTTGATGCACTTGGAATATAGTAAGCACTCAGTAAATACTAAGGTTTTTTAGTGTCAGAAATCATTTTTGAGTAAATGCCTAATAAATGTCAGCTGCCATCATCATCGTCTTGGGCCAAAACTCCAGCAAATATCAGTTATTTCAGCAAAAATCGGTTATTTTATTTTTTCCTTGACTACCTACATCTGCAAACTTTGGACTGTCCACACTCTGATGCTGGTTCTTGCTCCAGCAAGAATTTTGCAACATCTATCGGAATTAGTGGTCTTTGATAGGGACAATCAGTGCAGACTGGGGAAGGTCAGAGCCAGAATGTAAGCAGATCCACGATTAAGATGCACAGGTAAGTCTGAACACAGGAACAAAGGCAGGGGACATGTGTTTAAGACTGAATTTGGGACATCAGCTTATGTGGGAGAAGGCAGCTGAAGCGGTCAGAGGGGAGAGAAAAGTATGGAAGTATCATTAGCCAATTTGTTTATAGTGAATTCAGGATCCTGGGTATCTAGGACTCAAGACAGGCAATTAATGGGACTTAAATCACCAATACCTGGAAGGTCTTTGTATACGGCTGGCATCCAAGATGGTTATCAGCTGATACTGGTTTCTCAATCCTAAGGACACTGGAATTTAGAGGCAAGAATTCCAGACTCTGCCGAGAACAAAGTACCAGAAGGAGTTCTGTTTGGGGGAAGTTGGGGAAAGGAAAAACTGTAGGGGACCCTGTGCAGATGCAAGGATTTAGTTCAAGGAAATGAGTTAATATTCTCTTGGCCAGGATGACCCTAGGGGGTGTGGCCCCTGCTTATAAACAATTGGAGTCACCCCAAATGATGTGTCAGCATCATTCTCGTGGCCCAGTTTCACATGATTACAAGGAGGGAAGGTGGCCGCTGACCCATGGAGCCGTCTGATCACCAGTGTGTCCTCTTGGAACTGGAGCCACCCATGGGCTCCCAAGATGACCCCAAGGGTCCAGATTCCAGAGCCCTTCACTGCATCTGGTCAACCTCTCTGGTTGAGTAGGGAGTGTTGAGGGGTACAGTGTTGAAAAGTGCCCCAAAAAGTAGAAATAGGGATCAGGGCCCACACAGATCCTTGTCCAGATTTGAGTCCAAAGCACTGGGTAGGACTAGAAAATTTTGAGGGAGGTACTTAAAAGAGAGAGGAAATGCAGGGCCCAAGCTCAGGGCCCTGTTGCCCAGGCCCAAGGAGGCGCTCAGATTAGGGCACAGTGGAATCAACAGCACGTGTGCATTAACATCTTTAGGAGGGGTAACTGCCTGGGAATGGGATTGGCCTAAAGAAGGGATGACCCTACTTATGGCAGTTAAACGCACCGAGTTATGACGGTTAAACACATTGGTTCTCGGGAGTTACAACTAACCCAGACCAGTGGTTCTCAGTGCCAGCTCCACAGTAAAACCCCCTGAGAAACTTTGTTAAAGCAGAGTAAAATGCACACACACACTCACACACACACTGCTCAACTCCACCCCAGACCCATCACGTCCGTCTATGGGAGTGAGGGCCTGATACCATGATATTCTAAGAGCTCCCATGAAATGTGGTTCAGGCTGCAGCCAGGACGGAGAGGCAGCACTCCAGATGTTCCTCACCCCATGCTCAGAGTCCCGTCGTCCGTTTCTCCAGTGAGGGTGCTCCTCCTTGCTACTTGACTCCTGGGATTCCCGTTGGTAGTTGCTGACCACAGACAACGTCCCCTCCAGCCACGCCTGGACTGTCTGCAAGTGGGGAGCCCTCTCCCGCTCTTCACTCTGTCAGCCGCAGATGCAGCAGATCTCGGCTCAGCCCTCCAGACACTCTGCCTTCGGTCTGGGGGTCTCTCCTGCCCAGTGCCTCTGTTTTGCGTTCACCGTATTGCACACGTTTATTCAGTCAATGTAGACCCGTAGTCATCAGTATTCTTGGAAGCAGACAAATGGGTTGTTTACCTTTGAAACCCTTGTATCATATCCTTTTACAAAAAGTACTCTGAGGGCTCCACTTATTTTTAAATTGTAAAGTAAATGGAAATTAATTTGGTTTGTAGATTTTGGAGATACTTTAGAATTTCTTAAACTAGATTGAAAATAATTGCTATACAAGTATCTTATCCCTTTAAAAGAACGAGGAAACCCTAGCAGAAGGCTCACCACTGGCCCTTTCTGAAAGCTTGTCTACGCAGCTCAGCAAATGTGCCAAGCATTTTCCTCCCCAAGACAAGAAAAGTCTACTGCAGTCAAGATGCTCTGAATTCTCCCTCTGAATTCCTTCCAGTCCTTTCACTCATCCACTCATTCGTTCATTCATTTTAGGCCTTAGATGGCTTCAAGGGACTCCTGCTGGAGGAAAATGGAACAAACAAGATACCAGAATACTTTTTAGCCCTACACATCTGATTTTTATTAGGAATGGAAAGAAATTGCAGTTGCTGTTTAATTAGGAAAAACTACTTTTATTTTATAAAATCCTTCCCTAGCAGAGTGTCCATCTCACTTTTTTGAAGTTGTCTCCTGTAGATGCTAGCCTGCGAAACCAGCAGCATTTAAGTGTGATCTTTCTGTGACATTTTAAAGGTCGCTCAGAAAAGCCATAGCAACCTGTGAAAACAGAAACCAGTTGAAGAGGCAGAGCGTTTATTTGGCATCAAAGAATTACAATTCAGGGAGCACAGATTCAGGTAGAAACCCAAATAGTGTCCCAGTTACAGGAGAGGGGCCTGGGGTTCTGTGGGGGAAAAGGGGATGAGGTGAGTTGTGCTGAGGAGCAGTCCACTGATGCCAGCTGAGGTCAGGCTGGGTTTGTACTTCGTTGATTGGCTTGAGATTCCGTCATCAGGCAAAAGGCTAGACTTGTGCTTCGTTGATTGGTTAGCAGTCCGGTCATCAGCAAAGGCCAGTGTCATCATTTCTTACAAACAGGATAGTCTTGTCCTTGCTGATTTCTTGGGATGTTGGAGATTTGGTCCAGTTTTGGAAAATAAAGAAGACAAGATGTGCAAGGCAATTCCTCTGAAATGGCTGCCCTGGCTCTGTTTTAATATGGCTCCACTCATGTCATTTGTCACAGCTGACAATATCTTAATAATAATTTTTATGTGTAAAATACCTTTACATCCTTCATCTTCTTGGAGTCTGACACCAACCTGATGAGTGAGGGGTGAGGCATGTGAGTCTAGTCCCATCTCTTTTTCTGTTTTGCAGTGAAGGACTGAGATTCGGATGGCTTAAGTGGCTCTGTGGAAAACCCACAATGAGTCAGAATCAGGACTCAATTCTAGGATGTTGGAGCTCACAAGTCTGGGGCCTCCTCACTACTGAAATGTACAAAATTTCAATCCCCCACAATCATTATTGAGTACTGTGTTAGTCTGGGTTCTCGAGAGAGAAACAGAACCTATGGGAGATTTTATATCTATAAAGAGATTCATTATAAGGAAGTGGCTCATGTGGTCACGGAGGCTGAGAAGTCCCGAGGTCTGCAGCAAGCTGGAGACCCAGGAGAGCTGATGGTGTACTTCCAGTTTGAACCTGAAGGCCTGAGACCCAGGAGAGCTGATGGTATACTTCCAGTTTGAACCTGAAGGCCTGAGAACCAAGAGAGCTGATGGCATGAGTTTCATTCCGAGTCCGAGCCCGAAGCCGGGAGAAGACCAGTGACCCGGCTTGAAGACAGCCAGACAGGGAACAAGTCCTCCCTTCCTCCAGCTTCAGTTCTGCTCAGGCCTTCAACAGGTTAGATGAGACCCACCCACGCTGGGGAGGGCCATCTGCTTTACTCCTCTACCATTCATATGTGGATCTCACCCAGAAACACCCTCACAGACACACCCAGAACAGTGTTTAACCCAACATCTGGGCACATCAATTAATCATCACCAGTACCCACATAACTGTGTGTACACCTCAGGGCCGGGCGTTCTTGGTACTGCCCCGTGCTTGTGTCACGCCGGGGAAGTCAGAAACCCAGGCTTCCCTTTTGGATCCCACATGAACGTGTCCTTTAATCTCTATGGTTCTGAGTTTTCTCCACTGTGAAATAAGGGGGTCAGGTTTAGATGGCTCCGTAGGACACAGCTCTAAACCAGTGCCTCTGTGATTCTATAACTGAATTCTAAGGAAGGCGTTAAACTGACTCGACTTCTGTTTCATTCAAAGCTGTGTTCCACCTCCAAGGAAAGCATGAATGTTACAGGTACTTACCCGTCAAGTAAGATCAACATGAAGGTTGTTAAAGAACAAATATTCAACAGAATAAATTTAAAGACCTAATTGGTTACATTCAGGGATTCATGAATTGGGCAGCATCCCATGCAGCAAATAGATAGAAGCTGTACAAAATGGGAGGCTTTTCTAGGTAGAAAGAGGGTGGGACAAGGAAGTTAAAAGAGTGGATTATTTCTGGCAGAGTCACCTTGCCTTAAGGGAAAGCAGACGTCTTATCAGGCGGATCACCTCCTGGAATAGACCAGGAAATTCCAGACTGATTGGTTTAAAGTTCCATTCCTGGGAGAGGCTGACACTGCTGTTAGGTGAGGTTTTAAGTCTTAGTGGGGCTTAGCATAAGCGAGCCCATGTGGGAATTGTAGTTTCTTTTTAACAAGGTGATAATGCTGTATGAATGAGTCTAAGACCAAAAATGTGGGAGTCTGTTTCATGGTCAGTGAACACTGAGCACCATGGTGGATACAGATACAGCCTGTGACATGAAACGGTCCTTGCACGGGGACCTCACCATCTGATGGTGAGAAGATTAGCATGAGAAATTCTGGCATGACGAAGTGTGAGGTATGGACTGCAGGTGCCATCACCAAACAGAGCGGGAGGTCAGTGAGTGGGCTTCCTCTGAGGAAGAAAGGACTTACACTGGTTTTAAAAAACAAAACAAACAAACGAAAACACGGGAAGGATTTGCATGAACAGAGGCAAAAGAGGAGGGCTTTCCTGGCCAGGAAAGACATCTGGACAAGGATAAGCGAGAAGCATGTGCTTGACAGTGAATGGACCAGGCAGGCATGTTTGGCAGGTGGATTGCCCACAGAAGGCAGAATAGAAATCGTGTTTAAGGAAGGTGTAGTCTGACAGCAATGGGAGGACGGATTGGAGGGGGTCTCAGAAACCAGCTACCTTTAGCTGCGAACCTGCTGTGTGCGAGGCTCTGTGATAGGATTCCTATATATTATCTTGAATCATTGCAACAATCTACAAAGTAGATTTTATTATCTCTCCATTTTACAGATAAAGAAATTCGGCATCAAAGAGGTTAAGAAACAGTCAAAGGCCGTCCAGTTACAGGCTCAGTAAAAATTCCAACCCAGCTCATCGGACTCCACAGCAGCCGCTTATCCTACCATCCCGCTCTGCGCCTCCCAGAACCAGTGGGCTGCTGCCCCTGCGTGCCCCCAGATCAACCCAGACTTAGTCACTGGGTGGGTTTTGCTGCCATGGCAGCCAGTTACCGAGCAACTGATCACCTTGCCTGGCAGAGATCTGATTTAGCTGTGCTCAGTGTCTCCACAACTCAGTCTGCCGCTTTGTGGTCTGTCTTGAGGACGGATTCTGATCCAGTGTGTGGCGGGCGGTGTGACTGAGGGCAGAGAGGCCATCAGACTGATAACTGCTCTCCTTATCGACTCCCAGGGGCAAACTGCAGAGGCAGGCCCTGTGACAGCTGCTGTAATCACAACCCAAAAGACGGTCCTTTATTCGCGCCTGATATGGAAAACCGTTGGTCATGCCCTAGTCATTTCAGTAACACCTGCGTGTTCTTGGTCTTTGAGCATAAATTAAAAACCAAATTTTAATTTGGACATTGAAGTTTTTTACATAAACTGCTCTACAATCATGCAGAAGATCAGACAGAGAGCCAGAAATAGAAGTTACGGTTTACCATTCTGATGTATCTTTCGTTCGTTTTCCTAAAGAAATCGGAAGAGGGATGGTCATGTGTGTGTTTGAGGGGAGAGGAAGGCATCCTATTTCTGTATAAGAATTTATTTTAAATTATAAAGTCAAATCGTTGTAGAAACCTTAGTTTTGGAAGACCTTAGTCTTCTCTTTCTTTAAAAATAGAGTCAGTACCCTGTGCCCCACGTCCTGCATGCAGGTCAACCTGGACATAAAGTCTGACATCCAGCCAGCTTTGCTATTGAAACATTTCAAGGTGTTAATTGCAGTTGTGAATTAATCATTATTCTAACTTAGCCAGACTCTTATTTTCCCCTTGAAGCTTCTCATTATTAAGTTTGCTTGAATTGGTTAATGTGAGGGCACCATTAATGCAAATTATCACTCAGCAATTCACTACTGAACGTGCACAATTGTTTTGATCGTGCACTCTAACTATCGTGGAATTTTATATATGGAAATTCACAATTAAGCACTTATTCTAAAATTCTGTTTTCGTTCCTTTATGATAGTTCATCTTCATGAGTTCAGGATTTCTATCAGGTTCTCCTTTTCCTTTCAGATTCTGAAACCTAAAATGAAATTCACAATGGTTTCAGAATTTTAGAAAGTGACCTATTTCAGAAAAGAATATCAATAAATATTTTTACAAGTGCTTATCAAAAGTGGTATCTCTTTGCTGCCTTTGTGTGCATTAACAAAGCTATTGTAGCAGTCTCACCATGATAAAAATAATTCAAGATAACCAGTCACTAATCTATCGAGACAAGGATGTATAATTCTCCTATGTTCCAGAAGTTTTCAGTGCAGGAAGGGATTAATGAAAGCATCTTGTCAATAATAGCTAGAGGAGGATTGCTCCTGTGTCTTGGGACTCAGGAGGGGTCTAACCAGGAGGCGGTCCAGCATTTGGCACAGAATCCCTCACTGGGGTGGGTCAGGTGCTGGGGATGCTGACCTGGTTGCACCTGCTGCTAACTGAGGGCCTAAGTGGCAAACTTGGGTGTTGTGGGTTCTGGTCTGGGCCTGGGGTCAGAAATGAGAGAGCAAAGGTGCAGAAATCAGAACCAGTTTGATGCTTAGCAAGGGCCCACTTTTCAGAGTTTGTAAAATCTCAAAAAGGTCAGAAATCCAGGTGAGAAGTCAACCTCTAGCTGATTTGTCAATGAGCCACCAATTTGGGATTAAAGGAATAGAATTATTCTTGGAAGGGCTGTCTCGAGGCCAGCCTTCAGTTCCAGGAGGGCACAGAGCACCAGCACAGTATTCTAGAACCTCTGTTCAGTGCACTTGTAGGACTCAGTACCCCGCTGTTGTACCCATCCCAGCTGTGGATTCTAGCTACTGTCTTCCCCATAAGCTCTGCGAACGTAGAAACAGCCTGTGCTGTCGAGCCCTGTCACCACAGCAGTCAGCTCTGTGCTGTGGTTTCGCCACCCCAGCCAGGCAATTGTCAGCTCTCACCCACATCATGGCAGGACCCTCCAGACTAGTCTCTCCCTTGACTCTCGTCTGTTCAATGTACCGTTCACACAGTGTCCAGTGGGCTTTAAAATGTGACTCTGATTTTGCTGTCACTCTACGTATAGCCCTTCAGTGACCTCCCATCTCTTCTAGGATGGAGCCCCAACCCCACACATGCTCTCCAGGCCAAGCCAGCCACTCTGGCTTCTTTCAGTTTCTCAGGCCACGCTTTTTGCATCCCCAGCCTCCCTTCCATCCAGCTAATTCCTTCTCATCCGGCAGCTCTCTGCTTAGCAATCTTTCCCCGGAAATCCTGCCTTGAAAGCTTGGTCTCCCTGGTATTCGCTCCAATAGCTCCCGGGCTTCTTTTTCATAGCACTTTCCCCAGCTTGCTCATCATTCCTTAGTATTATTTGATGAATGTCTGTTTCTCTCATTTCACCTCTTCGTTCCATGAGGGCAGGGAATGTACCCATTTTGCTCGGGGCCTGGAACATAATAGGAACCCCAAATCTATGTTGAATTAGCCCATGAATACTTTAGGTACTCAGTCCAGTACTGAGAACTGGCACTAGGAGAGGACTGAGGAGTGGACGGCCCTGGGAAGGATGGAGTTAGAGCGGCTTGACAGGAAGCCACCCAGGGTGATCTGGAAGGGTGCAAACCCCTCCTGCCTCAGCTCCAGAGGGGCCTGGTTGACCTCTGCCAGCAACCCTGAACTAGGTGCGGATGACTAATTACACCTGCCCAAGATCACACAGTTGGTCAATGGAAGACCCAAGATTCAGATGGGCTCTGAGTTTGGGTGTCCCCTTTCACACCAAGGAGCTTCTCTTCCCGTGTGTAAGAACAAGTGGCAGATAATGAAAGAATCAGGTAGCAGATAAATAATGCCTAAGGTGTTTGCCCGGGACTTCTCCTGACTCACTCTGCCCGTCTCTCTCTCTCGGTGACAGCAGCACCTGTGTACTCATTTATTCTTCAGTCGTGCCCAGCTTGGGGACCGATTTCCATGGAGATTACCTAGAGGTTTGTGCAGAACAGCTGCAGTCCAGGCTTTGCTGTGGTGATTGTCTTCTGCCGGTCCCTGTGTGCTGTCACGGCCGCAATGCTGACGGAGCTGCTCAGGAAGCCAGATGAGAGCTTGGCGACACTGCGAAGATGCTGGTGGCAGATGGAGTGGCAGAGCAGGCAGCAAGCAAGCTGGAATATGGATGTTCTGTCTCGGGAAAGGTTTTGCACAGCAGAAAAGAAGCGGGGTCAGAAACAAGTGCCAGAGGCAGGCATGCAACTGTGGGCCAAGTGACATCCTGCATGCCAGGAGGAGGATGGCATCGGCCACGTTCCCACACAGACTGGGGACTCCGGGGAAGAAAGACACTCTCCATTTTTTCACGTGCTTCACGTGGAAGCTTTCTGAGAGAGGAAATCTGCGGTATTGGGGGAACCCATTCCCGTGTGTGCTGTGTACAACTGGAGGTATTTTAAGGGGGTGGAAACTTACTGCCTACCTACTCTTTGTACAGATGTGCTCCTGTTGATTAAAGGAATTGGCCCTAGCGTCCTTTTTGCTTTCCTTCATTGATCCACATCCCTGATTTTAAGTCATTTTGTGAAAACATAATTCGCACTTAACGAAAAAACCAGGAAGGTTTTGGGAGCAGTTTCTCTTGAGCCAGTTAGAAATTGTAAAATCCTGTCTCTGCATCAATTCCACGACATTAAAAGTACAGTCTGTACAATGAAGGTCTCAGAAAATGATGCTATTTATTACCTTTTCAAAATTTACCTAGAATCTTCATTCTTAGCTGTTTACACAAAAATGTTTCTATACTTTTGTCCCTTTTCAAACAATTCTAAAGCCTTATTTAGAATATCTGTGCTAATTTCTTCTTTTATTTACAAGGTTTGTACCAAACGACCCCAATCAGACAAATACCTTGCATCAAGAAAGTAAATGGCTGTAGGAAGATAAAGACAAACTGGTCCTTCCCTCTCAGGCTGTGGGTGTTCTTCACGTGTCCTTGGCACTGTTCAGTGCCTTTGTATCTAGATAGACAATATCTGCAGTAATACATGAATGGGCTGCAAATCAACCTTTGAAAGTTGAACCACTGACTGTTTTAAATACTAAATCAATCACATATCTGAGTGGTTTTAGAAATCAGGGTTACATAACACACTTATTCCTCCATACTATATTTTTAGAAGCTATTACAGAATTAAGATGTTCTTTAAATAAGGCATTACATTTATTATTAATCTCAAGCCATCTTTTCCCTTAGTTGTGCACATTCTTGAAGCGGAAAACTTACAAACATAACATCAATTCACCAATTTGGGGCTTTTATCCGTGAAATGAAAGTTTGTACTTTCCCATAGTCTTTCCAATCTTTCGACCTGACAGTTACTGTTTAAATAAGTATCATAGGATCTCAGGGTTCCCAGGGCCCTTTTGGAGCTTGTCTGGACAGCGTAGGTGCCCTGAGTGTCCCCTGGCACAGAAACTTGGCCTCGGGCATCAGGGAAAGGCACTCAGCCCTGGGATGGGAGCTCTTCTCACCTCCCTCTGTACCTGCTTCCTGCGTCTGTCTTGCAAAACCCACACCTCTCTTGTCCTCACTCTTGTCTCTAGGACTTGAAGCTCTGGGCCCTCCTGGCTTCCGGGCAGGCCTCTCCTGCTGTGTATTCCATTCACCTTTGCTTCCTCCAGCTTCAGCCTTATCCCAGGCTGTGGCTCCCTTTGGCTCCTTTTCTCCCCTCGGGCCAGTCCGGCCCTCCTTGGGAGGGAAGATGGAACAAGATTTATCCCCTGAGTGTGAAACATCCCCATCATCTAATCTGTAAATATTTTGATCCTGGTTTACCCATTCAACAGGTATTTCTTGAGCACCTGCTCTGTGCCAGGCCTGTGCTGGGCGCTGGGTAGAGGGCATAAAACCATCAGGGGTCCTGTCATCACCTGGTTGACTGACTGGTGGAGGAGGCAGACGTTAATGGAGACGTCACACAAGTGCACACGTAGATGATTAGAGATGGACAGAAAGAGTGGTGTAGCATGCTTTGAAGCTGTGTCAGGGAGACTTGACCTGTAAGGGAAGCGGGGGAGAAAAAGCTGCGGAACGATCTTTTAGACACAGTGCTGTAATGCAGCTTAATCCAGCCGTTCTCAATCCCGGCTGCGCGTGGAGTCTCCTAGGGGGGTTTAACAAATACCCAAGCTTGGGCTTCACCCCTGGAGAGTCTGATCTAATCAGCCTGGGTGTCAATACTTTCCCCAGTACTCTGCGTGCTTCTCAAATGCAGCAGGGCTAAGAGCTTACTGTGTAAATCTACGTGTTGGTGGTTTCAGTGTCCTCCACTTCTCTCTGATGTTCAGATGCAAATCCTCTCTGTGGGATAGCTCTAATGAAAAGTTTGAATCAAGTTGGAAACAATACTTGTCACTCTCTACTCATTTGGAGTAACTTCCAATGAACACCTTGCAAGATATATTTTTATGTTTAAAAATAGTTTCCTTTTGAAAGTAACATGCACATATTATTAAACATTTGAAGAAGAAGGGAGACACACCCATGAACTCACTGTGCTCCCGCAAGCACTCTGAGAATTTGAGTATATTTCCTTCTCCCCTCCCCTATGCATCCATACACACAATAAGCTAAATGGCGATTTAAAACCTACAAGTACTTTCAATATAAATTATGTAATCTATATAAGAAAAATCCTATTTTTTGGACTGAGAAAAATTCTTGAATCCTGTCACCCCCAGCTTCTAGCCAGCTCGACATGGTCCCTGTCCTCATCTCTTGGTCTAGCCTTGCTCTCTGGCTTGAAGGAGTAAAACTCGGCTTGGCCAAGGTCACGGTGACCTCCTGACGGCCAAGCTTACAGACTCCTCAGCCCCTCTCCCTGCTCTCTGCAGCGTTCGGCACAGTGGGACACTGTCGCCTACTCAACGTTTGACTCCTAGAACCTTGACTTCCAGAACCGTTTCCCCCCCATTTTCCTTCCTATTTCTCTGGGAACTCTTCTCAGTTATCTTTGCAGTCCCTCCTTCTGGTCCTAGGTGTTAGGATTCCACAGGGCTCCATCTCTGGCTCTTTCTTTTCTTGCTCTGCTTGCCCTTCCTCCAAGACTTCATCCAAGCCCAAAGCCCCGGTTCCTGTGTAGATGCTGTTACCGCCCAAGGTGGGGGATCCTCTGCTCGCTGTCCTGCCAATAGTCAGGAGGCAAGGTAGGAGAGAAAGGGTTTATTACAGATTGCTAGCATGAGGGAAGACAGCCGACTCCAGTCCGAAAGAATCATCTTACAGAACAAAGAACACAGGCCAGTTATAGAGGGGCCTGGTCTCTGGGTGGGGCAGACACCTGGTCTTAGTTCCTGATAGTCTTCTGTTTTACTAGATATGCCACAGAGTCCAGAGCAACCCCTCTACCCTGATCTTTCAGGTGTCATGGATGCTGGCTCTCAGCATAGACTCTCTGCCCGGGGGTCATCACATTCCTAAGGAACTTAAAAGAATGAAGTTATCAACTTACAGCCGCTGGAGGGACCAGAAGATGTACAGAGCCTGCAAATCCCCAGGAGACAGACCTTGCTTATCTGGGCAAACTAAAGCAAAGGGTCAAAGGGCTGGTGAGTCAGGGCCAGTTAACCAGAGGTCATTCAAGGTTACAATATGTTTTCTTGTCTACAATATGGCTTCCCTCACATCAACCTTATCAGGGAGCATGCTGATAACTCCCTGGGGGAGCCTGATATATGGAACCTCAAAAGGCCAACGTATGGCAGGAAATAAAATGTGGAAGTCTGATGCTAGGGTCCAGCAGAGAGTCCTTATATGGAGACGAGCTGGAAATTTCAATGCTGACCTGTTTTCCTCTCTCTTCACTACCACATTCAAGCCTTGCCTAAAACAGAATAAAAGATTGCAGACTGAGCCCCATGATTCTCTTCCCCTGACCTACGCATTCCTGTCATCTCAGGACTGTTGAGACGAGAACTTGGGCCCAGGGGGCCATGTCTGCTCACTCCTCCACGTAACCTCCGTTGGTGCATATCTTTGTCAGGGTTTGTTTGGAAATAAAAGAGTAAAAAGCAGCATTTGCTGAGTCCTCAGTTGCCATTTTCACGAATCCTTGAATCTGGACCAGCCTCTGCAGCCTGTCCAGCTCACTCCCAAAGGTATAGTTCCTGTCCACGCCTCTCATCTGACCGGCTCATACAACTGCCGGCTGACCCTCTCCACCCAGCTGGGCCGTGGGCCCCAAATGGCATCTCCATCTTCTTTCAAGAGCCCTCTGGGGGAAGATGCCCTGACTCAGTGGCGGCAATGCCAAGCCACTGTTCCACCCCCTTGCTCATGTTGGAAATCAGAGAATGAACCTATCTTTTCTCTCCCCCCCATGCCTGTATTCAGTCAAGGCTGGATTCCATCTCATAAATACCCTTCAAGTCTGCACTCTCCCCTCGAATGTCCACTGTCACTGCTTGATGCAGACCCCCAGGATCTGTTAAGGCTTAGGGTTAAGCTTAAGTGTGGAGCCAGCAGCCCTCTTTGATTTGAAAAATACGTATACAACCAGAAAATGAGATAAATTTATTCCATTCTTAAGAAAATTAATCTGCTTATAAAGATAATAATTGGGGCTGGCCTGGTGGCACAGCAGTTAAGTGTGCACATTCTGCTTTGGCAACCCAGGGTTCACCAGTTCGGATCCCAGGTCCTGACATGGCACCGCTTGGCAAGCCATGCTGTAGTAGGCATCCCACATAGAAAGTAGAGGAAGATGGGCACAATGTTAGCTCAGGACCAGGCTTCCTCAGCAAAAAGAGGAGGATTGGTGGCAGGTGTTAGCTCAGGGCTAATCTTCCTCAAAAAAAAAAAGATTGTAATTATTTTTCTAAAAACGGAAAAAGTTGTATAAAGAAGGTCACATTTATTTTTTTCTTATTTCTTTATTTTTTGGTGAGGAAGATTGTCACTGAGAAATCTTCCTCTATTTTGTATGTGGGATGCCACCACAGCATGGCTTGATGAGCAGTGTGTAGGTCTGCACCCGGGATCTGAACCCACGAACCCCAGGCTGCCGAAGTGGAGCACGCAAGCTTAACCACTGTGCCACCGGGCCAGCCCTTCACCTTTATTTTTATTACCCAAGCTACAACAGATTTATTATTTTTTAGATGATGACTGTCTTATTTTTCCCAAATATTCAAGAAACTGAGAATTTTTTGTTGGTTCATTTTCTTTTTAATAACTAGGACTTTACTTTTCACAATGTAAACTATATCAATCATAAATTCTCCAACGACTGTTTTCTTTGGTTGAGTCTCCTAAAGGACTGGAGACCAGGGAAGCAAGTTCAGTTGTCTTATGTTGGAATACAAATATGACTGAAAGATAGAGGCATGTTGTGGGGCAGGAGAGGGTATTTTTGGGGGCCAAGAAAGTAAAAATAGTGTTCCTACAACATGCAAAGCCAGTACCAATACTTAAAGCAGCATTAAGTGGATCGAAAGCCCCCCTAAATATCCTTTTTCTATGGTCTCTGCTATTTCTAAACATAAATTATCACTAGCAAATAATTCTGGTGAATAATAACACTGTCACTCAGTTTCCTGCCAGCCGAGGGCTGGCAGAGTTGAAGCCTGAGGAACTCAAGAGCGGGCGATCCTAGAATTGAACAATTAGGCTGGGGGAAGAGGTTACCATGGCAACCTAATCCCGCGGCCTGTGGCAGCCGTGTCGTTTCAGTGTTCGAGTCACAGAGGTTGGTGGTTGTGACTGATAATCTGGGCGAGTCTGGGTCACACAGGAAGCCCCACTGCAGGTCCAGGAAGGGCATGTGCTCTGGAGTCTGCAGAGAGGTCACACGACTTTCAGCGAAGTGACAATGAGTTATTGGAAATAATTAGTAGAAGCTGATAATGATGTTTAAACTATGCCATAAAAATGTTGGAAGTATAGGCTCTGTAAAAACAATTGCATTAAGATTTAATCGTTAGGTATAACTGTATAGCCAGTTTTCATTCATTCAATATCACTGGTGAAAGCCTAGTGTGTTTCAGACCCTGCTGCAGGTGCCGGAGTCAGTGAGCACGACACGGGAGACAGACAGAATGCAGTCAACAAATAATTTATGATGTCTGTGTGCTAGAATGTGGTGAGACGGGGAGGACAAAATGAAGCCAGCAGGGGACTGGGAGTGCTGGGGACAGGGGGCTGTGGTATGGCAACTTTAAATTGGGCTGTCAGAGGAGCCTCACAGAGAAGATGACGTTGAAACAGACTCAAAATGGTTGAGGGGATGAGCCACACGGACATTTCAAGGGGAACTTTCCAGGCAGAGGGAACGCCAGTGCAAAGGCCCTGAGGTAGAGTTTCCATGAGCAGTAAGAACCCTGGAGTGGAGCGAGTGAGGGGAGATGGCACAAGCACAGTAGCAGAGGGCCAGGTCGTGGAGGGCTCTGTGGCTCACTGAAAGTATTTTGGCCTTTATTCTGAGACAAAGGCAACCACTAAAAGATTTTGAGCAGAAGAGTGACATGACCACTTAGGAGGCAACAGCAACAAGTAAGTGGGGAAGTTAAGGTGACCAGGGGTTAGTGATGGAAGTGGAGAGAAGCGGTCAGATTCTGTATATCCTTTGAAAGGACGTACAATAGGGTTTCCGGATGGATTGGATGTGGGCTATGAAGGAGGGGAGTCAAAGACAACTACGAGGTTTTGGGCCTAAGCTTCTGGAATGATGGAATTGCCATCATTTAAGATGGGAAGACTGCAGATGGAGTGGGTTTGGTGGTGGGGTGGAGAGGAGAGCAGAATAGGGTTTGAATCAGGCCTGTAAGTAGAGAAAGAGACGGCAGTGGCGTGTGCAAGTCCAGAGTTCAGGGGAGGTCTGGCTGGAGGTCTAACGCTGGCAGTCACAGGGCAAATAGATCCACAAGACCAGGTGAGACGATGAGGCCTGAGAAGACACTGAGCCCTGGGGCCTGTGGCAGGAAGATGAGGAGAAGGAAAGATGGGACCAGCAGAGGACTGAGGAGCAGCCAGAGAGAGAACAGCAATCCCGAGAGCCGTGGGCTTTGCATTTCAGGAGTAGGGAAGGGGCCGAGGCAGGTGACAGAAAGGGTGCCATCCGGGCTGGCCCAGTGGCGCAGCAGTTAAGTTTGTATGTTCAGCTTAGGCAGCCCAGGGTTCGCCGGTTCTGATCCTGGGTGCGGACATGGCACCGCTTGGCAAGCCACGCTGTGGTAGGCGTCCCACATATAAAATAGAGGAAGATGGGCACGGATGTTAGCTCAGGGCCAGTCTTCCTCAACAAAAAGAGGAGGATTGGCACCAGTTAGCTCAGGGCTAATCTTTCTCAAAAAAAAAAAAAAGAAAAAGAAATGGTGCCATTGACCAAAGCCACATGGAGGACGTTGGTGCCCGTGACTCCGCAGAGCGATGAGGGGGAGCCTGACTGCAGGGGGCACAGATGAGGACCAGAGACAGCTCTTCTGAGGTGCGTTCCTGAGGATGTCAGTGGAGGGAAAGTGGGATCAGCAGGTTTGGTTTTTAGCCGGGAGGTTTGACATGGATAAAGACATGGCATCTTTTATGCTGGGTGTCTATGAACTATTCCCGTGCTATAACTCTGCCTAGTTTGTATTGAACTCTGTCTTCCAGATGCTAGTCCCGTCCCGAGGACCTCCAGTCGGTCAAGCCTTCATTCTTCACCTGGGATGTCGCTGCCTTCCTGGCTACATTGGTCTCTTTACTCAGCCTGGACCACATGGTCCGTCTTTCAACCCAGAATTTTCTCACCAACATGGACTCTGAAGGCCCCTGGCCTTTCCGACATGCCCGGTGAGGCGCTCTGACACTGGTCCATCCTTCCTTCTCGGTCTCTGGTCCTGGTCTCAGGCTCCACAGGGATGCTGGAGGAAGATGCAGAGCCTGCAGCTGTGATTGCCACTCACCTGTCACGTCCAGCCCCACCCGGGCCCGGGCCCTGTGCTGTGTTTACCGTGTCACTTGTTACTTCCCCATTGAATTCCTCCCAGCGACTGTTTTAGTCTGGGCTAAATGGAGCGTTTGCAGGTCACGTGCCTCCCGGCAGCTCTGCCCTCCTGGCCACAGGGCCGCATCCCTGCAGCTCAGCACAGAGGCAGAGCCCGCAGGCGGCAGCGAGAGGCATGCCTTTCACAGGACAGCAGTGACACAGATTTCTTCAGAAATACAGTGTGATGATGATCTCGGAGGGAGAGCTCGGGGAAATCACAGGTAGACATCGAAAATCCCCTCTGTGTGTACAAAACCCCTGTTGCTGGAGAAGGCCCTTCAGAAGCTGACAGGAAGACTGAGGCCCAGGGGTGAGCGGCTGGCGCTCGACCAGGTGGAAGAGAGAAGGGGTCCCCACTGCACAGGGACTGAGAAATTCTCCTGTTGTCGCCCTTGGGTCGCAGGCGTAAAGGGCTGGGCCGACACTCCTTGGCTGGTCTGACCACTCTCACTTAACGTCATAGTTGTGACAACACACACACATTTGTAAGTTATCTCATATTCCTAGAACCATGCCAGAATATAGCTCCTTTCCATTGTGAGGCTTCCGTTGTTCATCCTTTTGCTATTTTCGTCAAGTCATGAGGTGAAGAACCCCACTCAGGTCTGGTTAAAGGTACACTGAAACTGAGCAGTACCAGTTAACAATCGTAGAGGAGATTTTTGTGCCCAGGATGACATTTTCCGCTTGTCCAGTGGATACTTACCGAATGTCCACCATGTGTTAGTATTGGCTTTACTTTTCTTCCAACTTATAAAATTGCTATATTGATCAAGTACCCACTGAGGGGCTTTTCTGACACCAATGAATTCTCTGATCCCAAGCGGGTGCCCTGTAATTCAATTCAGTTCTGACACTGACTGCCCCGAGTGCATGCAGACCCCTCAGCTTAAGTGCTCCGTCCCACAAGACTGCCCCCACTTCAGACGCCATTGTAAGTCCCGGGTCCCCAGAACATTGACCAACTGGCTACAAATCAGAGGTCCTCGTGACCCCTCCTCAGGTCCCATGATTTGCCAGGATGGCTCACAGAACTCAGGAACACACTTTATTTACACTTACCAGTATATTATAAAAGATACAACCTAGGAACAGCCAGATGGAAGAGATGCAAAGGCCAGAGACGCATATGGGGTGGGGGGACACCCAGCTTCCTTGGCTTCTCGAGGCACGCCAACCTCCTGGCACCTCAGTGTGTTCACCAGTGCAGAAGCTCATAAACCTCATTCAAGAGTTTGTGTGGGGCGCAGTCTCCATCCTCAACCCTCCTCCTTCCTCCCGAGGTTCGTGCGGGGCTGAAAGTTCCAACTCTAATCACTTGGCCTTTCTGGGACCAGCCCAACCTAGGATATCTGGGGGCCCCACCAGGTCGCCTCATTAGCATAAACTCAGGAGTGATTGAAGGGGCTTGTTGTGAATAACAAAAGACACTCCTGTCTCTCAGGTCGGTAGGAGCTCTGTGCCCAGGACCAGGGACCAAGACCACATCTATGTTTGTATTCTACCACACCGCCGTTGTCGGTATCTCAGATGCTCGGCCAAGATCCCTGCCTCAGATGTGAGCCTCATTCCCTCAGCTGCTGGGAGCCTTGGCAGCTGACAGCTCTCAGCCAGGCTGCTCCCTGGAATTGCCCTCAGCTGAGGAGGAGGTGACTCCCCACCCAAGGTCCCCACCCTCCCTGGGCGAAGTCGGCATTCAGTGACTGGCCTGTGGGGGCCCAGGAGAGCGGCTCTGAAGGGCCTTCTGGCTCCGGGCCTCACTGTGAGTGCACTCTAGTTCAGCTGCCCTCTCTGCCCACTCCCATTTCTTCATCCCCCCTCATGTTGATCCCCCGGGATCTCTAACAGGACTCCTGCACGCAAACCTGCCTCTCGGGGGCAGAGACAGAAACGCACCTAAGACAGCAGGCACTATGCTGGTTTACACGTAGCCAGGCATAAACGTATGCTATTTACATGTGACATGTATTTTAATTTTCCTGACAACCCCATAAGGTGAACATTATTAACTACTTTAGAGACGAGGACACAGAAAACTAGTGAAGTTGAATAAATTTTCCAAAGTCCCAGAGTTAGGAAGTGGCAGAGGCTTAGCTCCATAGCTGTACTCTTCTCACTGGGCTGGCCGGCTCTCATCACTCAGGTGCCACCCAGAGCCTGGGGCAATACGGTGGGAACCGGGGGTAGGGAGGCCTAGGGGTGGGTCAGATCAGGAGGCTGTTAGAATCGCTGAGTTGTGAGGAAGCAATGAAGCCAGGAAAGAGTCAAGGTTGGGGGCTGGAGAAATGGACGCTTTCACCCAACTTGGAAGTCCGAGATCAAGACTCTGCAGGTGAGAAGAGTCAGAAACAAAGTAGGGAAGGAGGAATGAGTTGGGGGAGCCAACAAGCGAAGCAATTCAGAGTCTTAATCCGCAACCCAGCACGACTTCTGTGTGGGTCCTGGAGTACGTCACTGGGGTGGACACGTCCTTCAGGGAGCTTTTAAATCAAGTGTAACATTGGTTGCATCCTGTAATTTTTAGGTATTTTTGTCATTTAGGAAAATCTACTTCTCCGTTGTAGATTTACCACCAATCCAGAGTAATTTATTACACAGATATTAGGAAAGATTGACGTATAATTAACAAGAGGGTTCACTTACATGTTGTACCAGTTAGCTGCTAATTCTGAAGCGGCACGTGAGGGTTCCTGTAAATATTCAGTAAGAACAGGATTACCCTTGGCCCTTGTTAGCAACACAGACACAGATGAAAAGAGGTTCATCTTGTCAATTTGCTGTTTTCTTGTTTAATGTGAGGAGTGGCTCAAGGGTTGCAAAGATTTATGAGTTGTTTTGCAGAAGAATAAGACACCTTCAAGAAAGTTATGATCACCATAACCAGCCCCCAGCTGACGCCCAGAAGTCTGATTGCCCAAGGGCTTATCTGGAGTGAAGGAAACGTGGATTTCCCCTTTGTTTCTCCGAAACTCCTCTTTCCAAGCCCCTTAGCGCTATAAAACCCCCTGCTTTCTGCTCTTGTGAAGGCGGATTTGAGAGAACCTGTCCTTGCCTTCCCATTTTGGCCAATTTGAATAAGCCCCGCTCCATCTTCAGGCACCATGTCTCAGTGATGGGTTCACTGCACATCCGGCACATGAACTTGAGACTAAGACATCTGGTATCAATTCTACATTATTAACTATATAATTTTGGGCTGTAGTTTTAAAGATTTGTCACCTGAGAACTCATTATGCATCTAGGAGGTGTAGGTTTCCAAGTACATTTATATTTTTATTTCCTCCTGTCCTCTTGCTGGTTCATCCTTCCATTAAGGAACACTTGTTATGTTAGACAGTGGGAGAACAAAAATCGATAAGACATAATTCCTGTTAAGGCATTAACAATCAAGTGGGAGAAATAGACATTTAAACAGCAACCATGAGGACACAAAGGTGCCTGCAGCAAGCCCTGAGCCCCCGGTGGAGGAGGCACTGACTCCAGAGATAACGGTCCAGGGGGGTGTAAGGGAAATGTCCCCAGACAGGGAATCAGGTTACACTGAGAGCAAAACCAGTCAGAATCACAGTGGATAACATTAGCCATCAGGAGAATTTATCCAATTTGTTGTCTATAAAAGTCCATCTTTGGGGCTGGCCCCATGGTGTAGTGGTTAAATTTCAGAGTGCTCCACTTTGGCGGCCTGGGTTCGCAGGTTCAGATCCTGGGTGTGGACCTACGCCGCTCATCACCCATGCTGTGGCAGCATCCCACATATAAAGTGGAGGAAGACTGGCACAGGTGTTAGCTCAGGGCTAATCTCCCTCAGAAAATAAAAGTGCGTCTTCTCTGCTTAAATCCTTCAATGGCCGTCCGTTGTCCTTGGGAATAAGTTCCAGCTTCTTACTATGATCTGCCATTATCTGCACCCACTTTTCCAACTTCATCTCAGATCCCCAGTGATCAGCAACACCTCAAAGTCGAGAGTCACGTGGGATAATGCATGAAGATTCAGTAGCCAGCTTGGCACCTGTGCCAGTTACAGCTTTCAGCTCCACACCACCTTCTCTATCAGCTCTGTGATGCTGGGACCAGGACTTTGGAGACCGCATTTGCCCTTTGCCAGCTGGCGGGCTGCTGGGCTTTGCCCACAGTGGGCACTGGAGGAGGCTGCACGGCTAGGGGCGGAAAAAGTGAACCAGTGGCTCCCCCAGTCCTTCTGTTCTGGAGAGCCACTCCTCCTCGGCCACAGGGCCCTTCTCCAGCAGCAGTCACATGGAGCTTGCAGTTTCCCAGCAGCCGCAGAGCCAGCTTCGGCAGGCCCCCTGGGAGATCCCAGGACCAGCGGAGGCCTAGGGGTCCGAGGGCCCCTTCTGCCGTACGTCTAAGTTCCAATAACCCCAGCTTCTTCTCTTTGCTCCCCCAGCCCTGGGGTGCTGGCTGCCTAGAGCTAGCAGTCTGCCCTGGGGCACATGTGGCGGCTTCTGGAGGGGTTTTCAGTTGTCACAATTCAGGGGAGGCACGGGGAGTGCTTCTGGCATCTGGTGAGGAGCGGACAGGGAGGCTGCTAACCATCCTACAGTGCACGGGATGCACACACACACGCACACACACAGAGGCACACACACATGCGCATGCACACACAGAGGCATGCACACCGTGCATGCATGCACAGGCACACACAGGCAAACGCATGCACATACACGTGCACACACAGGCACATGCACACATGCGCACACACACTGCACAGAATTGTCAACAGTGTCCAAGTGGAGAAACTGCGTTAGAATCTTCTTTTTGGGGGCTGACCCCATGGCCGAGTGGTTAAGTTCGCGCACTCCGCTACAGGCGGCCCAGTGTTTCGTTGGTTCGAATCCTGGGCGCGGATATGGCACCGCTCATTGAGTCAAGCTGAGACAGCGTCCCACATGCCACAACTAGAAGGACCCACAACTAAGAAGACACAACTATGTACTGAGGGGCTTTGGGGAGAAAAAGGAAAAGAATAAAATCTCAAGAAAAAAAGAATCTTCTTTTTGCCCTTTTCAGTTAATTTTATACGAAAGCCTGAATCCTGACTGAGTTGGCTCTCAATAGTGTTAAAAGAAGAAACTCGATGACTAGGGGAAGGTTGAAGACATCCATGGTTGAATCTAAGAATAGAATTAACTGCAAATAGGTTCAGTCTTCCTGTATCATGTTATGAATTAAATACGCTTCTAAGGGACGAAGCACCAGGCAGCAACGCTTTTTCGGAGAATGTGACTTCTCTCCTGGGCCCTGAGAGAGGTGGGGCAGAGGCTTGCTGCTTTCCATGCTCAGCTCTTCTACGTGATTTTGTAAAACCCATGCTCACATATTATTTTGATTAAATATTGTAAGAAAACAATGCTGTTACGGATGTACAACTCTATAAATGTTATTCAGCTGAAGCCTCAAGCCGGTAGTTGACAGATGTGTTTTATTTGGCCTTCACTGTATTTTGTAAATGGCCAATATTGCAAAAATGTAATACTTTGCATAAAAGTCTAGTTTTTTTTTTTTCTAAAGATTGGCACCTGAGCTAACATCTGTTGCCAATCTTCTTTTTATTTATTTTTCTTCTTCTTCTCCCCAAAGCCCTGCAGTACATAGCTGTATTTTCTGGTTTTAGGTCCTTCTAGTTGTGGTATGTGGGACGCCACCTCAGCATAGCCTGATGAGCGGTGCCATGTCCACATCCAGGATCCAACCTGTGAAACCCTGGGCCACTGAAGTGAAGTGTGCGAACTCAACCACTCGGCCACGGGGCTGGCCTCAAAAGTCCAGGTTTTAAAAATTTTCCTGAAAAATCAGAAAATTTGGCAGTACCAAGCCCTCATCTGCATATGGTAACACCCAGCTCTGCTGGAGCGGCCGCCCGCTTTAGACAGAGGCTGTGATTTTCATTTAGCCACAGTCCCCACCCGACCCTGCTTTCTTCCTGAGTAGTCTTGCCTAAAGTTGCTTCCTTTTTTTTTTTTCCTTTAGACATGGCAGTGTATTTTCACTATCATTGATTTATGCCTCTTCTTTATGGATTCTCTTTCTCGAGGCAAAGGGAATGGGGCCTTTCAGCTGAGATGCTGTGAAGGGAACCAACCTTGTAGAGATAGCATTTGCTCTGAGAATGAGGCTGACCCCAGCGAGCAGTGCCACCCAGAAGAGACGGCCACAGCCACATCTTCCTTGAAGTCACTTGAGCGTTCCTTTTTCCTGGAGAGTGTGCTCTTCATTCACCTGTTTCCTGTCCACAGGACTTGAGGCTGAGGGTTAGGACTGCGACGTAAGCTTCCTTTGCACCCAGGGGTGGCCAGTTCTAATCAATGAGATGTGAGCAGAAGCCACTGAGTGAGATTTTTTTTTTTTTTAATGGAATCTCATTTTTTTTTTTTAAAGATTTTATTTTTTCCTTTTTCTCCCCAAAGCCCCCCGGTACATAGTTGTATATTCTTCGTTTTGGGTCCTTCTAGTTGTGGCATGTGGGACGCTGCCTCAGCATGCTCTGATGAGCAGTGCCATGTCCGCGCCCAGGATTCGAACCAACGAAACACTGGGCCGCCTGCAGCGGAGCGCACGAACTTAACCACTCGGCCATGGGGCCAGCCCCCACTGAGTGAGATTTTAACTTCATTCTTGTTTCGATTTTCTTCTATCGTATGCCAAATATCAGCAGTCTGACACGGTCGAGGCACTTAATGCACGGGGACCTTCTGCTTCCAGTTGGTCCCAGGAACCTCAGGAGATCCTCTAGGATCTACTCCAGCTTTCCAGGAGACATCTGCACCCTGAGGATTCGCGAAGGGCTGTGGTCCCTCAGCTCGCCTCTGCTCACACACTATCACGCCCACGTTGTGGGGACCATGTGGAGGCTGAGGTGAACCCAGGAATTTGGGTTTGGGAAGTTCTGTGTGAGACGTGGAGCCTCACAGCCAGCCAGGCGGGAGCCACCCCAAGGCACGCAGCCCTCCCTGGAGAAGCGGGGACCATGGTGGAGGCACGTTACCCCCACAAGCATCCTTCAGACTCAGCAAAACTGAGAGGAGTGCACACCATCTGGCCTTGCTGGCTCCCAACCGCAGTCGGGATACCCCTAGAGAAGCCATTGACACACGCGGCTGAGGCTGCTTTCTGATGTGGCTGTGGGCTTGCTCTCTAGGCACTGGAGTTTGCAGCCCCAGATGTACAGTAATAAATAACCTTTATGTCTTGTACAGTGGTGTCATCAGCACACACAGCAACAAAAGGAATTTACGTAAGAGTCACTGGTTCAGGACTGGCATGAACTTGGTACCACTGATTTTAAGAGAAGGAAGAGAAAGTTTCCTCTTGCATCTGTTTTTAATAATTCATATCCAGGCACTCTTCTAAGCGATTTACATGTACTAACTCAGTTAATCCTCACAACAATCTAATGGAATGGGTAATAGTATCCATTTTATAGACGATGAAACCAAGGCACAGAGAGGTTAAGTAACTTACACAGTATCACACAGTATCATGCGTAAGTCATCTATTTTTAATCAATTTTAAAAAAGCAACCCATGCAGTTTGTTTAGCTGGTCTCTGCATTAGTCAGGACTCTGTCTGCTCCAAATATCAGAAAGCCAGCTCAAACCAGCTTTAAAACAAAACATCTAAAGTGTGGACAAGCTGGCCCACACAGTGTAGCCAGAGGATGCCAAGACTGGAACGGGCCCCTGGGTGATGGCATCCAACCACTTCTCTCACTGCTTGTCTCTCCTTCTCTAGTTCAGATTCTCTTTGCACGATGACTTCATTCTTCCAAGTTTCCTGTGTGGTGGGTGTTGCGGGCTGGAATGAAGACCCTGAGATGGAGTTCAATGCTCAGAGCGTGACACTTTATTGAGGAGTGCCCCCAGGGTTCACGCCTGTGGAAGGAAAGCAGGATGCAGGATCAGTCAGAAGGAAAGTCGAGCTGTGATGCAGGCCCAGTGCCAGCCTAGGCGGACCCCACAAGAAACTGTGGGGTTAGAGGGTCCTTCAGAGTTGCCCCACGCTGGACCGGCATGGCCTGGCTCCTGCACCAACCGGTCTTTGGATGTGGTCTGCCGGGTGAGTAGGCTCTCTGCAGCTGAGGCCGGCCCTGAAGACTGACTGCCAAAAGCTGTGTGCCAACAACGCTGCCAGCAGCTGGGGCGAGACCTTCATGGAAGGGGATCTTGTCCACGCATCCAGCGGAGGTTGTGACTGCTGGCCATTCTAGGTCACATTCTTACAGCTTTCCATCTAAGGAAGAGGAGAGATGTTCCTTGAGCTCTGAGAAATTCCAGAGAGGACCCTGGTCCACCTTGAATTGCATGTTTACTGCTTGGGCCAACAATTTGGCCAGGGAGTGAGTACTACGATAGGCACCTTCTTGGTCATGCCCACCCTTGTGGGCAGCCAGTATTCAGCAAGGACTGGGGTTGGCAGCCCCCAAAACCCCACAGAGTCAGGAGAGAGCTTTTCCCAACAGAAGGAGCGGCGGTGCTGTAACCCCAAGAAGAGGGAGGGGGTGCGTTATGTGGACTAAAATGACAGCTGCCACAAATTTCCCTTCACTCTTTCTCAGTTCAGCCTCCCCACTTTGCCCTGCTCCTCCGGGATGCTGGTAGCCACACCCCTTACTCAGTGGGAACCTGAGAAGGATGCACAGCCATCTATTAGGGAGAATGAAAGTCAGCTGGACCCTCCAAGCCCATGGGATTAAAGGAGCAGAGGCGTCTGTCAGTTTCTGAGCCCGTCGGAGGCTCTTGTCTTTTGCAGAATGCTCCTCCCACTCCCAGTCAGCCGATGAGAACATAATAGGTCAAGAACTCAATATTCTGTCCTGATCCTATAGCCTTCACCCCACCTGATGCACACTCCAAGCACAGGCAGCCTCACCAAGGTGCAAAAGCCACCTGCACAGGTGGGATCTTTCCCCAGACCCTCTCGTCGCACCCGACGCTTCTCTCTGTGCTCCCCTCTCCCGTGCCGGGTTCTGTCTTCCTCTTCCATGGACATCCTCTTCCTTTCCTTGACCTTGGCGTTGGCCTTGGGTCTTTCTGATCCTGATTTTTTGCTCCTACTCAAGGGCCCTCCCTTGGATTCATGCCCACACCTGTCCTTGTCAACCCCTTGGTTCCCACTAACCCGACACCACCGTCCTGTCTGCTTGATCCCCTGAGTGGGGCACAGAGGGCCTCCAAACGAGGCACCCTGTGAGTCGGTGCAGTTTTTAGTTCTTCAGAAGAAATCCAAATGGAAAAGCACACAGTGACTAGAAATGAGGGTTGTGTAAAGAGGAAGAGCCAGAAATCTGCCAAGAGACTCGCAAAGTGCTATCTATCGGATGGGCTTCCCACGGGCAGGGGCTGACCTTGCCGGGGACTGTGCGAGATCTTGTGATTGGGGATGCTGAATTATACTACTGAAACTTCAGGAGAGATTGAAAATTGTAAATGGGAATGACAATTTAATATTTCACAGAGGAAATACAACTACAAAAGGGACTAGGTAATGAGTCTTCCTGCCAGCATAGCCTCTCCTTGCGGCAACTTCCGATAGTCTCTCCCTTTAGACGGTAATAGGCAAAAGGCAATCAAATATGCAGACCATTTCAGTGATCCGCAGAGCCACAAGCTCCACGTCGATGGGTAAGCTACTGGGTGGCAGGCAGTGCCACCTTGTGGTGGCTCCAAGGATCCGCTGGTCAGCTGAGTTAAGAAAGTGGATGAAAAGGTGGTTGAGTGTCTGTGATATACAAAGGTGTAGCTTACGTAACAGAGAGAAGAAGTCAAGGATGCCTCTGCTTTTTGCATTGTATTAACGTTTGCCAGATCTCTTAATGCCTTCACCCGGGTCAAGTCCTGCTGGCCTCAGGACCGTTTTCTCTCTCTGAGCTGACTGCATATCTCTGGGCAGTTGGTGTAATGTGTCTGTAACTCAGAGGGGAAGTTTACTTCCAAGTGCTCTGGGACCGTCTACCATCGCCCCTGTGTACAGACCATGTGGCTTCCTGCTCTTGCAAGAGTCCAGGCAGTGGGTCCAGGCCAGCACTCCATGATGCTGTTGGAGGCTGTACCTTGGCGAGCCCCTCTCTTCCTGGGTCTCTGGAATAATTCGTATAGTTCTACTCTGCCATCTTCCACCCCTCACTGCCCCCAGGGACTGCCTGAGATCTGCTGCTCCCTGGGGATATTTCCAGTTCTTGTTTCCTTTGCTTCCTTTTGGATGGTTGAATTGCCGGGCTCGTCCCCATGACGATTTTTCAACAGGTGCCTAGCTACCTGCCATGTGTCCACGTGCCCTGCGCACGGGGGTCCAGTTTCTGTCCAGACCTTGGGTGGCAGGTCTAAAACTGGACTGAAACTCTCTGTCCGTGTTTGGCCTTTGATCGTCTGTCCTCGGGAGGGTGACCGGCTCTGAGTTCCTCCCAGTGTCCCTGCTTGCCCCCTCCAGCTCCCTCTCCCCTTCTCCAGACACACTGGGGGGCTGGAGTTCCAAGTGGAAGACCCCAAACCCTTGCTGGGGCAAACTCCGTCCAGTTCCAGAAAAAAAAAAAATGCCCTCCAAGCCAGTCCGACAGAGCATCCCTGTTAGATGCTTGCTGACCTCACGGCCTGGTTCTCCAGTGCTGTTTCCTCTGACGGTGGAGGCCACGGGCACACTCCTGTCACAATAAACAGGACATGAGAGGGCCATTCCTGCACGAGTCATTAGGAGATGTAATGTAATTCACTCAGCTTGTTCTTTAGTTTAATTTTGCTCCATTATTGGATAAACGGGGAACAGGGCAAATGATCAGCAAGACAGATGAAGAATAGGGTGCATTTTTGGCATTGTAGAGGAATATTAGGGGGAATTACGCTGAGCATTTGAGGGCATTCAAATTCTACATCAAGTTACAGTTCCCATCCGCTGCGCACTCTGTTTAATCCTGTAACGGCAGTCTGCGGTGTGGGGAGTTCTGATGGCGCTCTCCTGCATCACCCGGCCTCTGGGTCACATCTCATCACTTCCCATGCCCTCCAACTCCCCACCCCAGCAACGCTCAGTGCCGTCTCCTGTCTCAGATGTGCCATGCTCCTTCTCGCGACTGAGTCTTCTCTCCTTATGCCTGAAATGGTGCCTTTACTTCTCCTCGCCTCTGCCTGTTGGTCTGGTAATTTCTACCAACCCTTTACATTTCCATCCAGCAATGTTCAAAAATGTCCCGAAACCAATGTTCAAAAAGGTAGGTGCCCGTCTCGTGTGCTCTCGTAGCCAGAGTTCCCGGGGTGCCCATCCAGAGCGTGCTGTCACATACCTGCAAACCCAGCTCTGACATAGCTGAGGACATGCAAATCGGTCCCACTCCTCTGCAGCAAACAACATTCCAGAATGGAAGGTTAACAAAAAGATTAAACAGCTGTCCTCGTTAGCACAGCCCTATTTCTTCGGAGCATCTTTACAGTGTGCATATGCGGTGACAGTCAAGGCAGCAGAAATTCTGAAACTGAATAATATAGGGTATAGTGAAACTTACCATGAGTGAGTGATTTATTCTATTTTCTAAATTTTTAGAAAATATTAATAGTCCTACCAAGAATGTGTGGGGTTCAGAAACCCAAAGGCAAACTTGGGAAATAATAATTATAAAAAGGCGAAAAATAAAAATCTTTGCCAAATTTTTCAGCACTTTGATTTGCTTTGCTTTTCAGCTGGTGGAAGTGAATTAGGGACATTTACCCTAAACAGTTTTACTAATAGAATATTTGTTTTGCTAAAAAAGTTCTGTGTATCAAGTGGCTCCCGCACAGCTCTGGAGTGAAAGTGTAAGGTGTGGTGGGGAGGAAGGTACTGAGGAGGTCTCAACTGTATTGATGGTGGGCTGGTTTTGGGTTTTTTTCCGGTTTTATTGAGCTTTAACGAACATATAACATTGTATTAGTTTCAGGTGTACAACATAATGATTTGATACTTGTATATATTGAGAAATGATCACCACAATGAGTCTGGTTAACTTCCATCACCACACATAGTTACAATGTTTTTTGTTGTGATGAGAACTTTTAAGATCCACCCTCTTAGCAACTTTCCAATATACAAGGCAGTATCGTTAACATAGTCCCCATGCTGTGCATTATATCCCCAGGACTTAGTTATCTTATAACCAGAAGTTTGTACCTTTCAACCCCTTCAACCCATTTCCCCACCCCCTGGTGTGTATTATTTCTTAAGTGGTGTAATGGATATACCAGTGTTTATTATATTATTCTTTAAAAAAATAGTTTAAAAATCCGTTGTCCCCACCTCTCACGGAATAAGTTTAAAGGCATGGCCCCAGGCAGCACACGGCTCCTTCTGGCCGTGCTCTCCTGGCACAACCTCGCTGGATGGCATGTCAGTTGCCTGCGTCCTTGTCTTTCTCTGTCTCTCCTTGCGGACTGTGAAGTCCTGAGGACGGGGGTTGCTGACTCTCCACTGTGCCTCCCTCGCCCCATGCGCAGGGCTGACATGAAATTGGTGCTCAGTAAATATCTGTGGAATGAGTAGGTAGCTGGATGGATAGAGGGTGGGGTGATGTCCTCAAAGCAGCCAGGTGAGCAAGGCCAAAATGCCAGCCCATAGTTTCGGCCAGTGACTTCTTCTCTCGTTCCCCTTCCTTCTAAAGACATTCTTAAGGGGTGGTTTAAGGAATAAGCCGCAACCTGCCCAGATAGCAAAGCCTCACCCAAAAGCTGTAACTCCCTAAGGAAGAGCTCTCCTGGGGGGGGTCACAGAGGCGCGCCTCATTCTGCTGGATGACCCCAGGGGTGGGGGTAGAGACACTCCCATTAATTCCTTATCTGCCATGGGGTTAGAACCGTGCTGGGCACTTCCACATACAGCACTCCCATTTACTCCCACAAGCATACTGCGAGGTAGGTGTTACCCTCCCCGTGCACACAGAGAAGACAGCAGAGCCTCAGAGAGATGGTGGACGTTGACCAAGTCATCCACAGTGAGAGGCGGAGCCCTCGGTCGGCCTGGCACCAAAGCCCAAGCCTGTTCCTTCCACCACCACCTCCACTCGGGTAGAGAAATGGAATGCTTTCACTGGAAAGGAAACTTAGAGATTGTCCATGTAACTCACTTTGCTATTAATATAATTTTCTTTAAAAAAAGAACTCTGGAACATTTCTCTTGCCAAATAGGATCTTGCAAAGCATGATTTTGCCAAGAGAAACAAAGAATGCTCAATTATCCTTGAAGTCTGTAACGGATTGAGCAACTTTTAAAATCAGCCGGGAACATTGTTGGCCACACTGGACGAGTGGGCATGCCCTGCTGTCTGCCACACCAGGAGCAGGAATTCTGGCTCAGGCCCCGTAGCACAGGGACTGCGTTCGTTCCTCTCCAAGGGTAGCTTGCCGTCTCGCGTCACCACTGCTTCTGCTGCCAGGTCAACTCACTTACTTATTAACTAACATTTATTGCAAACTTGCTGTTTGCCGGGGACAGGGCTAGGCATTTTATGTGAATCATCTCAGTTAATCCTAACTGTGACCCTACAAAGAAAGTAATACAATTAACTCCGTTTTACCTTTGGGAAAAGTTACCTTGCTCACAGATACTGTCATCGGTGGACCTGGATCAGGATGCAGATCACTGTTGAGTGCAGAATCAGCGCCCACCACAGCTTTGTGGGCCTGCTCTCCAGGCAGGGGGCAGACGTGGGGCGAGGACGCGGACACCTTGCACTCCGCATGGCCCGCGTTGTGGCCTCTGCCGGGCTGTGGCCCTGGTGGTCTGGGTTGCGTGTGACAGGTTGACTTTTTTTCTTTTCAGCAACAGACCTATGGTTTACGGAACAATCAGGCACGTATCCAGAATCACAAATCTCTTCACACGGAGGAGGGATTTCCTTTGTCTGGATTTTTTAAGAGTCTTTCCTTAGAAAGACCCCCTTTGTTGAGCAAACGCAGAGTTCTTTCTGTCTTCAGTATGGGAGCTTGAAAAAAGAGAACACCAAGCCTTTACTGTTGGTGGCATACCAGACTGCTCTGTAATATGGGGGGTGTGGACGAGGCTGAAGCCATTTTTTGGAAGATCTTAGGGAACAGGATTAATTTGGTGAGATTTATATTGTGCCTAGAACTTTGCACCACACACTGTTTATTTGCTTTTAAATTAAGAGGATTTATTTCTCAGGTAACACAAATATAAACAGACGGTAGAAAACAGCCTCGGGGCTGAAACTAGAGAAGCTGTAGCGTGATGACTGGAAACAGCTGTAGGAGAAAGTTCTGGAAGCTCTGTTTATGATGGCCTCCTTTTGGGAGATGAGGAAAGAAAAGCAGATGTCAGCCTGTGGAAGATTTTACGGAAAATTATTGATGATTGTGTCACCTCGAGTCGAAGGAGCAGTAAAAGAGGTACTTCACACTCAGTTTGGAATGAAGGATGGTTCCGGATTATTTGGCATTGGCGAGTGAGACCTGGCCATGTGGACTGTTGAACCAATACCAGTTAGAGGAGGGGCCAGTATATGGACAGAAGTGTGTGTGTGTGTACATGTGTGTGTATGTGTGTGTGGGGTCCTAAACCAGGACAGTCCCCAGTCAGAGGCAGGTTTTTGCAGTGACGACCACTAAGATCTGACGTGATGCTTTACAAATTCCCACATAGAAAAAGCACCTGAGAACAGGGGTGTAGGATCAGACCAGGTGCGGTCTCCGAGAGTCACTAACAGCATGTCCATCCTGAGGAAGAGCGCCAGCCTGGGAGGGGATCCTTGCAGCGGCGGGCCCAGGAATGGGGGGAGGGGGAGGGAACAAGGCACGATGCCAAATACGTCCTACTACACCTCTCTTAGCCTGTCACTGTCTCTTTTTAAATAGTCTGTTGTTCTTGATCACATCTTATGATATGAGTGGGCTGAGAAGGATTTTTTTTGTTATTTATTTCCTTCTACACAAACATCTCCAGCTAAATCAGAGAAGCCATCTGCCAAGTAGTGCTAGAGAAATTGGGAGATGCTAGGCTTCTGCCTCGGCCACTAACCAGCTGTGTGATTTTGAGCAAGCCACTTAAACTCTCCGGGCTTCAGATGTATTATCGGTAAAAGGATGATTTCTAAAGTCCTTGTCAATGCTAAAATTTACAGGGCCAACAACTTTCCTATCAAATTCATTTGAGGGTTTTTGTGCCTGTTCACATGTCCTGTTTCAATGGGCATGAATGAAACTCGGTAAAGGATGGTGGTTTGGTTGTGGTGGAAAATGTGGGTCTATGACGGATGGTTTCCGCCTGGAAGATTTCCCCACCTCATTTCACGTTGCCTAGCGATGAAGCAGTTTCTACATTCTGTAAGCTGAGCCTTGACAGATACATGCCCATCTCCTTAAAAGAAACATTTGTGGAAGATTCCTGAAGTTGCTCATTCATTATAATTTTATTCCTTTTAAATGCAACATTTATTAAATAGTCTCATAGTCTTGGTGATCATTTAGTTCTTACTGTGTTTTAAGGAAATACAACACTAAGTGGAACCTAAGTCTCTACAGAATCACTTATCTCACTTCATTATAGCTTATCTGTTCTCAAATCTGCCTTCAAATAAATCAACTAAACTATGAGCCCTTGAAGGTAGAAATCATGTTTTTTTATCCTTTTATTCCCTACTGCTGAGTATAGTATTCTGACCCAATAGCTGTCTTGGATGAAAGATAATTCATCACTGTCGATCCATCAGTTACAATTTAGGCATGGCCACTGCCTTCACGTGCGGTGTAAGAAGGGCGTGGTGGTGTGGAACTCACACGGTTCACCCAAGCCTTGTCTGGCTCCTCCTCCCTCCCTGTCCACACACGTAGTGGTGATGGAAGGGGTGTATTTCAAAAAGACTCCCCCAGATGCTTATGATCCACCTATTTCTCATCTTCCTGAGGAAAGAGAAACACTCAGAAGCCACACATTTCCTAGGCATTTGTCCCGTGGGCGCTGGGCTCTGGAGTTCCCAGGCTGCTCAGATGCTAAAGAGATGGACGGCAGCTCAGTGAGTTGGGTGGAGTGGAGGCAGCTTCTTTTCCACTGTGCGAGGCTGCCTGGGGGCAGAGAGGGGAAAACACCCTGCCCTTCTGGGAATGCCTGCTCTCCTCTCACCAGGCGAGGAGACCCTACACGCTCCGACCTACGTCTCCCGCACCAGGAGCGAACGTGGTTTTAAGGCCAGTTTGTTGATGCAGCTGACGCAGACACATTGAGAAGAAAAAGGGGAATAGAGAACTAATTCACATAAAAATAAATCTTACCAACCTGCCTTTCAAGCATCACTTTGATATAGAACTGTTCACAAAGAAACCTTGCCAACAGGAGAAAACTTCAAATATTTGGAAATATTAAACCAAAGCAATGAAACCGCACGAAGTAGAAACATTTGGATTGAGCGTTAGTTGAAAACAAACTGGGGCACCCATTCACTTTGTGGAGCTTTGAGATCTTCAGCCCAAACGCCAGCTCCTCGGAGGACTTTCCCTGTGCACCGGGTCAGCAGCTGCCATCTGGTTCTCAGTGCTCACTGCTTCACGTCACTCTGTGTCACCACGTTGCCCAGTTTCGGTTTTTTCACAGCATGTATCATCTGAAATTCTCTTGCTTCTTTGTCTTCTGTAGAATGTCCTTGAGTGTAGCATCCTCTCTGTCTGACTCCTTACTGTGTCCCCACTCCTTGGGAGCAGCAGGTGCTCAGGAAATATTGACTACATGACAGCATTATGTTATCCATTGCTCACTGGAGAGAGTGCCTTCAAACTACTTTTCAAGATGGAACAACTTTCAGGGAAAAAACAAAAAAATTACTCTGTTCAGGATTTGCCTCAAAAGAATGCTTGGCGAGTCCCTCGCAAGCGTCGACAGCACGGCTCGGGGAGTCAGAACCCCTGGACGCACCCGCCGTGGGACCCAGGAAAGCGCCCGCTAAATAGCTATGGAGTCAAAGTTTCAAGATTTGGTTCAGGTTTGTGCTCAGCATTAGGGACGCATTATTATTATTCTGAAACACTCACATAGTGGGGCCCAGGGTGCAGCAGAAGAAGGAGATATGAGACCCTTTTAAAAATCAATTTCACGCTGAAGGAGTGCCTATACATCCTAACCTCAGAAAGCATTTTCTTCTGTCTTCCATGAAAACATAAAACTGTCGAAGTCTTTAAAAAACCAAATATGGCACAAAATTTGTTTTCTTGGCTGTTTTATGCAAGATCACAGAAGGTGGAGTCCAAGATGTTAGTTCTGGTTAGAACTGTCACTTACTAGTCTGTCAGCCACTTGATTTCTGAGTCTCATTTTCTTTATCTGCTAAAAATTTAAAAAGCAATTATCCCCACCAAATTCTTCCCCTCCCAGGGTGGCTTTAGACTCTAGTGACGTAACTTATGGGATTAGTAATAGAGCCAGCTATTAAGGGTTGTAAGAATATTAGCTATTCTTTACAGTGAGGAGGTAAGGATGTAAGCGTATTATGACTTTGTGACCATCGAGAGTATAATCCTCTTTCAATGGTTAGAGCAAAACTCTCAACTGCCTGAGTGAGCAATACTGTTTGCCTTCAAGATCAAATGAAGTGGTAAATGCAGGAAATAATGGTGGAGTACAAGCTGAAGCTATGGAGCCGTTGCCGTGCGAATTGGGCCAGATCTCAGCAGCGTTTCTCAGAAGTTTAGCAGCTGGAATAGATATCCAGAAATCTAATTATATGGTCTCTTATCTACAGTAAGAGACTCTAAAATGGGAAAATTCTCTCCTGATCCCTCCTATGTATTTCCATGAATGTTCAAATCATTAAATCTTTTCTTACTCCACCCTCTCTCTTCCAGCCCATCAAGACTACCTTCTTACATTCAAAAATCCTATTTTCCAGGGCCAGCCTGGTGCTGTAGTAGTTAAGTTACCACACTCTGCTTCAGCAGCCCAGGGTTCACTGGTTCGGATCCCAGGTGTGGACCTACATACTGCTCATCAAGCTGTGCTGTGTCAGCACCCCACATACAAAATAAGGGGACAATTTTCCTCACACACACACACAAAAATCCTATTTTCCTCGTGAAAACTTCCATTTCCTGAGCCATCAACCTTCATAGTTTAGAAGGAAATAGGTTAAAATGTTAACAGTGGTTACCTCTGAATCACAAGATTATGAGTAACATTTTCTTATTATGTTTTTCTGTACTTACCAAATTTTCCATAATGAGCATTTTTTCTTTTCACACTAAGAAGAAAAACAAGGAAACATTTATTTAGGCAGCATTATTCAGAGTATTTTTTCTTTTTCTTATTGCAGTAACGTTGATTTAAAACATTATATACATTTCAGGTGTACATCATTGTTTTTCAGTTTCTGTTTAGATTACAGCATGTTCACCACCCAAAGACTAATCACAATCCATCACCACACACACGTGCCTAATTACTCCTTTCTCCCTCCTCCCTCCCGCCTTCCCCTCTGGTAACCCTCAATCCAATCTCTGTCTCTATGTGTTTGCTGTTGTTTTTATCTTCTATTTATGAGTGAGATCATACAGTATGTGACTTTCTCCCTCTGACTTATTTCACTTAGCCTAATATCCTCAAGGTCCATCATGTTGTCACAAATGGCTGGACTTCATTGTTTCTTATAGCTGAGTAGTATTCCATTGTGTATATATCCACATTTTCTTTATCCATTTGTCCCTTGATGGGCACCTAGGTTGCTTCCGGGTCTTGGCTATTGTGAATAATGCTGTGATGAACATAGGGGTGCATGTACGCAGAGTATTCCAGACGATACTAATCCTTGGGAATATCCTGCAAGGAATAAGATAGCTGACCAAATAAATAGGGGAAATATTAGACACTATCTTCTTCTGGGAGAGTCCCCAAACAAAATAGTATATTGAACACTTGCAAGAGCCTGCAAAAAAGAAATCTATTTAACTTTGTTTAATCCAGCATTTTCCATCAAACACACTCTTCATGCAAAATCTGTAAATATTTCGTGAAACTAGTACCCATTGAATATCTTTTTGGGAAACATAGGTGATGGGACAACTTCCTTTTGCTGAGCAAGAGGATGACATGGGCTTTCTCCCCAGGGTCTACGGACCACTGGCCGGTCCACGGGTGGCCTTGAGGCAGTGCCACAAACCCCAGGAAACATGTGTACAGCATCGAGTGTGCGTACAGACATGTGCTTTCTTCCCAGGGAGACAGTCCGGGACACTCATTATGTTCTCAGGCATCCACATCCTGAAAAGATAAAGGACCGTGGACATAAAGTAAGATCAGCTTCTTGACATTCATCACTTTTGCCTAAGCAACACTTTGCCATCAAAACAAAGCAGAAAAGTCAAGAAATCTGTTGCCGTATTTACCAAAACAACACAAAGCAAATAGTATGCCAAGTTAAATCTGAATTTCAGATACACAATGCACACTATTTTAGTAAAAGGATGTTCCATGCAATATCTGGGACATCCTTATCCTAAAAAATTATTTGTTGTGTATCTGAAATTAAAATTAAACCGGGCATCCTATCTGTTACCTCAAAACCTCAGTTAGCTCAAATTTATTAACACTGGGGCTCTGGAGAAATGCCTTTCTAGTCAAATTTGGTCCACAGACCAGGAGCATTAACATCACCTGGAAGCTAACTAGAAATGCGGAATTTCAGGCTCCACTGCAGACCTGCTCAATCAGAATCCACATCGCGTCCGGATCCCCAGGCGAAATGTGCACATGTTGAAGTTTGAGAGGCCCTGATACGATGGTTTTCAGTCGCGGCCGTGCACTGGAATCACGTGGAAGCTTTAAAAATACGAGTGCCTGGGTTCACTCCCAGAACATCAGATTTAGTTGATTTGAGGCACAATCTGGACATTAATATTTTTTCACGCCCCCTCACCTCCACCCCAAAAGATTCTAATGTATAGCTGTGCTATTGCGATTTGTAAGAAATATATATTTGGTCATTCAGATGACCAAAATATATTTCTCATTCATATATATCTGGTCTTTGTCTACAGTTTCTGGCTCACAGCTCCCCAAACCCTTGGAATTTCCTAAGTGTTGAGAGTGCAGATTGACAAAGGTGTCTCTTGTTATGTGAATGAGGTGGCTTTTGGAGAGCACCTAAGCTTGGGGGCTGGCTTTCAGGCGAGCCAGCCATCTGATTAGAGGTCTGGAACTTTCAGTCCCAACCCCAGACCTCCAGGAGGGGAGAAAGGCTGGAGGTTGAATCAGTCTCCAATAGCCAATGATTTAATCAATCATGCCTACATAATGAAGCCTCCATAAAACCCCCGAAAGGAAAGGGTTTGGGGAGCTTCCCAGGTGGGGAATGCTTGTGGAGGTGTTGGGAGAGTGGTGCCTTCAGAGAGGGTGAGGAAGCTTGGCGCTCGTTCCCCGTGCCTTACCCTAAGCATCTCCTCCATGAGGCTGTTCCTGAGTTGTATCCTTTTATAACAAACCAGTAGTATGGTTAGTAAAATGTTTCTCTGAGTTGTGTGAGCCACTCTAGCAAATTCATTGAACAGAAGAGAGGGGGTGGTGAGAATCTCTGATTTATGGCTGGTCAGTAACAACCGGGACTCTCCACTGGCATCTGAAGTGGCGGGGTGTGGGGGAGGGCAGTCCTGTAGGACTGAGCCCCTAACCTGTCGCTCTGACACATTAGTGTCAGAATCGAGCTGAACTGTAGGACACCCAGCTGATGTTGGAGAATTGCTTGTTGGTGTGGGAAACCCCTCCACTCAGAATTGGGTATAGAGCCTTTGGTAGCCAAGGTGGTACCTTTACCTAAAGTCAGAGAGCCAACAAGGTGAGGACATTCTCAGAAGTACCTGAGGAGAGGTTTCCACCGCACATTTCTGTGCCCGGCTCAGGTCTGTGGAGCGAGAAGCTCCAGGTGCGGCTGCAGCCTCAGGAAGTGCTTGTCACAGTGCTCTTCGGTACACTCCCTCCAGCTGAGGACCACTGATGCTCAGGGCGACCTAACCCGGGTTACCCGCTCCAGTCTGGCCACCAAGTTAGCAAGGGAAGAAGGCCCAATCCTGGGGACTCAGCATTGAACTTGGGTCAGGTTGGTTTCCTCCTCTCGCAGCACCCCAGAACCACAGGAGGGGGACACAAAAGAGAAGGCAGGACGGCCTTTGCCCACCAGGGGGAATTTCATGAGCGTTTTAATTTCTTTGAGAAGAATTGCTATGACGCCCGAGGACAAAGGCATTCCCCATCTCCTACCAGATGAGGTCATTTGTTTTGACTCTTGGGATGTGAAACGGCATCCTGAAAAGCTATTTGGGATACTAAATGAATTACGGAAATGGTTCTAGCAGAAGCGGGAAAGGATTTAAATAATTCTGAGTTATATTATCCAGTGCAGGTGGTGACTTGCTTTCCTGCTGATAATGTAGAAGCCAGCTGCAGAGGATGACATAAATCATGTCAGGTGTGGAGGACCCCGGCCTGACAAACGGGCTGAGAAGCAGCGGTTAAATTCTCTCCTCATCTTCTCTCCCATCATGTGGGGACTGAGCGTGAGGCTTCGTAAGAGGCAGGTGGAATTTCAGTCAGAGGAAAGAAATTCTCAATTTTATTAAATCTTATGGATTTCATCTGACTTGAGCCTGTAAGATGTCTTAGTCTGTCTTTTAGATCATTATTTTGAAACTGCTTTTAGAAGAAACTGAATATCAGTTAATACTTTCGTCAGCCTAGGACTTATTTTCCTATAATTAAAAAGAATAAAGAAATGCTTGATTTCCTTGAGGAAGGATGCGACCTGGGACGTGAGTACAGTGAGAGGCGAGAAGTATCTTCGATAGTAGCAGGTAGGCCTGTTCCTGGGCCACGACCACCTCCACAACCAAGGGATTAAGAGGAGGTACATCCGGTTTATGACGTTGACACAGGCAGCCAGTGGGCTATCTCCTTCAAAGGGTGCAAGCTGGGGTCTTTATTCTCTTTTCAGAAGTTCCAGAGTGGACGTCCCTCAAGGCTGAAGTGTTGAGGATTGTATTCAGGTAAAACGCGTTGTGGTTTATCCTCTTCGTGTTGCATTAAACGTCCTCTAACTCTGACGGCTTAGGGATCATCTAGGGATCTCATTAAACCCAGTTTCTGATGGAGTGACGCTTCTGTGTGGGGTGAGCTTGTGGGTTTCTAATGAGTTTCCAGCTGGGGTTGATGCTGCTGCTGGCTTGCAGACCAGACTTTGAGTAGCCAGGCTACAGAACTTTTTTTTTTTAAATTTACTTCATTTTATTTTTTTAAAATTTACTTTATTTTTTCCTTTTTCTCCCCATAGTCCCCCAGTACATAGTTGTATATTCTATTGTTGTGCGTCCTTCTAGTTGTGGCATGTGGGCCACTGCCTCAGCGTGGTTTGATGAGCAGTGCCATGTCTGCGCCCAGGATTCAAACCAACAAAACACTGGGCCGCCTGCAGCGGAGCGCGCAAACTTAACCACTCGGCCTTAACCACTCGGCCACGGGGCCAGCCCCAAGCCTACAGAACTTTAAGCCACATGTACGGTCAGGGTTTTCCAGAGACAGAACCAGTAAGATGTAGATATATCCGTGTGTATATTGAGAGAGAGGTATTTATTTTAAGGAATAGGCTCATGTGACTGGGAGTTGGCAAGTCCAAAGTCTGTAGGCCAGACAGACTGAAGGAGGAGTTAAAACTTCAGTCTCAAAGCAGAATTTCTTCTCCAGGAAACCTTAGTTTTTGCTCTTAAGGCCTTTCAACAGATTACATGAGGCCCACCCACAGGATTGAAGGTAATCTCCTGTACTCAAGGTCAACTGATAAAGATGTTAACCATGCCTAAAAAATACCAGTGTGGCCACATCTAGATTAGTGTTTGATCACGCAACTATAGCCCAGCCACAATGACCCATAAAAGTAACCATCACACCTTGGAACTCTTTCTTTAAAGGGCAGTTCCCACTCATGCCTAACAAGCAAGAGAGAAAAGCAATAGTGCTCCTGCCTCCCCGCCCCGAGGAGGCCCTGAGGAACAGAGTCTTCACCTGAAACATGCACATGCGCATAGCAGTACTTGACTCAGGATTAGATTAGATCGTCTGAGTAAAAACCGTGCAGTGCAAGGCCTGGCACGTTTCTAAGTGTTTTATACACGTTATCTCCTTCTGGGATTATTGTTATCAGTCAGAACTATTGGAAAATAACCTTTCTTTCAAAGAAAGAAACTCGAAACATTTCAGTAGAAGGCTCGTGCTTCCCAGTGAGCTCTGGCATGTGTCTCTGCCTCTGCTTTGCTGCTCACCTGGGGGCCGGAGAGCAGCAGCTGCAGTCACCACGGTCCAGCCCAGGGGAGCTTCCAAATGGAAGACGTCTTTGTGGGCCCAGCACTGGGGCGAGCCCTCAGACCTGAGGGAGAGAAGGTCAAAAATTTTTGCCTCAAATGACCACACTTAACCTTGCAGGTCTCTTGACCAAGAACGTAACTGTGGCTCATCTCCCCTGGTGGCTGGAGAAGGTAAACATGAGGTCTTCCTTAAGGTCAACTGCAAAGAGACAGCACTAACAACTTTGTTAAGTGAAAAAAGCACAGTTCTCTTCAGTTTCCTTAGAAATTAGAATCTGAAAAGCAAAAGAAGTTACTTTCTATAAGTCTCATTTTGCATACAAATAATTTAATAGAGGAAGGAACACAAATGTGTTTAAGAAAAAAAAGGCTGAAGTCTGTAAGGCCCCAGGGCACCTTGAGTTTAAAAAGCAGTGTGGAATGACGAAGAATTTTCCCTCTCAAGACACTAGGCTAACGAAGTTAAGAGATTGTGTTTCAATAGCATATTCTGTAAAGTCGTCCTGGAACTTGGAAATGAAGTTTCACATTTTCTGCTTGCTTCAGTAACAAATGAAGACAATATGTTTTATTTGACGATTGAAGCTTATGACGTACGGGACAGAAGGGCCTCCAGCTCGCTGTACCATCGCTGTACTGACTCCTGCAGCAGGAAAAGCAGTGAAGAATCTCCGCCCCATTAGTAAGTGAGCAGATATAACTTGAAGACGTGCTAGGAATAGTTCCTTTGAGTATGAAGTTACTGGTTTCCTGATTGACAGCCACAGTTCACGTGAAGTGGCTCTGTAAGTGAGCATGTGAGCCTGTCTTGTTACACTAAATGGCCCAGCTCCTCCTCTGTGTGACTACTCTCTGCTCTGCATGTACTCGAAAAAATTCACGTGCTCTCCTGATTTGTGGCCTCCGCTTGCGTATGTCCTCCCCAACACCCTGATCAATTACAACTTTGTTCTATGAGTTTCTCTCCAGGAAAAGGCTGACCACAGGTGAGAAATACACCTACAAGGAGTCTATCACAGCTGACAGAAGAATGGAACAATGGGACGCCTGGAGACCAGCATCCCTGGACCCTTCCTCATAGCCCGTTTCCCTATATAACTGCCTCAAGATTCTGTCATTTTTGAAGATGTTTTTTTTGAGACATTAGTCTGCCATCTTCCCATTAGCTGGCTAATCTAATTAAATTTCCTTTCTCGATCTCTAACTTGTTGTGATTAATTGGCTCAGATTGTGGCCAGCAGAGCAAGCCCATTGTTACATGTTACAGGTGGTGTTTTAATTTCCCCATTTTTTCATTGGGGGCCTCTTTGTGTCCCAGGATCCAATCCAGGAAACCATGTTGCGTTTCGTTGTCTTGTCTCCTGGCCTCCTCTGCTCTGTGACAGTGTCTCCATCCTATTTCCTGTGACCTTGACAGCCTTGAGTATGGCCAGGTGTCCTGTAGAATGTCCCCAGTCTAGGTGTATCTGGTGTTTCCTGCAGGGTTGGATGGGGATTCCCTCATGGAGTTGAACGGGGATTTCATGAGAGAATTGGTAAAGCACTCGGGACCCCATCTGGCAGGTATTTTCATTATCCGTGTGCACTTCTAATGCAGCCGGCAAAGCGGAGCTGCGGTGGAGCTGAGGGTCTGCAGCCAGCTGCCCGGGGCTGCGTCCTGCTGCTTTCTAGCTCTGTGAGCCAGCCACATTTCTAACCTCTCAGTTTTCCTCCTCCGTAAGTGAAACTAGTAACAGGCCCTTCCTCACAGGGTTGTTGTGAGGGTTGAATTGGTGTACACAGGACCAGATTGACGTAAAATGCTTATTACCTTCCGGGCACCTACACAGTCCCTTTACTTTGTGCCATTAAATAATATTAATAGAGTGAGTTCATCTCGCCCTCATTCATCTTCAGATGCTTCTGAGTCTTCGTGTAGCCATTGGTCTACTGCGGCTCTGCCTGTGTGAGATGCCGCGTGTCTTGAGGCTGCCTGGTCCAGGAGTGTCCCTATGAGCTCAGGTCCTTTGGGAGGTTTGAGAATCACATGAATCATCCTTCAGTAGTGGCCCTCACGTAGTCGCCGTGGAATTCTCTGCTTCTGTGTCAGCCCCATCCACGGGCAGGACCAGCTGACAACGTGGATCCCGTGCCTGCAGGGAGGGTCCTGAGTCAGGGGAATGAGAGGAGCCTGGAGGAGCCCTGCGGTGAGCAGCGACCCCCCTGCTGAGGGACCCAGAGCCTGCACCCGGGGCTACCTCGTGGCTTCTGATCATCGGGAAGGTCAGATTTCAAGCAGGGACCCCTCCCCGTTCAGCACACAGGATGACTCGGTTACACCAAGTGCAGTTCGGTCCTGGAACAACCTTCTAAAATCACGCAATTAAAGACGTCACGAGAAGAAAGCATCTGAGTATATGATTTAATGAAGTGGATCAAAAGGAGAAGTAAAAAAAAAAAACAGGGAGAGAGTGAAACAATAAGCCTGGGAAGAAGAGGAAAATTGAAACCAGTGACCTCGTCTTCCCACTTCCCCCGTCTCACTCCCGCAGTGCTGTTTCTCTCCTCCTGCCTGTCTGACCTGTGGGAGAATCCCCAGGGAAGGAAGCGGGTGGCCAGATCTCAGGGCGACTCCAGCGCTGAGCAATCCCTCAGATGTTAAAGACGGCAATAACCTTCACACTCCTGAGCTCCAGGGGTCTTCCTTGCCTCTTAGTGTTTCACTCATTCACGAAACACTGTTTGGAAGTGTTATAAATTCAAAGATTTTAATCTTCCCAGAGATCTCCTTAGGTGGGTGGGTAGCGGTGGTATTCACTTATTTAAGAAATACTGAGTGCTACCCTGGGCCAGCACTGCCCTAGACACTTGGGATCCCTCAGCAACCGTGGACCAAGAGGCCGCTCTTATGTGCTTACGCCTTAGTGGGGAGGCAGACGCACTCACAGCATGATGGACAAGTTCACGGTAGGGTGTGTTGGCGGGTGGTAAGTGCTGTGGAAGGAGAGCAAGTAGAGGGGAGTTGTGGGGGACGGGGTTCTCCTTTCTCCCCATTTACCACAGGGAGGGTGCTGCGATAGGGGAAAGCACCCCCCTCTTTCCTACCTCCCCAGTCTCTCTGTCCAGCTGTCTCCGACCCTTTTCTAGATTCCTTTTTAATGGGAAGAGTATGAAATGCAGCAAAGCTCTCAGCTCTGGAGCCCCAGTGTCTGGAGTTGATTCCTGGCCCAGCTCACGCTTCTCTATGTGACCTTGGGAGAATTAACTTCTCCCTGTTTGACTCCCTGTCTATAAAACTTATCTACCTCTGGGGTCGTAGAGAGGATTAAATGTGCCGGATCTGGCACATGGTAAGCACTCAGATGTTAGCTTAAAAAAAAATGTCGTGTGTTATGGGAGAGGGTCACGGGCAGGGGAGTCTCTGCTCCTTGGAGGATGATGGGCAGCACGGAGCACAAGACCCATTTCCATCTCTAAATGCCTCCAAAGGCCCCTAAACACCCCTAAACCAGCTACACAGGGCTCCCTGCCTCAGGAACTCGGGGGTGAAGCTTGGTCTCTCCGCCTCATTCATTCAACAACTTCACTGAGACATGTTAATACCGCGTTCAAGGCTCAGGCAGCTTCAAAAGCTGATAAAAATGGCTCCTCTCACTCCTTGGCCCAGTCCCAAGAAACATTCTTCTTTCCTAATAGTTTTTATATCTTATTTTTATAAATTCTCACATTCTTTCATTTTAACTTAAGCTTAATCACACCAAAAAATAGGCATTTGCTCTGTTGTACGGCCGTCTGAAACGGTCACCACTTTGACCGTCTGTCAGGCCATCATTTTCCAAGGCTGTCTGGCCTGCACTTTGTTCCTGTTCACAACTGCAACCCATACTCCACTTTCATAAAATAAAGCAGGCAGCAAAACCTAAAATACTGAAGAGGGATGAAATAGGCCAAACAATTTTAGGTTGGAGAAAATACTGGTGATTTCACCTATTCCTGGGCATTTCTACAAATCTAGTCTCCCGTGAAGCAGAGAATGCAAGGCATCGAAGGCAAGACTTGACGGGTGGCTACAGAATTAGCACAAATACTGCCAAACACACTCCACGTATCCCGGCAACTTCCCCGGGTCACTTATTTCCTGAGTGTTGAGTCTCAAGGACTCTCTCGTAGTAAATTATTAAGCTTCGTGCAAGGTCTAAGATCAAGATAAAAGGAGAAGAATGTTATCTAAAGTGGAAGGTCAAACATATTTAATGCACCTCCGTGATGTGGAGATCAGTCTATCCTTCATCACAGGGACAAGAGCAGGGAGTTGGACAAACAGCGTGGTCACAGTGATTCCTTTTGTGGTCCTCTTGTTCTCACAGAGCTGCTACCTGATGACTACGTGCAGAAAGTCCTCTTGTCACGGGAGAATTAAGGAGCTCCAAGTCTTCAGACCAGGCTGTAGCATCTGGTCAGTCTTGCTTAAGGCCGTCACTGATCTCGTCCCCCACTTTCCAAAAACTGGATCTGTGCCTTGGTTCCTGGCTTGCAAGCCCAGTTTCTCTAAGACTGGCCCTAGACCGCCTGCTCCCGTAGCCTCCCAGAGGCTGGAGTCCTGAAGGTCCTGGGGTCAGGGGCCTTTTGGACTCACCTGCTTAGGTCTCCACGTGATCCGCATCTCCGAGACTCTCCATCACTGTTCTGTCCTCCTGTCATGACTTCCTCCTATACGGAACCTCTCCAGCCAGCACTCTGCCATCTTGGGCCACCTCCTGCCGCCTGAATCTCCAGAGAACACTCTCTACTACGTCTGGACTTTCTCTGTTGCACCTGTGTCTCAGCGCCTCCTGCTCTGGCTGTTCACCAAGTTCCCATCCTGATCTGAGACCGGGAGGAGCTGTGGGGGCAGAAAGAAAGAAGGTCACGTGTGTTAGAAGTTCACTTCTGATCGAGAATGGCAGTACCTCCTCCTCACGAGGGCATAGTGAGGACTAAAGGAGCAGATGTCTCTAGACGACGCCGTAGGTGAAATGTGAAGCGTGAGAAAGACTGACCCAGATGCGGAGGAGCGACGGAGGCATTCCAGAGGGAACAGCCGAGTGAAGCCCAGGCACCAGTGCCCAAACTGCCTGGAGGCCCTGGGTGCCTCTGTTGGACCAAGGAAGCTGTCTATTGCTGTGGATCCCAGGCTCTGGGGATTCAAAGTCTTCTCAGAAGGGTCCCAGCAGAGGAGGGTGCTTGGCCATGTTTTGCCTCGCTTCCTTACCAGCAGGACCTAGACATTGTGGATTAGACTGTAAGGTGCTAATTAAAATGACTCAGTGAACTATTTCCCATTTACTCTTAATTTTCAAGCACCACCGTGATGATGTGTGTTATTAAATGTGTCAGATTAGCTTGGCTCTAAATTTGCTTTTTTTTAGGAAGATTGGCCCTGAGCTAACATCCATGTCTATTTTCCTCCACTTTGTATGTGGGATGCCTGCCATGGCATGACTTGACAAGCAGTGCGCAGGTCCACACCCGGGATCTCAGCCTGTGAACCCCAGACTGCCAAAGCAGAACGTGTGAACTTAACCGCTGCGCCACCAGGCCAGTCCCATTGGCTCTAAATTTTAATCGACTGCATCAGTGAACCCCATTTGTGTAAGCTCTCCTCAGTGGGCTGCTCATCTAGCAAGGTGATAAATTTTCCAAAGTTGTGAGCGTTGGTTAAACATCATAAGTCCTGTATTCAGTACTCACTTTCTTGTCTGTCAACTTACAAGTTTAAGTAACTCTTTATGTTGTCAAATCCCATGAAATGCAGCGATGCTGCTGTGATCCGCATGCTAATCCTTGCGCCTCTTGTCTGCCTTTTTCCCCAGGAGCATCTTAGTTGACTTGCTAGACACCGTCTTGTTTCTTCTTATGCATGTGTTTTAGAATCTAGTAAAGGGAGCAGGAATGTTCAGCAGGAGAAAGTTGAGGCTATTTGATTATTTTCTAATTTGGCTCACACGTCTAGCGGTCTTTTCACCACTATCTCTAAGAATTAATAATCGAGATTGCTTTACATTTCCCACCTTGTTTCTTTCCTTCCCTCTCTATGCTGTAACCCCTGGTGTATATTTGTGTTGTGCAGGAAAAAATTCATTTCTGATTAATTCACACAGGGGTCCCAGGTCTCTTGTAGTCAACAACATACAGCATGGGACCCTTGATAAAGCTGACATTAGCCATCTCTTAGGTTGAATGGGTTATGCCAACCCTGGAATGTGTGGGGTTTGTATGCTTTTGAGAATGTTATTGGATTCATACAATAAACCATGTTCCAGAGGGACGTAAGTTAAAAGATGAACAATAAATTGGGGCTAATAATAATTGCACTGCCAGGCAAGGATTAGCATCCTTATTACATAAAGGGCTATTTTGGGGAGTCATTTATCCAGTCGGTCTTCGTGCACTCATTAATTCAACAAAAATTCCTTAAGCACTGTATGTGTTGAATTACGTCCCCTTAAAACCCGTATGTTGGAATCCTAACCCCAGCATCTCAGAATGTGACTTCATCTGGAGATAATCAAGTTAAAGCAAAGTCATTAGGGTGGCCCCGATCCAGTATGACTGATGACCTTATAAAAAGGGGAAATTTGGACACAGACATGCACATAGAGGGATAGAGGGAAGATGATGTGACAATCGTTTTCTGCTGTTTAGACCACCCAGTCTGGGGTCCTTTGTGAAGACAGCCGTTGCAAACTACTACAAGCGCTCACTGTGTGCCAGACAATGTCCTGCGTGCTGGGAACATGGCAGTGAACAAATCCGACAGCATCTGCCTTTCTGGAACTCACCTTCTAGCACGAGAACAGTAATCAAGAACATAAATAGATAAAACATGTCAAATCAAGATCTGCACTGTGAAGCAAATTAAGGAGACAGAGATGGAGTGTGTTATGTAGATTGGGGGGCAGTTCAAAGAAGATTTCTCTGAGGAAGTGCTATTTGAGCAGAGACCTGAATGAAGAGGAAGAAAACTATGGCTCTCTAGGGAGAGAGGGTTCCTGGCAGAGGGAACAGCAAGTGCAAAGGCCCTGAGGCAAACATGCAGTTTACCTTCTTGCTGTTCCTTGAACATGTCAATGTGTTTGGAGCACAGCAAGAGACCAGGAGGAGTGGCAGACGATGGGGACAGAGAAGGCCAGTGTCAGATGATCTAGGACCAGGTCCTGGAAAGGCTTTGGGTCTTACTCTGTGTGATGGGAGCCATCAGAGGTGTTAAGCAGGGGAACAATAGGATCTGATTACTTTTTAGAGGCTCGCTCTGGCTGCTGTGTGAAGAATAAATGGTGGTGATGCAAGAATGGAAGCAGGGACACAAGTTATATAGGAAGAGGCTGTCACAATGATCCTACAGAGAAATCCTAGTGGCAAGTCCAAGTTGGCGGTGGGAGAGAGGATAAGAACTGGTACCTCTTGGAGAATTTCATAGTTTGAATGGATGTGATGTGCTGGCAGATTGGATAGGAGATGTTAGAGAAAGAGTCAAGGATGACTTCGAGGTTTGGGGCCTGAAAAACTATGTGACTCATGATACTATTTATTGAGAGGGTGAGCACTGAAAGAGGAGCAACTCTGGGAAAGAGAATCCAGAGCTCAGTCTCGGACGTGTTGGCTTGGAGATGTCTATGGAACATACAAGGGGAGCTTGGGAGAGAGGTCTGAGCTACAGATATAAACTGGTGAGTCTTCAGGATAAAAATGATAGTTTAAACTAAGATCTTGGCACTCAGGGGGTGATTGTGGAAAAGAGAGAGGTCTGAATCAGAGCCCTGAGGCTTCATCCAACAGAGGAATGAAAGAGGGGAGACCCAGCCAGCGAGCCCCGAGAACAGTGGCCGCTCAGAGGTGGAGCAGATTGTCCTGGAGATCAAGCACGGGGGCATCTCAAGGAGGGAGTGTTGAGCTGTCGATGGCTGCTCGTGGGTCGAGTGAGATGAGGCCTGAGAATTGCCCTTTGGTTTGGCAACTGGGAGGCCACTGGTGACCTCAAGTAAAATGGTTTTGGTAAAGTGGGGAGATGACCACCTCATCGGTGTGGGTCCCAGAGGGAATGGATGGTGGAGAAGGGACAGCAAGTCCTTTCATTCTTCCTTCAAGGAAATTTCCCAGAAAGCAAAATGAAGCAGCACCAGAGAGGGGGGCTCCGGGCAGGTTTGTTGTTGTTGTTGTTGTCGTTTTAAGCTGGAAGATACTGTGTCTATGTCACATCCTTCCGATTTTGTGCTGAAGGAAATTATCCAATAGAAAGGGGGAAATTGATGATGGAGGAAACAGGCTTCTTGCAGAGCTGGTGAGGCGGATGGAATGCACGTACGGTTGAGAGGTTGGTCTTAGCATGGCGCCCTGGCCTCTCACATTCAGATTCATCCATTGTTATAGGAGAAAAGGCAGACCTGTGGGAACAGATGCAGAAAGCTGGGGAGATGATTGCTTGATTTTCTCAGTGAAACAGGAAGTAAGGGCACGAGCTGGGGAGGAGGGGTGAGGGGGGCATGTGGTAATGTAACTATATTTGGAGATAGGGCCTATATGGAGGTAACAACCACTACATAAGGTCATAAAGGTGGGGCCTTAATTCCACAGAACTGGTGCCCTCAGAAGAAGAGGAAGAGACACCAAAAAGCTCTCTCTCCGTGCGCTCACAGAAGAAAGGCCAGGTGGGGACAGTGAGCAGGTGGCGTCTGCAAGCCAGGAGGAAGGCTCTCACCAGAAACCAGCCCTGCTGACACCTTGGTCATGGACTTCCAGCCTCCAGAACTGTGAGGAAAACCAATTTCTGTTGTTTAAGCCCCCCAGCCTGTGGAATTTTGTTATGGTGGGCCGAGCAGACTAATCCAACAGGGGATGGGGTTTTACCAGACAGATGTTAGAGAAGATGGAACAAGGGCTGGTTATAAAGGTGGACAGAGTGAGGAAATAGATGCAGAATGCTGAGCCTAAGGTGTGGAAGGAACGTGGCAATCGCTCAACCGACGGTAGCTGCTGCTGGCTGCCCTCTGAGGGGCTGCCTCTCAGCTCCCACTGTGACAGGGATGTGCCAGGATGACAGTCACGTAGGCAGCAAGGTGCCGGTCCTCAGGAGCTCAGAGTCAAGTGGAGGAGACAGACGCAGCAGCGTCAGGACAGCACGACCAGCACAGCCATGAGAGATGGATAGCATTCTGATGCAGAGGAAATGTCACGGAGCAGGTCACGTTTGAGCTGAGCATGAAGCTGAGTAGGAGTTTGCCAGAAGAGAGGAGGCATCTAGGCTCAGAGGAGGGCAGGACATTTGAGAGAGAGCAAGGCATTTATAGAGCTTTAGTGCAGGCGGTGGGGAGGTCGTGAGGAGGCGAGTTGTAACCAGAATGTGAAAGGCCTGGAGTTGGTCACGCACAAGCGTAAGCAGAGGAGTGATGCCATAGATTTTTTTTTTTTAAAGAAAGGTAAGACTCCAATAGCAGTGCAGAAGACAGAGTAGAATGGGAAAAAAACTTCCGGGAAGCGTTTGCACAGTCTAGTGGGGCCTGATCTAAAAGGTGGTGCAAAGAGACACAAGAGAGCAAAATTTGGGAGAGAATTCAAGGTCTGGCGGCCAGTAAGAGGGGATGTTTGGGAGAGGCGAGGTGTGAGAATTACTCCTCATTTTCTGGCTTGGATGACTGGGCGGGTCATAACACTGTTAAGCATAAGATAATAACAGGTGAAAAACAGGGCGAAATGCTTGCCGGGGGTGGGGCACAGTGGTTGGAAGGGTGTTAAAGAGTTCAGTTTTAAACACGCCCAGTTGGAAGGTTCTGTAGATGTCAGCAGGCAGTTAAAATACTGATTTGGCGCTTAGGAGAGAGCTCAAGGCTGCAAAAAATCCTTTTGCTTATTTCATGCAGTAATTGAAGCCGGGGTGTGGCTGAGAACAAGCCAGCTGTCACTGGCTGAGTGCTCATCAGACGCCAAGCACGAACTTCTAGTGGATTATCTCATTTAATGCTGACAGCAATTTTATTTAGAGGATGCTATTGTTACTGCTTGTTTTTTTCAGATGAATCATTTAAGGTTTAGAGAGATTAAGTGACTTGCTCAAGTTCACATAGTGATAAATGGATTTGAACCAAAGTGGTCTGACCCCAGTGGCCTTCTCTCGGCCCTTGGCCATGGAGAGATCTATGTTTAAGGAGGAGGCAATAATGGAGTCTGGGCCGGACAGTTTTTAAAAAATTTAACAGGGAACCAAGAAACCAGATGGAGGGCACTAAATGCTCAAAAGCTTCCAAGAGGGATCAGTGGAGATGAGCTTGGATTTTAAGCCTAAATCGGATGAGAAGACCGTGGATGCCTTCCTGAGAGCAGTCTTAGTGACAGGGCTGAGGGCACGTACAGTCTGGGGTTTGATGCAAAGCCGTGCACCCGAGGAAGGAGGGAAGGCTGGCCGCCTTAGACAAGGGCACAGGTGACACCCCTGGGAAGCTGACCTCCCGTGCTCAGGCTGGTGGGCTCAGAAACGAGTCTGCTGGCACAGAGAGCCAAGCCCATGAGAGCTTATGTTTTAAAACCAGAATGTTGATTGAATAATTGGTGCTGAGTGACAAACTACCAAGCGAGCCAGATGTTCACGGTTTGCTAACAAGACCGCTCTAGCTTGTAGGCAAAGCCTAATGATAGTCAAAGTGTTGCCAGGAAACGTGAACCCAGAGCAAGAGGAATCATGCAGGTAACACGACCAGCGTTGTCAGTCTGTGATTCGCTGTGCGTCTGTCTCCACCATGTACTATGCTTGCCATACGGTTCAGGTGCTCGTGCTTATGGGCCCCAGTACCTTCTCCCTTGGGCAGCAGTGGAATCACACTGACAAATTTTATTTCTCTGGATTTTTCTTTTAGAGAAACCATCCCGTTTCTTTGGTTCTGTGTTTCCCAAACACAAAAATTCTCGTACTATCTTCACAATATTTGCCACATCCATATACTACCAGTATGTACTATTATTAGCATAATGCCTAAAAATTACTTAAAATTAATAATGAAGATATTCATTTTAAAGGAATTTCATGTTACGAGCATAAATGGAAAGTCAGCGTCCTTTGCCACACACAGAAGGCAACCGTGAAGCTAAACACACGGCTTTAAAAAAAAGTCTGATTACCTGTTGTCCCCCCAAATCTTCTTGTACACCAGCAGTGATGCTCTTCCTACCCTCCAGGTACCCTCTGGGAAGCGCTCTCTGAAACAGCACAGCGCAATCACTGGATGTGGGCTTTCTCTGCAGCACCATCAGTTGTTGGAGCGACCGTATCCTGCCCCCTGGGCAGGGCGGGTTTACCGAGACACTATTGAGGTTTGAGTGTCACCGTTCTGTCCTTTCCAAGGCCTTGAATGTTGGTACCTAATTTTGTCCTCTTTTTACAAAGAGAACCCCTCACTCCTGTCTTGTGTAAGGTTTAGGCCCCAAACCTGTATCCTCTCCTACTTCTGGATCATTCTAGAGGTGGCTGAGTTCACCCCTGGAAGTTTCCTTTCTTTTCGTTCTGAAGGACTGGGCTTTTTCCAGGTTTGGTGACATCCTGCAGTTTATCCATCTTTGTAGGGAAAGAGGTTTGAGGAGTAGCTTGAGGGGAGGTGAGCGTGAAGGCAAGGATTGTGTTTAGACTAGAAAAACCTGAGCGTGTTTATGAAGAAGAAGAGTGGATGGAGGGACAATGAGGCTGTCTGGAGTGGAGGTAACTCTACCGGGGTTAGCAGTAGGAGAGGGGTGTGGCCTTGGGAAGGAGGAAGGACCCTCGCCCCCTAACCCTCTAAGCCAACAGGAGGAAGAAGGGATCGACAAATCCAGAAGGCTCTGGCTCACGTGGCCTCTGTTTTCTCTCTGGATCCTGAGAAGACATCTATGCCAAGGGGTGGGGACGTGGTGTGGGAGGTCTGAGGAGAAGTCTCTGTTTGGGATTTTCAACATGGAACCTGCCAGAGGGAGCTCACCAGAGGCAAGAGAAAGCACCACGGAGCAGCTTGAACGAACCCAGCTGGGTGGGGTACAGGGCAGTGCGGTGCTAGGATCCGTCCACGTGACTCCGATTCTGCCAGGACCCAAGTCGGCTCAGGAAGGAGAGAAGGGGGGCCAAGAGGCAGAGGAAATGGAGATGCTGACACACATGTCGCAGGGATCCACCCGAGAGCAGACTGTTCATAGGCTGGCATTGGGGACTGCGGGTCTTAGAGAGGTCATAGAGCACGTTTAGTGGGAAGAGCACTAGGGGGAGAGGGGAACCATGGTCTGAGCAGGATTCCTAAAGGAGGGCTTGAGAAGGCACAAGTGTGAGGGAGGGTTGCCAAAAACAGGGGATGTAGAGGGGTGAGGTGGGTGGCACAGAGGAGATCAAGCCTGGAGGTCAAGGCTAGACATCACCGAGGACGGTGGGAGGGTGGGAGACAGAGATCTCTGCAAGAGTAAGGGGAACGAGTGGGCTCTCTGGAGACGAGGCCGGGGGAGGAGAGAGGAGAATAACACACCCACGTCCTCATCCCGAGAACCCATGAACGGGTGACCTTACACAGCAAAAGGGACTTTGCAGATGAGATTAAGTTAAGGATTTTGAGGGAGGAGATAATCCAGGATTATCCGGGCAGGATCGATGTAATCACAAAGGTCCTTAAAAGAGAAAAAGGAGGTGAAAGAGTGAGCGACGCAACGACAATGGAAGCTGAGGTCTGAGTCCTGTGATACCGGCTTTGAAGATGGAGGGAGGAGTCACAAACCAAGAAGCGTAAGTGGCCAGTGGAAGGTGGAAAAGGCAAGGAAACAGATGGTGGCCCCGAGTCTCAGAAGGAGCGCAGTCCCGCTGACACCCGATTGTAGCCCAGGGAGACCCGTTGTGGGACTTGTGGCTTCCAGAATGGTGAACAGCAAACTTGTGATTCCTGTGCCACTCAGTGTGTGGTAATTGGTCAGAGCAGCCCCAGGAAACCCAGAGAGATGAGAAGCTGACTGCTATGAATTGTTTCAAAGGACGGGATTTTGAAAGTGAAAGAGCGGCATTCTGTGGGCGGAAGCTCCAGCCAGAAGAAACCACCTCCGGCCGTCAGACAGGGCACGTGTGCAAGGATGCTGTCTCCACTTGAGGGGGCTGTGAAGGACAGAGTCCTCCGGGGAAATCCATGCTTCAGTTCAAGCCAGGAAGTAGAGGGGGGAGTGAGGGAAAGGTTGAGAGTGTAGCGACTATTTTAACTCTTGGCAATAGAACAAGTGTTTCAAAGTGTACAGTGTAAATAGAAGACGGGTCCCTGGAGACCAGACTGCAGAGGAGTAAGAAAGCGTAACAGGATCCGTCACCTCCAGGGGCAGCATGCTGTGCGCACACCACCAGCCATTACCTTGACTCACAGGAAACAGGGGGCAGGGCCTTGCGAGGGGGCCAGGAAGGCCAGAGATGGAACCAACTGTGTCCAGCAGTTCTAGTCAATGCCTTTTGCCTCCCCTTCGATGTAGCTGGCTGGTTTCGATGCATGGTGCCTGCCTCTGCTTGTCTCAGTCAACTTCTAAAATAAAGCTTTTGCTTTTTAAAGGACTGAGACTAATTTTAAGCAGAAAAGCAGAACGTATGCAATGTTAATGAATGAATAATTGGTATAAACAAGTCAAAATAAATTTGCTTCTTTATAAGCTGTAATGAAAATTTGTTTCTGATTGAACAGTGCCTTGCCCATGTTAGGCTCATCAAGTCCTCACTGGATTTCATTGAATTAAGAAAAGTCACAAAGTTCTGGAAATCTTGGATTTAGCTCCATGCGAGAGCTACATCAGAGAATCATGAGGGAGCGAGGGGAGGGACCTTCCCTGCAAACGTCAGGTTTCTGACTGCAAGACCTCAGACCCGTTAGCCCCTTAGCTGGGCTCAACCATGTGTGGTCAAGGCCTCCGTTTGTACTCATGGCACGAGGCCTAGAACCAGAGCAGGCCGCGTTCCTTCCCACGAGGCCTGCCCCTGACCCCGGCCTTCCGTCTCACCCAGTCTGTGACCAGGGAGGCAGGAGGACAAACCCAAGGAAGGCTTTTCTCTAGAGGAGCCAAGCAGAGCTGGCTTAGCTTCCCACCCTTCGGTCTCCACCAGGCCGGGTGTCCTCCCGAGCAAATGGGCACCCCAAGTCTCTCTTATCACTCCAGCTGCAGAGAGAGGAAAGAGGATCCAAGAGAGAAATGAAAGCATTCAACAGAAAGAGAGAGGAATGCAGCGACCAGCCATTGGCAGGCAGAGCTGTCGCCTCCTTGTTAATCTCATCAGAAGTTCCAGCCGGGGTGACCTGGTGGCTCAGCAGTTAGGTGAGCACATTCTGCTTCTAGGCGGTGGTTTCACTGGTTTGGATCCTGGGTGCAGACATGGCACCGCTTGGCAAATTCCGTGCTGTGGTAGGCATCCCACGTATAAAGTAGAGGAAGATGGACACGGATGTTAGCTCAGGGCCAGTCTTCCTCAGCAAAAAGAAGAGGATTAGCAGTAGGTCACTCAGGGCTAATCTTCCTTAAAAAAACAGTTCCACCCCTCACGCCACGGCTTGGCTGTGTCCTTGACTTTCACTCACGTCAGACACTCCCCTCCCTGGGGTGGAGAAAGAGGATGGGGAACACTGAGTTTCTCCCTACAAACCAGCAAATGAGTATTCCCTTTCAAACTCTAAGCTCTTAAACGAAAGGTTGCTGACACGTATGTTCGTTGTGTATGTGTTCACCCATTTGGCCCTTCCTGCGTACAAAGCTGATTACCTCTTTAACTAAGTACTCTTCCCTCTTATCAGAGCTGTGAGCATATTCAAGAACATTCGCTGCTCTTGGGTTCCCAGTGGACCGAGGCGTGCATTTTCAGGAACCAGCTGGTGTTTGTTTGCACAGCGTGTATCAGCCATGAGAAGGATAATTTACTGCCTTTCAAATACCTATTTCTTCCCCTGCGAGGGGGTGCACCTGCATCAGAGCCCAGGGGGTCTGGCTGCACTCGACCATCACTGCAGACTGATCTTGGCTAGCTAACAGTCTCCCAAGCCAGACGCAGAATTGGCTGTCTTGGAAGCATTTGTCTGTGCGTCCTGAGGAGCTGCGCAGGGAGATGGGGAAGAGGACCCCGCCAAGGGCAGGGGCTCTAGAGATGGGACTCAACACACAGAATCACTGCAACGTCCACATCCCGTTCACCACGGGGCTCAGTCTCCTCACAGTTATCCTTGGTGCAGGAAAGGACAGGGGTTCCTCTGAGCTACCTGCCCACTTCTCCTTTCATCAGTACCGAGCTGGGTATCCTCAGGGCTGGTCCTTATCTTTCCAGAGACCAGAATCTCCAACAGGGCGAAATTCATGAGCGAGCGAGCTATCCTAGTTACACAGGGTCCTGCACTAGAGGCGCCCCATGCTTGGTGTGCTGCTCCACTGCGGCTGTCTGGAAAACCCTAACAAATTTAATAAGGACTCAGCATTCTCATTTGCACTGTGCTCTGAAAATTATGTAGTCGGTCCTGGTCTCCAGGATGGTTTCTTGGGTTGAGAGCCCTTTGACTTCAGGGTCACTTCTTTCATAGTTCATGCCCCTCTTTTGCTCGCATTTATGTGTCTGTGTCCATCTGCCAGACTGCAGAGTTCCCGGGGCGAGGGCTTGCTGACCTCTTTCTCCAGGGCCCGGAAGAGTGCCTGACTTTCCGTAAGTGGTTGGACAATATTTGCTGAATGACTGAGTGCCTGAAAGAGGCCTCAGGGACATTCCCATAGCCAGGGCAACAAGCAGACTATCGGGATAGTGCCACATTTGGTGTCAAGTTCACCATAAAAGGGGTCATTCATTCTGGACACGCCTCCCGCCCTCCTCCTCAACCATTTCTCTCTGTCTGAGCGGTAAGCTGTTTTCATGCTTGACTGTGCACCTGAGTCTCTGCTCACCTGACTCCTCGAGCTGAGCGGGAACCTTGTCCTAAAGCCACGTTAATGGACCGGGCTGAGCTGCTGTTGTCAGGGCTCAGGGAGACAGAGTTTCGACCTGGGGCTTAGGCACACCTTCGCCCTGGCCAATGGAGCCGGGGGATCTGAGGAGTAAATGGGAGGACAAGCATGATGACTTCTGAGATGGTTACATAAAGAGGGGTCGTTCTGTCCACTCCTGGCGGCTGGACCACGAATCTGGTGGATTCAGGCACCAGCAGCACTGTAAGAGCCACGTCTGTGCCATGGGTCACCGTGAGGGACTTTCCTTAGAACATTTAAGGCACCCAGTCCAACAATGTTTATTCATTTAAAATAAATTAGAGGAGACCTGTTTAAAGGAAACACCACATTGGGGGACCACAGATAAGATTCATTTCCGGGGGCCAGCCTGGTGGTGCAGCAGCTAAGTGCGCACGTTCTGCTTCTCAGCAGCCTGGGGTTTGCCGGTTCAGATCCCAGGTGCAGACATGACACCACTTGGCATGCCACGCTGTGGTAGGCATCCCACACATAAAGTAGAGGAAGATGGGCACGGATGTTAGCTCAGGGCCAGGCTTCCTCAGCAAAAAAGAGGAGGACTGGCAGTAGTAAGCTCAGAGCTAATCTTCCTCAAAAAAAAAAAAAAAAAAGACTCATTTCCAGCAGCTGCCTGGAGCTCCATGTTGACTGGTGTTCTAAGGAAAGAGAGCAGTGACTGGTTAGCCATGCCAGCACGGACACGCGTGCCTGCATTTACTGAGTCTAGCACAGCATCGAATACACGATAAAACCTCCGTGTGCGTTTGTTGACTGAATAAATAGATCAGTGAGGAGTCACCAGAATATGCCTCTGGCGTATTGATTATTCTGAGCTGAAGGCACCCAAGAAACCTCGGCTGCAGGAAGGGCCCTCTGACCTCCCCCTTTCTACCTCAAAGCAGATCATAAAATCTCCTGTGAGAAAGATGCCTTCCCGTACCAGGAAGAGAAGAACACCCTTATCACCAGAGACAGGGTCGACATCTGAAAGGATCTGTATACACAAACTGACTAAATCGCCCTGATCTCCCGTTGGTCCCCCCCATATTTCCTAGTCCCTGCCCCACAGTTCACTGCCTCCCAGCCTGAGCCCTTTGTCGGGCCACATTCCCACAATTTATAGTTCTTTTCATAAAGTGCTATATAAGATTTTTGGCCTTGCAGCTTCTTCAGGTCTTTATTTTCCTTCTGAAGACTGCTGTGTACTTGTAAATATTCAATTTTGGATGCTTTCCCCTGTTCATCTGTCTTATGTCCATTTGATTCTTAGGCTCCACTACAAAACCTGAGAGGGTGGAAGAAGCTTTTCCTCTCTGAGGCCATCAACGCTCGAAGTCTGCGCCTGGGGCTAAGTGGGAAATTTAAACAATTTCTTCAGCATGAACCTCAATTTCCTTAGGTGTAAAGACTTTAGATCTCTCCCAGCCCTCGCGTTCTGTAATCGTGTCAGCCTTTGGAAGATGAAGAGTGCACGTGTCGAATAACAGCTCTCACCACCCCCTTGTGTCTGCACGCGCCTGAGCCCCATTTCTTTAGGGCCTCCTGTGGGGCCTGGCTTAGTTTCTAATGCAGCAACATATGCAGTATGTTTCTCAGAGAATTGCCGGAATACGTCTCTTTTGAATCTGGATTGTGGCAAAGCTGGACTGTGGCTAATGCGAAATGGCGACTTCCAGAACCACGTCTTCAAGTGACCACCGTGACTTAGGACCCAAACTCACAGCCTTGTTTCTTGAATGTTCTGTAAACCTAAGAGACATGTGTCCTCTCCAGAGACTTGTGATTCTTCATGGCAGAAACTGAAAACAGAGACCATTGCCTTTGCCTGTGGCTTCTACGGAAGGGCTAAGCCAGAATGTGATTACTGCCTTACACTCCATTTTCCTCTCTCCTCTTCCCAGAAGCTGTTCCCCGCTCTCCCGCCTCCCGCATCTCAGACCTGGACATCATGCTTCTTCCCAGTTTCAAGAGATTCTGCCCAGGAGCTTAGGAAGGTGGCTGCAGAGCCGGAGAACCGGAGAGGGTAACTGGGCATTTGGGAGGAACCAGGTATGGTGGATTTGCCATTATTTTGTTCGTCTGTTTTATTTTGAAGGATAAAGGGATCAGGGAGTCACAGGGATCTTCCTGTGGAGCTGGCCCGGTGCTCCGGCTTTGGAGGAATCGTCTAGTTTAATTTACGAAAAGCATCCGAGGGCAGGAAAGTATGTTGATTGCAGAGGCGCTCACATTCAGAACTGACAGTTGCCCACGTGGGGCGACTTCAAGGCCCCTGGGACCCCTCCCGATCCTCATGAACTGCTTTAACCCGCCTCGATCTCTGAGCAGCTTCGTTGGAGATTTATTCTTTGGAGGCAAGGTTTTGTCCTCTAATAAAAACAGAGTCGTCATGGGAGAGAGAACACATTGAATGACTGTCAGGCGTTAACAATCAGCCATCATTTTTTTAAAGTTTGTTTTTATTGCAAAAGTAATATGTTTTTGTTGTTAAAAAAAACAAAGCAAAAAAGTAAACGCGGCAGATAATGCTCAGCATCCCTTGACCGGGACCCGTGTTGACTCTGCACACAATGGTTGTGCAGTGTTGACTCAGAGACCCTGCCCGTGACCCTCTGTGCCCCATCCCCAACCCCATCCTCCTGCCAGAGGGAAACGTTGCTGTCAGTTGGGTATAAATCTGCCTAGACTTTGTTCTGTGCACTTGCACACAGGCATATGTACTCACAGAACATAAGCACTTATTTTGTTCCTTTTTATTTTTAAATTTTATTTGTATTTATTTGTTTGAGGAAGATTAACCTTGAGCTAACATCTGCTGCCAATCCTCCTCTTTTTGCTGAGGAAGACTGGCCCTGAGCTAACATCCATGCCCATCTTCCTCTACTTTATATGTGGGATTCCTGCCACAGCATGGCTTGCCAAGCGGTGCCATGTCTGCACCCGGGATCTGAACCGGCGAACCCTGGGCTGCCCAAGCAGAACGTGCGCACTTAACCGCTGCGCCACCAGGCCGGCCCCCTATTCCTTTTTATTAAATGATGTCATAATAAATATATCATTCTGAGATGGGCTGTTTTTTTTTAATGTAACGATATTACTTGGAGATCTTCCCATATCAGTGTGTATATTTTTGAATATGAAAACATTTAACCAATTTTACACGTGGTTAAAAAAATCAAATAACAAAAAAGACATAAAAGCAGCCACCCTTCTCCTCGGTCCTCCTGTCTCCTGGTCCCACATCTCAGAGGGAACCACTTTTACCAACTTCTGCTCTAAGTTCTTCCGACAGTTCCTTTTCTATCTGTAGTATTTAATTTATCGACTTGAAGCACCGCGTGTTGACTTCCGGTTCTGATGGATGAGGACTGAACCTCCTCTCACTGCCCTGGGTGCTGCTTTCCCTCCTGACGCAACTACAGCGCCACTTTCAGCTCCTCCGGGTCCCATCTGTACCCCAAACCGCCAACCCCCGAGCACCCCTCCCGCCAGCACAGACTGTGCCTCTCCAAAGCCTGTTGGGAAGGACAACAATATGGTCACCTAGCACCTCCCCTCTCCCACAGCACACCTCCATCAATTTTTTCTTGCCAAGACTGATATCATCACATTTTATCATGTCGCCATAATCAGTTTTCCATGATCCGTCTGTAGGTTGGTTTTAGAAGCTGAAAAACAACCGAGAGCATCTGTATTATGATACCCCGGCCCGGTACAGTCCTGCGCCACATAAGGACACGGCGGTGGTCCCATCAGATTAGCACTGCGCAGCCTGGGTGTGCAGGAGGCTCTCCCACCTTGGTTGGTGTAAACATGTGCTAGGATGCTCACACAACAACAAAATCGCTCAACGCCGTGCTTCTCAGTCCCCATCGTTAAGCGCGTGACTGGGGGGCTCCCGGCAGAGCTCAGCAGAGCTGCATTGCGCTTCTGCTCCTCAGATCTGTGGTCAGAGTTCCAGCGCTTCTTAAGGGAGACAATTCGGAGCCTCCAGGAGAAACGAGTTCTCATCCCCCTCCCTCCCCGGTCCTTGTTCCGCGTTGTCGCATCCCCCCTGCTGCTTCTCCTGGGAGCCTCCTCTCAATTCAGGCTGTCATTAGCTTTGGCTTCCTCTGCTTTGTGTCAACACTCTTCTCGCCCCTCTGTTTTCTAGAAACCTTGTGAAAACTCTCCTGTTCTCTTCGTTGTGGGTTTATACACTTTCGTTTATTCCTTTGCTGCCATTTTAATTGTGTCTTAGGTGAGAAAGAAGATAAGTGCTTTTGCTTAATCCACCATCCTGAACCCAGATATTAATATCTTGCTGTAAACCGGTCAATCCCCTTTTCTAAAAGGAGAACAATCTGAGAGAGGATTTTTGAATGTAGAAGATGGAAAACTGTCACTAAGTGCAAATAACATTTTCTGAGTCTTCTTCCTTTTTCTCTAACGTTTGACGTGACTGACTGCTCCCTCTTTTGAAACTCTCCTCTCCCTTCACGTTGGAGCTCCCGTCCTCCTTGCTCTCTTCTCAACTTAAAAACTCTCTCAGCAGCTCCTTTTCCCCACTTGTCTCTTTAAGATTCGTTCTCCTTCTCTCTTCTCCCTCTTGTTATGATACTCACAGGTCTAAGACTCTCCGAATCTTTATCTCCACTGCCAACCTTTCCCGAGCCCCAGACCTTCACCTCAGGCTGCCCACAGGACATGTTTGCCTGGATGTTCCAGAGGGATTCCAGACTCTATATGGTGAAGACCGAGTTCAGTATCTTCCTGTCACGTCTGCTTCTCTTCAGCGCGCCTTATTTTGGTTAACACAACCGCCATCCTATTAGTCTCTGAAGCTGGAAACTTCTGCCCTGCTTCTCTGTAGCAGACACTGGCCGTGAACATATTCCCCATTTTTCTGGAGACCTGCTAAGCTCCATTGCTCTTAGGTATGGCCCACGGGATGGGGGCGGAAGTGATGAACGTCGCTTCCAGGCCTGGCCCGTATGGTCTTCCTTGAGACCCTAGACTCTCTCCTTTTCTGCCTCTTTGCTGGCTAGTGGTTGTCAGGGCTGGTTTTTTCCTCTGTGCATGCCGGAAATGGCAAAGTGTCATTCTCCTTGACTCAGGAAGCGAAGTCACAGCTTCTGAAGGGAATATTGCTGAGAACGCTCTTACTTAGCGTGGCAGGTAATTGTGTGCCAGCTTGGCGAGGCTGTGGCGACCAGTTGTTTAGTCAAACACTAGTCTAGGTGTTGCTCTGAAAGTGTTTTTACATGTGATTAATGCTTACAATCACTAGATGTTACGTAAAGCAGCTTATCCTCCATGACGTGGGTGGGCCTCTTCAATCAGTTGAAAGCCTTAGAACAAAGACTCAGGTTTATGAAGAAGAAATTCTGCCTCATGATGGCAACACAGCCTGCTGGTCTGCCCTGCAGATTTTGGACTTGCCAGCCCCATAATCGCATGAGTCAATTCCTTAAAATAATCTCTCAATCTCTCTGTCTCCCTGCCTGTCTGTCTGTCCATCTATCCATCCTGTTGGTTCTGTTTCTCTGGAGAACTCTGACAAGTGCACCAAAGAAGGAGCTAATTTCTTTCAATGTGATATTTTGATGTCCCATCACCATGTCAGTCTGGGACTGGATTTCAGCTTGGTCTCTACACACACCAGACGCTGCCCAGGGAGAGAGATAAGCCATGAAGCTTTTTAAAGAATTGAAACATAACGGCCTCTTCCCACCCCCAACCCCATAATAAAGTACCTTCTCTGTCAATTGACATGAGGACAGGACTCCAAAACGTGTGCATCCGAGAGGTTGGAATATGTTCTCAAAAAACGCTCTATTTCTCACCCCTCTCCCATCCCCTGTGAGTGCAAGAACCCAGACGGAGGAGTAAAGCTGGGAAAAGAGGTCCTGACGCAGCCTGCAGAGAGTTGCTTCCATCTGAACAGGCGTCAAGCTGCAGGTAGGATATAGCAGCTGTTCCTGAGAAGCTGTCAAACACTGAAGCAAAAAAAGAGAGAGAGAAAACACTGAAACCCTTGGGGAGGGCGGATGTGGGAATTCACCCGAATTAGCACCTCACCTAATTCTGGGGTCATGACACCGTGCAGGACCTGGGCGTAGCTACAAAGTGAGAGGGTCCCCAGGCCTTGTTTGCCCATGGGAGTTCCTTCCCTTTCTCTGTCTGCTGGTTGCCATGGTGTCCGTGGAATCAGCTGTGGTCTAGAGAACATCCCTCTTGGGAACCAAGCCGAGGCCTTGGTCCGCTAATCTCCTTTCTGTGGTTTCCGCTCAGGTGGCTCCCTTGTTCTGATGGCCTCAGTGGTCACCTCTCTGCTGCCACCTTCCAGCCCCACTTCTCACCCCGATTCCAGTCCCTCTGACCCTGCTCCCTAAAGGGCATCCACCTGGTCCTTTCCAACCTGGCTCTTTCCATGGGTCCAGGCCTGCCTCACTCACAACGGATGCAACGTGCCAGCTGCTGGAGCAGCTCTCAAAGATGTACACAAACCACCTCCAGTTTCCTCCAAACCACTGCTGTCTTCTCTTGCCTTCTCTCTTTACCGACCTCCATTTTGCTCCATTCTTCTAAATCCTCCATCTGCTCCTGCCTCTTCCTACTTTTTAGCCACAATCCAAATTTTAGACACATATCCCATGGATTGAATTATGGGAATTGCCCTCGTGGCCCCATCACCACAGCCTCCATAAGAGAGATTCTCATCTTTTTCCCAGGACCACCTCTCTAGTTGGGGCTGTTTCTCACCCAGCCTCCGCATGAAGATAGGAGGTTCAGATATACTCATAGGTCTCACATCCTTCTTTCCAAATGTCCAAAATCAAGGTCATCAGCTCCCTCCAAAACTCCTCTCACTCCCAGTGTCTCTGCTTCTAGCTGCCAAGGTTTAAACCTTTAAAGACGTTTTGAAATCAGCCCTCTCCTTTATCTTCTACTTTCATTTAGCATCAAACCCCAACACTTCCGTGCTCCTGCTTCATCTCTCTCTACCAGGGCCTCCTCACCAGCCACCCAGTGGTTTCTACTCAGCTTCCCGACCTCAGCTCTTCCCCTGCCCCCATCCTCTGCATCACTGCCATTAATCTTCCTTGAACAGCTCTTCCATCCTGTTATCTACCCACTCAAACGGCTTACAAGGCCCACTGTTTCCTAAAGCATCCAGTCTCGACTTGACGCCCTGTTGCAGAGGAGGCACAATGCTGAGCTGGGATGCAGAGCTCCACCACACATTAATATTATCCCTAGAAGCTGGGCAAGTTAGTGAGCTTCACTGAATTCTAGTGTTCTTATCTGTACTATAGTGATAACGTGAAAGCACCTTTTTTTGGGGGGGGAGGAATAAGGCACTATAGAAATATGAGGTATAATTGGGGCATTAACATACTCTTTTGTCTGGCTTTTAAGGTTCCCCATAAACTGATCCCCAGGCAGTCGGAAGTCTTTCCCTACATGCTGGTCTTGAAATTCCCAGGCAGAAGCTCTGGGCGTAGCTGGAGTGTGCTGGAGTACTTCCAGATATTGAGCTTTCCAAATCGTGACATTCCCTGTTGGTCTTATTCTGGATTCGTAAAGTGGCTATAATCTGAGGAGAGGTGTCTTTGGATCAGAGATAGGATTTTTGTGATCCTTACATACAAAGGTGGTGATTAAAGCCACTGCAAGGGATGAGCTTGCATGGAGAGAGCGAGGAGGTGAGAAGGGGACTGAGGACACAGCTGAGGGCAGCACCAGCTCAGGGCCGGACCACCGGTTGGATTCCAGGAGGCTGGCTCAGTGCCTCTGTAGAAGGGATCCAATGAACAACACTTAAATTGCATACTGTTAAATAGTATGTCTATGTTTCATTCATTCGTTGATCCATTCACTCAGTAGCTGTTTATGAAATACCTAGAAAGGATTCGGTTATGTGCTGGGTGTTGAGGGTACATTGATGATCAAAATGAACACTGTCCTGGGAGCTTACAGTTAGGGGTGGAGGGTTGGAGAAAACCTTCATTGAATAATCCCAACAGGACAACCACCAGCGTGAAACGCATCAGTAGCCTGGAGTGTCAGGGAAGGTGTTTCTAAGAGAGCAACGTTCAAGCTAAGATCTAAAGCCTGGCTGAGGCTGGGATGTTCGTCAGTTCTTATCAGCAGTGACTGATGGCCTCTGCTAGTTGACCCAGCAAAGAGACACTAACATGGAATTTCCGGGTGAGAGGAAGCAAGGGCTATGCCAGATTCTGGGCACCCACATCGTTTTCTGCAAGTGAAGCCTAGTAAAGGTTTCTTAAATCACGCTGTGCAGGTTGTTCCCCACAGGGTACATCAAGTTGCCTTACTTAAGAGGAGTAATATTAAAAACCTGAGTTTGAAAAGTACTTGGAAAAATATTGCAAATGCACGTGCAAAGTTTAAGCCCCATTTACACAATTACAAAGTTGTCCTCCTAAGTCACATACTTGAGCACGCCTTTGGGACAATCTCAGTGGAGACCTGCATGCTTAGAACCTGTCTAACCCAGTGTGACTCCATCCTGTCTGTGGAGAGTGGCACACAGGTGTGGCATCAGGCAAGAGACTTCAGCCTGTAGCTAATACCTCCCCTTTATAGAACGTAACTTTTTCAACCACTGGGCTTTCACGCACTACAATGTTACTAATTCTGTTCGCCATTTGAAGGACACAAGGCTAAGTAGGTTAAAGATGAAAGGGAATCCGTGAGAAAAGCATTTTTCTTGTTTCACTTTTGTAATTTTAAAAGAAAATAATGCTTAGGAAGATGAGATGGAATTTCCCAGCAGAAACCACAGGATCAGGTTGCAGTGTAAATCGTGTGTCACGGACAACAAAGGCGACGTGCTTTCGTAGGCGCTCACTCATTCCAACCATTGGAGGCCTTCCCATGGATGCGGGAACTTTCCAAGTCTTTCCGCACACTAACCGTGAGGCTATGCCCTCCATGTGTTTTTTCCTCTCCTCCTTTAACACCTTGCACAAAAGAATGTTCAAATCATAAAGCATTATGTACATGCGGGAATTAAAAATTGAGTTATGGAAGCAAATATGACACGTGTGAGGAAAAACCGGCCATGCCGCTTATGTTCACCAACCAGTATTTTTATCTTGGTTTTTTCTATTAATGTTGTCTCATCTGTCTTTGAGTGTCACAAACCTTTTGGGAAACCTGTCTCTTTATCCATCTTTCGTGCTGTTTCTCAGAGCAATTTCATGCCTGGTACTTTTACATTTTATAGCAGTGAGGGGACAGTAGCATAAAATGTTAATTACGTTGTCTAATACAAAGCTGCGATGTCTTCCAAATAAATATCTGGGCCACAGCTAGATCACCAAACCAGTCAAATAGTTCGAAAGGGCACTTTTCTTAACATTTGAAGTTATTATTCTATTTATTTGCTTTCATTTCCTACTCTTGTAACTGCTAGATTCTTCCTTTTATTTAGCAAAGAATTTTGTTCCTCCTGTCTTTTTGTGTTTGCAAGTTTGTGAAATCTCTATCCAGTTGGAATGCACAGGGCTCTGAAAACTGGGCTGGACTCGTGCAGCGCCTGGCTCGTCCTTGATCTCTGCAATTCATGAACCCTTCTCCCAAGCACTGTTTTTCTTTAGTCAGCAGTGTTTTGTGCCCCCAAGTCTCATAGGGATACTTAAGGAAACAAGAATACAGCACCCTACGGTTTCACCCAAACCAAAATGCTTTTGTTTTATGGCTGTCCTGGCTCTGAAAACAGCATGTTTTCAAAAGGCAAGAGGCTGCAGCAAGGGACTAGAAGACAAGCAGTGAAGTAGAAACAAGATAAAACTGGCAGCGCCAGAGAGGAAAGCAGGAAAAGGAAAAGGGCGACGAGGCTAGCATTCAGCAGGAGATCCCACGGTCTCTTATTTGTAAGCCTTTCTCGTTTTGATTCTCTTCCCATTATTTGCTGGATTTGGTATAAAATAATTTAGCATTTGCAGAGTTAGCTGGGTGCAGGATGCTGGATGGCGCGGGCACAGGCCCACGGAGCTGGCCTCCTTTCAGGAGCTGGGCATGAACTTCTCTACCCTGTGACTTTGTGGGCAAGTAACAAATACATACTCAAACCAGCTTCACCACAAATGGGAAATTCACCTGAGTCGATATTAAGGCGTCTCAGGGAACCCAGGGCAGGAAAGTCTGCCGATCATCTCAGGGCTGCAGCCAGGAATCGGGCATGTGGTGGTTACTCTCCCCATGTCGGGATCCATGTGGTTTTCCGGTCTCAGCATCTCTGCTTTCTCCTCCCGCTCTCCATGGGCCAGCCTGCTCTGTTTCTCCGTGCACGAGTTCTCGGGACTTGCAGCGCCCGGTGCATGTACTCCTTCAGGTACCCTCAGCCCCAGGGCCCCTGGTAACCTGAGCCGCACCTCAGCCCCCAAGATGCCAGTGCTCAGGGGAGTAAAGATTTGGGCTCATGCCAACCCATGAATGGCCCCCCCTCTGGCTCAGGTGTCCCCTCTTGGCCAATCAGTCGAAGGCAGTGGGAGGCACAGGGTTACAGGTGCAAACTCACTTGAGTGCCCGGCCTGCTCATGTGGATGGTTCTAGAGAAGGGGGGGGCAGGATCTCCAAGAGCCATGCATTACATTCCACCCCTAATTGTCACTGTTTCAGCTCTGGGGAGAACTGCAGAGGGGAGGCGAGAGAGTGCAGGCGTGTCCACTGAAGTTCTGGCACCAAGTGTGCAGACACTGACAGGTGTTTACTGAACAGAAAGATGGCGGGAGGAAGAGCAGGAGGGTGGGAGCAGGCATTTCACGGCCGCTTCCTCCAGGGGTCTTTTAAAAGTATTATCACTTGGAGATGATTCCAGAGCGACTGCTGTTCCCATACACAAATATGTGCGTACCTAACGTGGTCAGACTTCAGAGAAATGCACGTTGAGGCCACACTGAGGCTCATTTCACACCAGTAGCAGGGATAGAAAGGGCTGACAAGTCTGAGCGAGGGTGAGCATGTGGGAACTGGTTCTCACACGGTGCTGGCAGGAGTGCAGAATGGTTCAACTCTGAGAAACCGGTTACATAGACACTTGCCCTAGGACCCAGCAATTTCACTCCTAGGTGTATCCCCAGGAGAGATGAGTGCCTCGACCCTCCAAAAGGCATGCACAGGAATGATTATAGAAGCTTTATTCTCAACAACCCCAAACTGTAAACAACCCAGCTATTCAACCACCATAGAATGGATAAATAAACTGCAAACTGTTTATATAATGGACTACTACACAGCAATAAAAGGAATGAACTACTGTCACCTGCCACATTGGGGAAGCTCACAGATAGGTCTTGACGGAAGGAAGCCAAAAACAAGAGTGTGTGCCATAGGCACGTCCTGCGTGATTCTCTTCATGTGAAGTTCAAGAATTGATCAGAGATGACAGATTAATGGTTACTTTTGAGGGGTTGTTGACCCATGGGGCATGAGGGAGCTTCACGGGGCGACAGAAATATTCTATGTCTTGATCCCAGTGGTTGTTACACAGGGGTAGATTTCTGTAAGAATGAAATCTGAACTCCAAAGAAAATGTGTGTTTTTTACTGTAATTTATGCTTAAACTTAAAAAAACATAGCCTTTTGCTGCCTTCACACAGAAAGACCTTGGTAGGCTCTCCAGGGCCATAGAGAGTCCCCTGAGAACCCTTTATCCGTGTTATCCCTGTCCCGGTGGGACTCAACATGCTAATCTGACGCGACGACTCTCTTTTGAATGTGCTTCTAAACAGCCTGTTTGGTGAAACCACGAGAACAAATAATCACAGGAGTCTCCCCGGTGCTGTTGTGAGGGCTGGACCAGGCACAGAGTAGTGTTTTGGTGTTTGGCACACGGTGTGCAGATGGCAGGGGAGATAAGCCACTCCAGGCCTCGGGGATGGTTCAAGGACAGACACACAGATTTCCACTAGGTTAGCTAATTAGTGTTAGCTCAGAGCCAGTCCTTGCTAGAAATCCTGGCATTCTCTTCCTTTCTCTTCCTCTTTTTCTGACAGGGAACGCTTTGCGCCAGGAGGTAATCAAGGGCCCCTGGAGGCCAGCGGGCTCCTCGTCTTCATTGCCTGTGCCAGAGGAGAAGAGTTGGCGTATCCTTCGTCGTGCCACAGCTGAGTGCACCCAGAACTACATGACCTCCCCTCACGCTGCATCTCTGCAGGGGCCTCCTCGGCGCCCTGTCGTGTCCTGGACCCCCACTTACTAGGAGTTTCCGGCCCCAGCAAGGTTTAGCCTTTCTTTGTGAACCTCAGGGTGGGCCCTTTCAATTAATTTCCAAAGCGTCTGGATCCTGTTTCTCGACACAGGTTAAATGACTAAGCTTCTTGAACCCTTGTATCTGAGCTCCATGAGAACGAGAGGGAACTGCTTTCTGAGGGATTTGCCTCAATTCCATGATATCTTCCTTATGTGAGGTGACAGGGTGCTGTGCTCCATTCCCGGGGGTGGATGTCCCACAGAGCAGGGGGTCGCTTCAATTTCTGAACTGGGCTCAAGCAGAAGCTTGTGTGAAATCTCTTTGAGAGTCACTTGAGGGTTTTCTCCTCTATTTTTGATGCCTCGTTGTTGCTCCCTGCGTCCTTCCCTGCCTTCTCCCTCATTCTTTTGCGTCCTTTCTCACTGAACTTTCCTCAGGATTCCCCAGTCAACATCCCTTCTTGCGGTGTCGCTCTTTTGTTGGAGAGCTAGACCACCCATGCCACGCTGTGCACGCCTCCCTCTCTACTCACCTCTATTTTTCAGTTTGACTAAACAAGATACACAGAATTTTGAGAGTCATTTACATTGGCACCTTCATTTATTTAAATCAAGACTTATTTTATCAGAAATGCACAATCTGTTTTTCATTTTCACCAAAATACACCAGCAAGATTGATTAGATGACCTTATTGTTTGTTTAAGGAAAGTTTTTATGTCAATTCTTTATTACTGGAAAATTTCTGTGTCCTTGACTTCTTTTTTAAATTTGGAAATTTCAAACAAATAAAAAAGTATGATGAGTTCCCATGTACTCAGCACCCAACTTCGACAATTATCTATAATTTGTCATTCTTGTTTCATTTATCCACCACACACATTTTCCTTTTCTTCAGTGTTTTAAAGCAAATCCCAGATACTGTTTCATTTCCTTGTCTATATTTCAGTGTATTCACCGACCTTTAACATTCACAAAGAAACACAAAGACACAAGGTAAAATGTATAAGAAAATCCTTAAAGATTTTCATTAAACTGTCCATTTTTATTGGTGGATTTGGTTGTAAATGTGAAGAGCCAATTTATTTATAGGATAATAAGGTTCAATTGTGTTTCATATTATTCCAGAGCCTCAGAGACAGGAATTCATGATAAAAGGCACCTGCTTTTCAACCAACAATTATGCTTGGTGTTTCCCAGATAGATCCACTTACCTCAGTTCCCACCGTTCCTGAGACCCATGGACTGGAACCAAGACATGACACTTCAAATAAGACGTGAGGGGGAAGATGGCCATCACACATTGTACTCTGTGGTTTACAACCAGTAGGGCAACTTATTTAGAAGTCTAAAATATCTTTGTTTAAAGCCTCAAGCTCACCCAGTGCCAAGTGGTTATTTGATGTTATCACATCCAAACAAACCTGAGACAATGGAAGGCACCCTTCCTCAGTGGTCAGAACCACAGAAGGACGATTTTCTGTCGGCTCTGTTCTTGTCCCTAAGCTCTTCTGGGCTTTCTTTTCCAATGGAGGTGAACTGTTCACTGAGCAGGCCTGGGGTCCCAGAACGAAAGCCTCGTTAGAGTGAGCTTCCTGTGAGTTTCATGAAGTCTGCCAGAGAGGTCTCTGCTTTCTACTGTATAAACGTTTTACTCTGTGGGGAGTCTTTCCTCCTGGAGTGGATTTGTTAGCTGGAAGCTGGGGAGTCAGCCTTTGCTGGCCTCCTGTTACAGCTCATCCTCTGACAGGAGGGTAGCAGAGAATGGCCCATCTTCACAATAACTCTCAGGCCGATGGCGGAGGGTGGAGGGTCCAGCTTGCAATTTGTGATAGTGGCAGGTCCCAATATTTCTGCATGGGAGGGGCTTAAGAGGCAGGAATCTGAGTGTTGTTCTCAAAGTTGTATTTGTCTGGTACTTTATATAAAACGTAGGAAGTGTCAGCTGTCCATATCAAAGATTGGGTGCGGACAGATTATGGGGGGTCAAAGGCTCTGCCACTGCTTGTCTACCGGGGGTGGATGCCCAGAGTCTCTTCTCTCCACTGAGGTTTCTAGAGCAAACTTTCTCTCAGCTGATTCTCTCACAGAAGTCTTAGATAAGCTTTGCCTGTGAGTGAACCCATAGAGAGTAGAGACCATTGCTCCCATTATTGTTAATTTACTTGAATCCTGCTTATTTCCGATAATTTGAGGCAGCCCAGAATTTCCAGTCGTCCTCAGCTCGTGCTCTGAGCCGTGAATCGTCATATGTGTGCGTAGGTGTCACTGATAAGGCTAATTCAGGATCACTCTGCACTCACAAGATGGGTTTTCTTTGATTAGGGGTCTGAAGCTCTCTGAAGGCCTATGTGAGTTTCCCTTCTGCTTCTAGATTCTCTACAAGGAGGATCATCATCTAAAAGCAGGTTCTTCACCTGGGCACGGGTGTCAGGGGCATCTGTGGAGCCCTTGAAATTGTGCCAGAATTTGCTGCATTAGGGCTTTTCTGGAGAGGACACATTTTTCATTAGATCCTCAAATGATCCCATTCCTCCAAAGGTTAAGATCCACTGCTTACCGTCACGGTTTCTAGGCGGGGTTTAGGAAAAACTCAGAAGAACTTCCACCTTCAGTATGGGTCTTCACTCCGCAATTGTCGTCGTCCCGTGACCCTGGACCACCTGAGGGGTGAGTCATCTTTCCCATTTGTCTGGGCTTTCTCTTGACGTTCTAGCAGTGGGATCCTAAAGGGCCTCCTCGTTAACATTGTCAGAAAGCCACCCGTCAGCTGTGAGAGGCCGAGTTCGATTCTTTCCCAAGGGCTTGTCAAAAGCTCCACAAGTCCTGAGCCCACTTTTAGAGGCACGTGAATTGAACACAGAACGTCTACTCCACGTAGGTGAGCTGCGAAAGGCTGGTTTCATCCCTTTTATGATCCATGGATATCAGACACATTCAGGTCCCCTTACAATATGGTCAGGTGGACTCATAGCAACTACCATTTTCTATAAAGTTTGAATTCTCTTTTACCAAATACAGATAAAATGAGTATGTCAGCAATATCCCTGACCTACCTGGGCAGATGAACAGCGTTTAAAAAATTATCCGCATTAATGTTCACCTCCATGGGTGTAAATAATTGAGAGGAGAAAGCGTCACCAGGAATGACAGGCTTTAATTACAGAAATGGCCTTTCATCTGAAAAGCTGAAATACAGACAAATACTATTAGCACCCTTACAAAGTTGCATAATTTGCCTTTAGAGAAGGTATTGCAAAGCCTAGGCTTTTGGATTTCCAATTCTGCCTTGATGTGGTTTTTGTTTTGTTTTTTAACTTTCTGCTTCATATTTCTTGAGTTTTTGTTGCCGTTAAGCTCTGAATATAAAAAGGACGCTTGCTCACCGTCCTTCTGAACATCTCTTTAAAAAGTAGCTTCAGCAGCTGCAGGTGAAGACCTCTGAAAGAGTGTCTTCCAAACTCAGTTCGTAAACATTTAGCGGGTTGTGAAATCAATGTAGAGTGTTGCAATGTGGATTTATTCTTTTAATAAAATAGTAGAATATAAAATATCAGAGGGCATCAGATGTAGTAAGTATAATCAGTATCTTATAAAATATTTGTTTAAGTTATTTACGGGTGTATGTGTGGGCAGTGGTGTGTTGGTAAATGTTAACTGGCTCTTTGGGAAAAGAGGTATGTGTGTATATACATGTTCATAAATATATCATAAATTTTCCTGATATGAAGTACATATAGCTTACAAGTTACAGATAATAATATACATCACTTATGTAAATTTCATATAGCCAAAGGATTTTCACAGAATGCTCTCATTGATTTTTGCCAAACTTTTGTATCCATAGCCAAGCCATGGCTGAAATTCAGCTCTAATTTGACAAAATCAGACTATGAATAAATGTTTGATTTCTATTTGATTCAGCAAAGAAGTCACTCATACTACTGAAGAATGAGTGTATTCTGACCTGAGTGTTAGTTCATGTTTTCATTGACGCTAATGAGAAAGACGAAAGTGCAACAATGAAGACGTCAGGATGTCACTGGCCATCGATGACATGAGTGCAGCTTGGTTGAATCAGAGCTTAATTTCCAAATACTGGAAGAATATTTCCTCAATTTTTTTGTGCTATTCACAATGTAACAGCTACAGACACTTTTAAATTTCATCGTCCTTATTAGTATATTCTCCATCACTTTCATGAGTAGAGTATCAACAAGACAATAAACCTAGCCCTGATTTATAGTGTTTGCCAATTTCTGTGGTGTAGACATCCCCACCGTGACTATTGCAAGCTACCACAGTGACATCACAGGACATAGAGTTGGAAAGTGGTACACAGTAGCACATCTTTATGTAGTATTTCTACCACCCAGACGCAAGAGACAACCTCATGAGCAGAGATAGCAGTAAAGTGTAGTAAGATAATTAGGAAGTGATTAATTTTGAGTATTTATTATCTTTGTTTTTTTAATTGTGGTATAATAACATTATTTCAATATTTGTATATATTGTAAAATGATCACCACCATAAGGCTAGTTAATATCTGTCACTACACATAGTTACAACATTCTTTTTTCTTGTGATGATAACTTTTAAGATTTACTCTCTTAGCAACTTAAAAATATACAATAGAGTATTATTAATTGTAGTCACCATGCTGTACATTACATCTCCATGACATTTATTTTCTAACTGGAAATTTGTACCTTTTGACCCCCTTCACCCACCTCCCACCCCTGCCTCTGGCAACCACCAATTTATTCTCTGTATCTGTGGCCTTGGTTTTTTTTTAAATTCAAGATATAAGTGAGGGGCCGGCCTGGAGGTGCAGCGGTTAAGTGCGCACGTTCCGCTTTGGCGGCCCAGGGTTCATTGGTTCAGATCCCACGTACGGACATGGCACTGCTTGGCAAGCCATGTTGTGGTGGGCGTCCCACATATAAAATAGAGGAAGATGGGCATGGATGTTAGCTCAGGGCCAGTCTTCCTCAGCAAAAAGAGGAGGATTGGCAGTAGTTAGCTCAGGGCTAATCTTCCTCAAAAAAAAAAAAAACAAAAAACCCTAACTGTAGAAATGCCTTTATTAAAAAAACAAAGGTATAAGTGAGATCATATGGTATTTGTCTTTCTTTGTCTGACTTATTTCACTTAGCATAATGCCCTCAAGGTCCATCCATATTGTTGCAAAATGGCAAGATTTTATTCTTTTTTATGGCTGAATCATATTCCATCATATTTATATACCACATTTTCTTTATTCATTCATCCATAGGTGAGCACTTAGGCTGTTTTGTATCTTAGCTATTGTAAATAATGCTGCAATGAATATAGCTGTGCATATGTCTTTTCAAATTAGTGTTTTCATTTTCTTTGCATATATACCCAGAAGTGGGATTGCTGGATCATACAGTGGTTCTATTTTTAATTTTTTGACGAACCTCCATACTGTTTTCCATAGCGGTTACACCAATTTCCATTCCCACCAACAGTGCACGAGGGTTCCCTTTTCTCCACATCCTCACCAACAGGTGTTATTTCTTGTCTTCTTGGGGATAGCCATTCTAACAGGTGTGAAGTGACATCTCATTGTGGTTTTGATTTGTATTTCCCTGATGATTAGTGATGTTGAGCACCTTTTCATGTGCCTGTTGGCCATTTGTATGATCTTCTTTGGAAGATCTAGTCAGATCTTCTGCCCATGTTTTAATCAGATTGTTTATTTTTTTTTGCTATGGAGTTGAATGAGTTCTTTATGTATTTTGGATATTAACCACTTTTCAGACACATGATTTGCAAATATCTTCTCCCACTTGGTAGGTTGCCTTTTCATTTTGTTGGGGTTTTCTTTGCTGTGCAGAAGCTTTTTAGTTTGATGTAGTCGCACATGTTTATTTTAGCTTTTGTTGCTTTTGCTTTGGGTGTCAGATCCAGAAAAATCATTACCAGGACCAATGTCAAGGAGCTTACTGCCTATGTTTTCTTTTAGGAATTTTATGGTTTCAGGTCTTACATTCAAGTCTTTAATCCATTTTGAGTAGACTTTTGTGTGTGGTATAAGATAGTCCAGTTTCATTCTTTTGCATGTGGCTGTCCAGTTTTCCCAACATCATTATTGAAGAGACTGTCCTTTCCCCATGGTATATTCTTGGCTACTTTGCTGTAAATTAATTGGCCATTTATGTGTGGGTTTATTTCTGGGCTCTCTGTTCTGTTCCATTGATCTACATGTCTGTTTTTATGTCAATGCAACACTGTTTTAATTACTTTACTTTTATGGAATAATTTGAATCAGGAAGCGTGATGCCTCCAGTTTTGTTCTCCTTTCTCAGATTGCTTTGGTTATTCGGGCTTCCTTGTGGTTCCATACAAGTTTTGGTGTTGTTTTTTCTATTTCTGTGAGAAATGCCATTGGAATTTTGATAGAGATTGCCTTGAGTCTGTAGATTGTTTGGGGTGGTATGGACATTTTAGCAATATTAATTCTTCCAATCCATGAACACAGGATATCTTTGTATTTACTTGTGTCTTCTTCAATTTCTTTGATTAATGTCGTCGGGTTTTCAGTGTTCAGGGAAATGTACCGCCTGGAAAACCCCACCCCAGTTAAACCCCACTCCTTCCCACCCTCTCTAATACTGTTTCTGCAAATCCGCCGGCACCTTACGCAAACCTGCTGCCTGGCCTCCGGTCACTAACGATGACGTGCTCCTAGCTCGGGCCAGCCTGTCCTCATCACTTCTGATCCTCTCGCCTGCAATTTGTGCCCTCTTCTCTCTGCCTCCACTGCATCCCTCAGGGAGCACAACTGGACTCTAACCCCTTCCTTTCTTCTCCCCTCGTGGCCCTCCAGCCTATTTCCTGCTTCCCTCCTCAGCAAACCAGAAAGAGCTGCCTGGAGCACTTGATCCAATCCTCCTCCCCAGGAGCATCTGACTCCCTCCAGTCTAGCTTCCAGCCCCAGCTTTCCGCAACGCGGGGTTTCACAGGTCAGACTCCACATGGCTAAATGCAGTGGTCACTGCTCTGTCCTCATTCTCCTCCTCTTCCAGCAGAATTCGGCAGTCTACTCTTTCCTGAAATGCTTAACTCCTTTGGCTTTCAAGAGCCCACAGACTTCTGATTTTTCTCTTGTTCACTGGCCACAGCCTCTCAGCTTCATCTCTACGTGTTGTGGCATCCCAGAGCTTGGTCCCCCGCCCTCTTCCCTGTCCATCAATGGTCTCTCCCTAGGTGACTTTACATCCCATCTAATTGCTGATGCCTCCCAAATTTATATCTCTGGGTGTCATGTTTTTCCTCTTTGTCAGCTTGTCTCTCAAACAGCTAGCCATGTCAGCATCTCTGCTGGGATGTCCAACCGGCATCTCAGAGTGTTATGACCAAAGCAGAACTCTGGATTCCTCTCCCTCACTCTCCCATCCCTTCCTCCCCAGTCTTCCTAATCCGAGTAAATGGAAACCCCAAATGACCACTCCAAGCCCTGTGGGAAGACAAAAATGACATCAGCTGTTTGAGCAGAGAATTGTTAACTAGGTATAAAGGTGTTGCTAACTGGGAGGATTAAAAGAGGATTCTCAGACATGATGGAATAGCAACTGCAGGAAGCAGCCACGGCCAGAGGGCTGCGGAAACAGAAGGAAGAGCCGGGGATGGTGAACATTTAGAAATGTAAAGGAGGGGCCCCCACAGAGCGGAAACTGCCCTTGGAGGAGGGGCTCTGCGTGGCTGGTGCTGTCTCCCCAAGGACGGCATGATGAAGGCAGCTCTGCAAGTGCTGGGAAAGCTGCGACCCGGATTCGCTGCTGCTCCCAGAAGGAATGGCTGCTGCCAGTGGAGCAGCTTTGTCGGACGACATGCTCAGAAACAGGAAGCAGATGGGGGTGCAGGTTCCTTCTTCCTCCTCAGGCTTTGCGTCCCCCTCAACACCTGCAATTGGCAGGGCCTCACAGAGAGCCAGCCGGCAAAGCAGAGAGTGCTTTGCAGGGTTGCAGCCGCAGCATTACGGGAAACAGAGTGTGGAGGGAGAGTTTGGAGCTGAAGACAATAAACAGCCTAAGAACTCTGCAGCCATGCCTGGTTGATCGACAAGCCAAAAGCCTGGAAGTAACCGACGTTTCCTCTTATTCTCCTTATTCCTCATATCCAGTCCATCGCCATATTCCCGAAGTTCTGCCTCTAGTACGTGTGCTAAACCTGCTCACTTCTCTCTGTCCTGGGCACGGCCACCCCAGCCCAAACCACCACCATCAGCGGTGGACGACTGCACGGCCTCCTACCTGGTTCTGACTCCTTGCTTCCTAACTGTATCTTCTCACAGCAACCTCGGTGGGCTTTTAAAAACATAAACACTCAAGTAGCTTCCCACTGCCCACAGGATAAACCCCGTCCCCTCACCACGGCCTGGGCTGTCTCTCTCAAGTTCTCACACCACACTCCGCGCTGGCTTTCTTTCTGTTCCCCAAGCACGCCATGCCTGTCCAGCCTCAGGCCTGTGTCCTGCTCTTCCCCATGCTGACCCCTTTCCCCTCACCCCACCCTCTTCACAGGTCTGGCTCCTCCTCATTCTCACCTCAGCTCAATGTCACCTTCTCAGAGAGGGCTTCCCAGACAGCCCCCTCTAAAGCACGCCCTTTAGAGGCCATTCTAATGATCTCGTCCATTTGTTTTTCACTGTGACCATTTCCTCGACTAGGAGGAGAGCCTGAGAGAACGAGGACATTGCTCTGTTCATCACCTGGCATAGACGCGGGGCAAGTAGAAAGAATTTAATAAATGTTTGTTAAATTATGAATCTCATTTACTACTCAGAACAGTCTTCCCCGTTACACAGATGATGAAAGAAGAATATGAAGAGGTAAACAAAATCATCCAACGGCAGAAAAAAAAGATCAGAACCTATGTACTTTAACTACAGCCTAAGCTCAACTTTAATACCACATTTTAGACTTTAATTTGTACATGTAACACCTAGATTGTATGCTTCTCTAAAGGAACTAAATTGCAATGCGTTCTTCTCTTCATCTCCTAAGAAAAATGTCCGTTAGCTTTTCACGGTCACCCGCTCTACATGGAACCAGCTCTTTCATTGCAACTTCTAGAAGTTGTGGAGGAAATTGACAGCCAAATGTTTTCAATGAGCAGGGCGGATTATTTTAAGAAGATATAATTTTTCTAAGTGCTGATATCCACAAATAGGTTTTAGGAAAGTACGCCATAGGTGACATAAATCTTCCTTTCTGAAAAAGAAAACCAAGTGTTGGATTCCGATTAGCAAGTGGAACACAATTGGTCCATCTGAGCTCTCGTCTCGGATGTTTCTGCTGGTCTGCATTAGCTGCTCAGAGTCCAGCTTATCCCCTTTCTCTGTCACAACTCTCTGGTTCACACGAAGAAGCAAGAAAAACATTCTCAGATCTTGTATCACTTAAAAAAATTCAAGTTATTACTCTGGGAAGCAGAATCAACATTATCTCAAATTTCCCATGAGTATGCCAGCCATAATGAAAGGTTGCTGAGAAATACCTTATTTCCATCAAAGAACCACTTTGGGGAAATGGAGCCATGGGTGTTTCCACTGCCCCAGGCTCTAAAGACCTTCTAAACGGGTTCATTTTAGTTCCTGGGTATTAGCTAGATTCATACTGGAAAATCCCTACAAGATGAGATAGTAATATATTCCTGAATTATAGACGTATTTTCTGTGCTTCAAGCATTTAAAGTATCTATGTGAATTAGCCATGAGCAAATATTTCAAGATATGGTCTACACTCATTATCTTGCCTCTTGTTAAGCTGACAAGCCTTCAGATTGCTAAGATTTCCCACCAATGGATATCTAATTTATACAGCTCCTCACTTTCCAGTAATTTCTTCCACCAGAAATTCGCTTAAGGCAAAGAAGTGGAGAGCGAGGAAGCCTGGAATGCACTTATGGGACACATGAGAAAATAAATTTTGTTTATGTTAGGAAGAATATATAACAGACTGCAAACGTGTTGAACATATTCTGATTTCCAAATCCTATTTAAGAGTTTCCTGGCCTGATGCCGGACAGGGGGAGTGAAGGTACAGGATGGTAAAACTGTCTTGTATTCTTCATGCATACCTTTGCTTATCTTGAAGGTCAGTTCCTGCTTTGGTCCTAGTGCCAATTTTCTCATTACAACACGAAAAGCCAATAACTCCGGTATTCTCCACGTACCCAATGCCAGGATTATAACAGGGTAGGCTTTCTTTACCTTGTTCTTAAGTCTTTAACTTGCCAGGAAATGCTACACTGCACCATCTCACCTTATCAGATTGGCAAAGAATAAAGGCCTGACAGTACTGGGTGTTGACACGGATGAATAACAATGAAAATTCACACAAAACGATGGAAATATAAATTGGCCAATCCTCTTGGAAATCAGTTCGTCAATATTGAGAATAGTTGAAGATATGTATAACCTCAGACCTAGCAATACTACTTCTAGGAATAAACTCTGAACATTTGCATAAGAAAACACTTAAGAGAATGTTCATTACAGCCTTACTGGTGATTATAAAAATTGGAAACAGGACAATTTTCTGTCAAAAGCAGAACAAATTGTGGTGTGTTTAATGCACTAGACTACTCTTTAGCAATTAAAATGAACTCAGGGCTGCGTGTTTCAACACGGACACATCTTTAAAACACAATGTTAAGCAAAATTTTAAAAAGCAAGTTGCAGAAGGATGTGTACAGTATGCTACTATTTATGTTATGTTTAAAAACTTGCAAAACAATCATCTGCGCTGTTTACAGACACAATCTTACACAGAAAGGGCATAAAAAATGAAGGGAGTTGGCAAACACCAAATTGAGGATATACAGAGAGAGTGGGCAGAGAATACAGGAGCTTGGAATAAATCTGTCGTTCATTTCCTAACACAAATACAGGATCTGAAGCAAATACAGCAGAATGTGAAAATCTGACAAAGTTAGACTCTGGATACATTGATATTCTCTATACTTTCCTGTTTTTGAAATGTTAGGGGGAAAAAGCCATTACTCCTGTGGGTGGTTCATTTTCACTTGATAAACATGGATCGAGCATCTTCTATGAGTCTGGCGTTATGCCAAGCGCCGGGTGGGAATCAGAGCCCCTGTCCTTGGAGGACTTAGGCTCTGGTGAGGGCTGACCCTGAAACCACTCCCTCAGCCCCAGGGCAGTTAGTTTGTACCTCTGTTTTCACCTTCTGCTTTACACCATGCTTTCAGGTTTCTCCACCTGTGTCCTCCTACAGCAGTGCTGTCTGATGGAACTTCGGCAACAATCAAAATCTTCTGTATCTGTTGTCCAGCGTGGGAGCCGCTAGTCTCCATGTAGCTATCAAACCCTTGAAACATAGCTGGTGTGACTGAGGAGCTGAATTTTAAATTGTAATTAATTTTAATTTAAATAATTACATGTGGCTAGCAGCCAGCAGACTGGACAGCACGGTTGTAGAATGTGTGCTCTGTGAGGGCACGGACTGTGTCTTTCCCATCTTTAGAGCCCTCACGTCAAGTCCCACCTTCTCCTCCAAGCAACATACTGTACCTCGCAGAAGACGTCTGATAAATATCTATTGAACTGAATCCTGGAACCGAGTCCTTGCGGCGCCGTGAACTAGCGTGAGCTCCGGGGAAATTTCCCTTCATCTCTGTCTATTCCTCCATCTCTTGATGAAGTATGTCCTGCACACCAGTTCTGCTCCAACCTGAGGGGATATGAAAATAAATAAAAGCTAGTCCCCATCCTTCCAGGAGACACAGTCTCCTCTGGGCAACCATTCTTTCAGAAGTAAAATGAGAGGGTTAATCCTGAAGATTTCTGAGATCTCTTCCAGACCTAAGATTTTGTAAATACATTCACTGAATTGTTTGTTTGTGCCTGTGATCACTTTGGGAGTTTATGCAAGTGGATAATAAATCGATAAAATGAGGACATCTAAACTTGTCAAGAGCACTTTGGTCTCAACCATTCATTCATTTAACAAATATTTACTGCACATCCCCTTGGGATGTTTTGATGGCGTCCCCTTTATCCCATCAGTGAGGGAGAGAGTCTCACCCCAGGATTATGGGGCAGGCTGAACATGCAGTCCCCAACACTGGACAGATGAGGTCGATTGCAGGTTATCAGTCACACAGAGCCACACCCCAGGAGGAGGACACCCCGTGCCTTGCAGGGCCACACAGGGCTGCCCTCAGGGACAGTGGACAGCCGGGTGCTGTGGAGCAGGCTGTGTAGTGTCAGAGAGTGGGGGGCCCCTGGTTCCTGTGGGAGCTTGATTCCATGGGCTGGCAGAGAGCCCCGCCTTGGGGACCAGCAGGGGCTGTGTTTGGTCCGTCTGATGAGGGTTGTTTGGCTGGGGGCCTTATCCACGAGAGCAGAGCAGGGCAGGGAGCTGGCAGCTGGGCGTTGAGGCCCTCCCCATTTACCACGGGCGTCAGGGCAGCATCTACGCTGGGCCTTTGCTTTAGGCCTTCCAGCACAGTCGGCCAGCCTCTGGACTAGGCACCCTCCTGCGCAAGACAAGAGCAGGTGGTTCCTGTCTTTATGAGTCTCCTCGTTTAAGTTTCAGGGCACATGGGTGGAACCAGCGGACTATGATGTGGTTTACTGTAGCACTGTGTCTTCCCATCCCTGACTCTGCAGTTGGTCCTAGGGCCAGCAGAACCGAGAACGGAGAACGGCTTCTCTTGGCCGCCAGAGGGCGTTTCCTGCATTCTGCACAGGCTCCTGTGTCCTTGTGGTGTAGGACAGTTGTGGGTTTAGTGCACTGATTGGTTCTTAACTTTGGTACCCATCAAAATCACTTGGGAAATTTTTAAACAGAGGTCTACCCTTAAAGATCCTGATTCAGTAGAAATAGGATTAAGCTTGGGCCTCTGTAATTTGAATGTTTCCCAAGTGATTTTGATAGGTAAGCAGAGATGAACAACCAATTTAGTGAGATAGCCTACATTCTGATTTTCAGGGGTCCCCATTTCATTTTATTTCCCAACTTTATTGAGATATAACTGACAGATAACAGTGTGTAAGTTTAAGGTACACAACATGCTGATTGAATACATTCGCGCATTGCAAAATGATTACCACCACCATGTTAGCTGACACCTCTATCATGTCACATAATTGCCATTTCTTTTTTGTGGTTAGAACATTTAAGATCTGCTCTCTTGGCAACTTTCAAGTATGTAATGAAGTATCATTAACTGTAATCACCATGCTGTACGTTACATCTGCGGAACTTATCTATCTAATAATTAGACATAATAATAATTGACAGCATCTCCCCAATTTCCCCGCCTCCAGCCCCTGGTAACCACCAATCTTCTCTCTGTTTCTATGAGTTCAGCTTTTTTAGATTCCACATATAAGTGAGATCATAGAGTATTTGTCTTCCTCTGTCTGACTTCTTTCACTTAGCAGAATGCCTTCTTAATGCATATGAATGCTTCTTACGCATTACGCATTTGGCTTAAGAATGCCCTGAGTCTGGATGAAAGGCTGCGTTGAGTTTTGAAGCAAAGTGGAGATAAGAAAGCTGACCCTGTCACCGCCTGTGCTGTTCTTGTCATCTGGGCTCCGTGAGCCCCACAGTTGGGAGCCACATCCTTTGCTTTTTGGCTCTAGACCAGCCCCTCTGGCCAGTGGAAACTGTGTGAGCGTTGGGTGGGGTGGCACCGAAACAGACAGGAGGATGTCATGTGCCCTCTATTTTCCTCATCTCCCCTCCCCATCTCTCTCCCAAGCCAGGCATGAAATTCTCTTCTCCTTCTGCTCCCAATCATTCACTTCTGCAAGTCCACACCTGAAGGAGTCAGCAGCCTGCAAACAGCTAAGTCTCAATAGAGTCCAGGCTCACCTGCCACAAACAGATGCATGTCATCGTCGTCCATCTCCCGGACTGGTTCCCATCTCATCTGATCCTGAGAAACAGGAAGTGAGGGGCCCCAAGAAGTGGAAACACCTGATTTCCCATCACTTTCCCGCTGAGTCACTGAGTCTTTCATTGTCCTCTTTCTGCTAAGGTTTTATTGTAGTGATTTTTATTGTTATTGTTGCTTTGCTTTGTTTTGTGAGTGAAATGGGCTTCCCGCAAAATCTTAAGTGAGTTCTTGAGTGATATTTTTACAGTTGCTTGTTTTAAAACCAGTGTAATTACTTGATTATAAATATTTCTTGAAAAAAGTTGGAAGGAAGACTCCAGGCAGAGAGAGCCACAGAGTTATTTAAGGGTTGCAGACGTCCTTTCAAAGCAGTTACGCTCAGTTATGAACGATGTGCGCCCTGGAAGATAATGCTAGTTCCTCCAGAAAAGCAAGCCTTCCACTTTTAGGTAAGCTGAGAATTCATTCCTGCCCTCTGGTAACTTAAAAAACCCACACAAAGCACTATTCTCTTTATTCATTGTCAGGAAAATTCTTTAAAGCTCCCAGGGCTAAATTATAAATGTTCCCTTCCAACCAAGATGATTACACAAAGGAAGCTGGGATGGCTGGCCCTGTGGGGCTGGGGATGCGGGCATCACAAGCCAGGACCTTACCTGGCCTGAGAGCTACACAACAACTCCTTTTTTTTCCTTTTTAACCCCAGCCTAGGAGGCTCATTTCTGTGCCCATGCAAATTAGACATTCCTCAGTGCTTGCTCCCTAATTACTCACCCACGTCACTCACTCTGCCATGCAGGAGTAGGACAGGAATTCACCAAATAAAAACTTGCACGAGGTTGTCTGTCCCAATGCCCAAGACGCCTGACAAAACGGGAAGTAACCTCCAGAGGCACAGGTGTGTCAGGGTGTGGACTTATAAGTTATCCTCTGTTGAACTAAACGTGTAATTAGAAATTCCTTATCAGATATGCCTACTTCAGATGGTGCAACCAGAAAGAATGATAAATATTTGTATTAAAATGATAATAAATCTATTATGATTTTCACCTCCTTTTTCATAATTGTCCTCCATCTACAAAATACATCTCTAGGCAAATTAAACTTCTCAAGAGAGTATGAAAAAAAGGTAGGCTTTTCTTGATTTTAGAAGCCAAGCCACAACTTGAACAGCTAATAGTAAAAGCTCCCGTCGTATTGAACGCCCGCGCAGCCCAGGACAGGCGCGGTGCTGGGGCATTTATGAGCTGTGTCTCCTTTAGCCTCCTGAAACTTTGAGGTACTATTACTTTGCCTATTTTACAGATGAGGAAACCAAGACTCAGGAAGCCTGAGCCATTTGCTCAAGTCGCCCGAGAGCAGAGGATGGCTAGGGCTCCCGTGTACGGTGGAGCAGGTCATCACCACACGCAGAGGCACCAGCCCAGGGCATACCAAGGCTGAAGGCCAGCCTGTGACCCACTCGCCAAGCCAACACCAGCAGGGCAGCACCTGCCCAGAGGGGAGCCCCGGCCTACTATGAACAAAGGCACTACGTGGGCATCTTCGGCCGAGAATAGAACCTGGGCTCACAGCTGCTAAGCCCACACCAGGTCCCCTGGGCTTCACACTGCACTTCTAGCCAAGCACAGTGCCCTACCTCAAAGGGTCCCCTAAAGCTCACACCCTATTCCCTTCTTTTCCACTGTGGGCTGGGGCTGGCACGAGGGGAAGACAAGAGCGTGGGAAGGAGCTGGAGGGAGGCCCTGTCACTCCTGGCGCAGTGGTCTTCTGGTTTGGTGCGAGGGGTAGTGATTGGCGGCAGCAGCAAAGTGGCCTGAGCCCTCGGAGGTTTCCTGGCCTGCTTTGCGGGGGTCCCTCAGGGTGGGAGTCGAGGTGGCCCCAAGTGAACAGCCGTAATGCCCTGATGACGGACGTCACTTCAGGGCAACGAGCCAGCGGACAGGGATTCTCGGGCAGACTCCACCACAGGCTGGCAGTGTGACCTTTGCCCGGCCACTTAACCTCAGAGCCTTCCACTTCTCATCTGAAGACCAGACAGTGACAACAGGTGCCCTCAAGCCCTCCCAGGACCGGTGCTCAGAAGCAAGACTAGGAGATTCTGGGGAGCGGGCAGAACCCACCGTCCGTGCCGGTCTTTCCCCTATTTCCCTTTCCCGGCAGCATTCCTTCTATCCCAGCCTTCTGTCAGGAGGGAAAAGTGAGCTGATAAACACCAACGAGCATTGTACACGTTAGGGATTAAAAATATCGATTTTCCCAAAGCCATCTTTATCCCAAGGAAAAGGCAAGGAAGACTTTGCACAAAGGGGCGGGTCACCCTGGGGTGACTTTTAGCGGCAGAGGAAAGTTTCAGGGCTTCTCCGAGCCTGTAGACCACAGGAGGCAGCAGCAACTCAGGAGTAGGCTGCCCTGGGAAAGCGTCGTGAAGTGCGTCAAAACAACCACGTGTATGTATTTGGTGGAATATTACACAGTCGTTACAAATGGTCGTACACGGAGACTACGAGGCAACATTAGGGACAACTTCAGACGTAACGTGACATGTTAAAAGCAGGATCCCAAAACGTGTCAGCTGTGGGTCACAGCTACATAAAAATGATATACAGAGAGAGCCTGAAAAGAAATACAGAAGGATAAGGAGCTGGTTCAAGTGGTGTATAATGAGTGATTTTTAAATTTTTAGTGAACATTATTACAACAGTTTGAAGTATATTTAGAAATACTAAAAAAGAGGAAGTTTCAGCACCTTTAAAACATCTGTAGAAAATTGGCCACATACATAGTTGAATTGTCTATGTAATTCCCAGTAATTTCTTTTATCTGGTACAAGATGTTTTTATGACTTAACATTTTTGTAAAGCTCTTAAATGTTGTTTTTGCTAATATAAACACACTGTATCATCAACCAAATGCTTGATAATCTTTATGTGGAGATGTTATGTTTATACAAGAAGAATTTGCCAAAGCCGTTTGAAAAAGAGAACCTGGTTAACTAACATTTAATAGCTGTGATGACTCTCAGGATGGAGAGCAGCACAGGCACCTTCACGCCTCAGAACTGCACTTAGAACAAGCCGGAGGTCTGTGCTTCATGGACGTTCCCCGAGCAGGCGGGTCAGTCCTTTCACAGCAACCTTCAGACGCACCTAGGGTCTCCTTCCATCTGATTGCAGCTTCTCGGGGGTCTCTGAAGGAACGCTCACGAGTGCCTGCTGGATAGGGAGTGATACTCATATGTCATCCCCACCTCCCAAATAAGAGCCAAGAGGTTTCCTATAAATGTGATTTGTGCTCTAATATAAAGGAAAAATTACAGTAGAAATTTCAGATACTGCAACTAGCTTGACTGGCCTAGAATTTTTTTCCGCATGCACACCTGGGAACCTCTGATCTTCTCAAGGTCTCCCATAGCCACCCTCCTGTTCTTCACCCTTAGAAAAACTTGTTGAAACACATGGACAAGGAGAACAGATGGGTGGTTACCAGAGGAGAAGGGGTGGGGAGAGGGCAGAAGGGGGTACAGGGGCACACGTATATGGTGACAGGTAAAAGCTGGATGGTTGGTGGTGAGCACAATGCAGTCCATACAGAAACTGAGATACAGTGATGCACACCTGAAATTTATACTGTCTTGTAAACTAACATGACCTCAAAAAAATTTTTTTAAAAAACTTTTTGAATCAGAGACTGCCAAAGGTGAGGGAACTTTATGAATCATTTGATTGAACTGGGTGAGCCACTCTTGATTCCTCTTGCTATCACTGCGGCTTTCTGCAAAATTTCCTTACCAATAAATTGTGAACATTTTCCCACACCAGTAAACATATGTTTCCAGTTCAGGTATAATTAACATATGTTATATTAGTTTCAGGTGTACAACGTAATCATTTGATATTTGTATATATTTGAAAATGATCATCACAATGTCTAGTTAACATCCATCACCACATAGTTGCAGAATTTGTTTTTCTTGTGATAAGAGCTTTTAAGATCTACTCTTAGAAACTTTCAAATATGCGATGCCCTATTATTCACTATAGTTCCCATGCTGCACATTACACCCCCAGGACTCCTTTATTTTATAACTGGAAGTTTGTACCTCTTGATGCCCTTCACCCATTTTGCCTGTGCCCCACCTCTGGCAGCCACTGATCTCTTCTCTGTATCTATGAGCTTGGTTTTGTTTTCCTTTTTAGATTCCACATGCAAGTGAGATCATACGGTACTTGTCCTTCTCTGACTTCTTTCACCTAGTATAATGTCCTCAAGGTCCATCCATGCTGTTGCAAATGGCAAGACTTCATTCTTTTTTATGGCTGAATAATATTCCATTGTGTGTGTGTGTGTGTGTGTGTGTGTGTGTGTGTGTGTGTATACATATACATGTACGTATATACTACATTTTCTTTATCTATTCATTCATCAGTGGATACTCAGGTTGTTTTCATATCTTGGCTATTGCAAATAATAATGCAATGAACCTAGAGGTGCATATATCTTTTTGAGTTAGTGTTTTTGTTTTCTTTGGATGTATACCCAGAAGTGGAATTGCTGGATCATATGGTAGTTCTATTTTTAATTTTTTGAGGAATCTCCATAGTGGCTGCACCAATTTCCATTCCCACCAACAGTGCACGAGGGTTCCCTTGTCTCCACAGCCTCACCAACACTTGTTAATAGCCATTCAAATAGGTGTGTGTGAGGTGATATCTCACTGTGGTTTTGCTTTGCATTTCCCTGATGATTAGCAACGTTGAACATCTTTTCATGTGCCTGTTGGTCATCTGTATGTCTTCTTTAGAAAAATGTCTATTCAGATCCTCCACCCACTTTTTTATTGGATTGTTTGTTTATTCATTGTTGAGTTGTATGAGTTCTTTACATATTTTGGATATTAACCCTTTATCAGATATATGATTTGCAAATATTTTCTCCCATTCAGTAGGTTGCCTTTTCAATTTGTTGATGGTTTCCTTTGCTGTGCAGAAGCTTTTTAGTTTGATGCGGTCCCACTTGTTTTTGCTTTTGTTTCTTTCGCTTTTGGAGTCAGGTCCAAAAAATCATCACCAAGACCAACGTCAAGGAGCTTACTGCCTCTGTTTTCTTCTGGTTGTTTTATGATTTCAGGTCTTAAACGCAAGTCTTTAATCTATTTTGAGTAGATTTTTGTGTATGCCATAAGACAGTAGTCTAGTTTCCTTCTTTTGCATGTGGTTTTCTCAACATCATTATTGAAGAGATTGTCCTTTCCCCATTGTAGATTCTTGGCTCCTGTGTTGTAAATTAATTAGCCTTTTATGTGTGGGTTTATTTCTGGGTTCTCTATTCTGTTCCATTGATCTATGTGTCTGTTTTTATGCTAATACCATACTGTTTTATTACTATAGCTTTGTAGTATAGTTTGAAATCAGGGAGCATGACGCCCTCCAGCTTGTTCTTCTTTCTCAAGGTTACTTTGGCTCTTCAGGGTCTTTTGTGGTTCCAGACAAACTTTAGGATTGTTTGTTTTATTTCTGTGAGAAATGCCATTGGAATTTTGGTAGGGATTGCACTGCATCTGTAGATCGCTTTGGGTAGTATGAACATTTTAACAATATTAATTCTTTCAATTTGTGAGCACAGAGTACACATTCTTTTATAACTTGATTTTTAGTCTCTCCATAAGAGCTCACAAATACATGAATTGTTATTTAATTAACCTCCTATTTTTGGACATGTGAGCTGTTTCCACGTTTTTACAATTAAAAACAATACTGCGATGAGCGTCCTTGAACAGTACTTAAATATTTGTGCACATCTACTGTTTCTTTGGGATAAATTCTTAGAAATGGAATTGCTGGATGAAAGAGTATAAATATTTTAAAGGAATGTGCTAATTAACTCCACAGAGGTGGCCGTAATGTTCAGTTCTACTTCTCAGAGTGGGGCCTTGTTTTAGGTGCACCAGAATTCAGAACTCACCCCTCTTTGAGCCTGGCCTCACCTTGACACCTTTCATCACGAGAAGATGAGAGACTCAGACGGGAGAGCCAGAACCCAGTCAAAGGGTTTCCTCATCCCTGTATTTCCTGCTCAAGACAGACTGAACATCATTCAGACATTCCCTCTGCTCTCTGCCAAGATGACGGGGCTCCGACTGTCTGAACATAGATGGCTCTGTTCACTCGGACAAAGAAAAGAACAAAAAGAATTTTGCCCACAGATCACAGCCAAGCCCAGTGGGGTGATCTGAGCCCTTTCGTTACCTCGCCTGCGTCTGAACTGGTAGACTGAGTGGACGTGCAAGCACAGACCCTGCTCTTCTGAGGCAGGCTCAGGACCAACTCTCTTTCCTCACTTGAGACACTATTCTCTAACAAAAACGCTAAATGGCAAACAAGCAAACTTTCTGGACAAGAAGGGGCTTCTCACAAGAATTTTGCAAACACGACATGTTTTTTCCCTTCTCCTCTGTTCCAAACATTTAATATTTTATCTACCTTCCAGGAACAGGATTCATAGATCCTAAACCGCTCACTTCTCTCTCCTTCTGAAAGAAAGGGAGTGACAACGGCTGACACTTACATAGCACCTCCTGTGTCTAGTGTGAAGTGAGTGCTTTGTGCCTGTTCATTCACTTTATTCTTCATAATAGCCTGCTGCCATCAGCATCATCTTCTTCTCCACTATACTGATGAAGAAATCCAGGTACAGAGAAGTTAACTAAGTTCTGACTGGCACATGGCAGAGCTGAAAGCACAGCCTGGCTCTGAGACCCCATCGGTTCCTTCCTCCTCCTGCAGTCCTGGCTGAGATGGCCCATAAGAGGCCCCTTACATTTCCTTAATGGCAAATTAGACTTTGTGGGAAGGGTCGTCCTTGATGGTTGCAGTGGCTCCTGGATTATGTTCATAGCTTTGTCCAAATCTTTCCTTCCTACTCCCTATTCTCTTTTCTTATTTATCCAATTTCATCTATTTAAGGCCATTTCTCTTCTGCCCTTGTCTGGATGTGGTTTTAGTTTCTATCACCTGTGTTTAGAAACCTGGGAGATCCAGGTGGCTCAGTTTTCAGGCTGACAATGCTTAGTCTATATTTTAATTGCAGTTATAATTAATTATGACTGTGACAGTGGCAGGTGTGACATTCAGGAGAAAATGAATAGAAATGATTTAACAAACATATTTCAACACCCATGAGAGGTATTTCCATTACTTAATTAGACAGAAAGACTCTTACTCGGAAGTTTAAGGGAAGCAGGCACAGAACAATGCATTGTGAAACTGGCGTGCTTGTTTCAGGTTCTTTATGAGAATTTCTCCTCTGTTTGCATGCCCTTCCACCAAGGCACAAAGCGTGAGCCCTCTTTTGCAAGTGAGGTTAACGAGCCTTGGTGAGATTAAGTGATCTGATTCAGGTGGGTCTGCAAGGAGGCAGGGCCGGGTGTGGACCGAGGCTTCTCTGCTGGTTCAGCAGCCACTCCACAGGCCCGTGCAGTCTGGTTCCTTTGCTTTTGGTGTCATAAGATCTAATGAACCAGACAATCCAGACCTGAAGATTAACATCTTCCTGTGGAAAGGAGACCTTCCTTATTGCCAATAACCAGGCCAAGATATTTCTTTAAGAAACATCAGCTTGAAGAGAAAGATCATCCACCTCACCTCCGTTTAGCAGGGTGTCTGACAGGAGTAAAGATGGGTCCCAGCACGCCCTGTGCTGCGTCTCTGTGATCCCCCAAATGTGCTGGTGGTTTCGCACAGGTACCCAATCTGCCTCTCAATTTGTACCTCTTTTTCTTTTCTACTAAAACATCCTCTCTCTAGATAGATAAATCCATAGATGGATAGTCATAAGCCATAACGATGTATGAATTGTCATAAGATATAATGATTTATATGTAATATATGAATACATTGCACACACATATACATATATTGTACATGTAAATGCACACACACATATGCACAAATGTAACCTTGTCTTTTTCATGTTTTCTTTTCCCTTTTTTTCTTGGCTTGCCCCTGCTCCCCTCCTCCCCCTCTTCTCACGTGAGTCACCCTCTGAAGGACACCATGTCAAGTCCACGTCTGCATCCTTCCATGGTTTTATCAATGCTCATATAAGCCTATTTAAATAAATACTTACATACACTCACACCTCTATACACATACATTTTATACAAGTGTGCGTCATTATTTTTCTTCACAAGGATCGGATCATATTGCATATTTTTCTGCATCCTGCTTTCCTCACCCAGCATTTTCTGGTGGGAATCCCTTTGGGTCAACTTGTACAGCTGTAGTTCAGTCTTTTTAATAGCTTCATAATATTCCACAGGTGAATAGTACCATAATTTATTTGGCCATTCCCCTACTGATGGATTTTCACATTGTTTCCAGATTTTTGCTACCAAAAACAATACTATAATAAACATCCTTATACTTATACTTAATATACTGGAAAATATTATGCACTTTTGGTTTTATTTCTGTAGGCTAGACTCCCAGGAGTAAGATTACGGATCAAAGTATACAGACATTTTTAGCGGATGTTATCTGATTGCTCTCTACAGAGTCTTTTTCTAGTCAATTTAAAATAAATCTTTGTATAAAATACAGCTGGCATTAACTTTTGTAGCAATTCAAGCATTTTTTTCTAGATCCAGAAGTTACCTATTAATTCTGTTCATTACTTCTTTTATGATGTGAGTTTTTAATTTTATATAAACGTCTATATTTTCTATTATAGCTTCTTGACTTTCCTCTTTACCTCCTTCTCTCAACTAATCCTTTTGACAAACATTAACTTTCCAGAATCCGCTCAGACTCAGAAGTCACCTCCTGGGTCTCAACACTCTTCCTTCCGTCCGTCCCAGGCAGAGGGAGTTCTCTGTCCTGTGCAGTCTCACTGAGCACCTGGTGTTGTATTTGTCTGGGCGAGTCAGCCCCACGGGACTGCAGGCTTCTAGAAGGCAGAATCAGTGTCCTATTCGCCTTTATTAAATCCAGCAGCAAACAGAGCTTTAACACACAGCCAGTACTCAATGTGTAGTGCACCCTGTATTTAACTGTTTTTATGTAAATTCTTACTTTATGACGAGTTTAAATGACTTAATCTAAGTGACTTCTAAAAAAACCTGAAAACAAAAGATTGGGTTAATTAAATATTTCTGAATGAGATGACAACAACGCATACTTGTGATGCTTAATAGATATTTCAGGGAAAACAAAAAGAGCGTTTATTCATTTCACCACAGACTCTGAATTACCATGTAGAAGGAATAAGACCCAATGTGCGTTTTATAAACATTAAGCCCTTACCCAAAAATGACATACCTGCATGTGCGATGCACAGACTTTTCAGAAGATTGGCCCTGTGACGCTCACAGTTCTTAGACGCCACCACCCTTGAGGCTTTACGGAACTTTCGTTCGCTGCTTTCCTGTCAGAGAGCCCCCCTCTGGGTAGACATTCCTGTAGGAAATGTGTGTGATGCAGAGACGGCTGTGTTACAGATCCTCCTACTTCACATTGTCATCATTTGTCTACTTCGATGACAGTTGAGGAAAACAATTTAAGAATCTAAATACTAAAAATGAAAGACTTGACTTTGCATAATTCTTTATCAAAAGCTTTTTTTTCTTAACAGAAGCAGACAACTTGACAATTATGAGAATAAAAACATAAAGAGAGATGACTGTCTTGAAAACTAGTGTTTGTTTGTGCTTCTGTAGTATTTCCCATTTGGAAGCAACAGTAAACTCAAATTTATCTTAAAGATGAATTTGTCTCAAATCAGCATGGAGTTCCTGGCAGGTAACAGGTCTCAATAAGTATTTATTGGATCAAGGACCAATGAACTGTGGTAACGGACAAACTCATTGATAACTTTGTTATATTTAGAGTTGTTTAAAACACTCACACCCAACATTCTCTAGCTGATGACTCTTCAAAAAAAAAGTGAATCCTCAAAATGTGCATTTCACAGACACCAATATTGCTCAAGGACCTCAACAGGAAACCTGTGTTTGGCTTCTCTCCCTTTGGAAATTTAGGGCCAAAAGCAGCTTCTAGCAAGAAGCTCAGGGCAGTGTTTTTTGAGCATTGGCTCATGTAGATTTTTTGTGGTTTTGGTGCCAAGTGTAAACAAACTAAAACTAAACCTAAAAGCAGACTTGTCTTCAAAATTTGCCTCGGGAATATCGGCCTTAGTCCATACATTACTGGGCAGACGACAAGCATACGAAGGAAGGTATAAAGTTTGACGTGGGCCGCAGTTCTAAAAAACACGATGTGACGTAAATCTTGTGGCGCCATTCAAAGCACTTGCGAGAGAAATCAGAGCGTTGAATTCACTTATGGAACCTGTTAAACAGTGTATCAATTCTTTAGCAATAACTTGAAATATGAAACATTGCCCAATCTTCCCTTCAGCCAACACTCCCCTCTCCCAGCTTCTGGGAAGCCAGACGGGGGAGGATGCACACTGCTTCTAATTACTCCGTGGCAGCCAAAGGTTGCTTCAACTTTCAAGGTGTGAGGTGGAGCCAGGGAGAATACTAAAAACAGTAAATAATTTTCACAGATCTTTAGCTTGAAAAATAAATGAAACAGACAGCTCCAGTGTTCTTATTTTGCCTTTGGCATCATGTTCCAAATACTTGACCCTGATCAAAAATTGTTATTTTTTGACAACCCCCATCAGGATTCTGTGAATTCTCCTTGGGTGCTGGAGAGAGGAGCAGGTCCCACTGGTCTACCCCTCGCAAAGTGGCTGAATCACAAATGTGGACACGGGGACGGAGAGAAGACGATCTGGCTCTCAGAGACATCCAACTCAAGTGACATTTGATACAATTAATTCATAGGCAGTTGGGGTGCAAGGATGAATCGAAGGCAGAGACGACCTTCCAGAACTCTCTCTTCTCCTTCCAAAGTCTGGTTTCCATTCTCCTGGACCAGGTGCTTGTCTCTGTTAAAATAAGACTGTAGACTAGCCCACCATTCAGTCTTGTAGTTTTCAGAACAGTGAATTCAGACCATGCCAAATGTGTTTCTTTTTTAAGCTAGGAAACTCCAAGGCTGACACCTGAGCCTTCTGCAAGATTTCTGAGGTTTGGGGAGATTGCACCTTGCTCATATTTTCCATGGGGCCTCTTATCAACACTGAGCTGGAAGAACAGGTGAAATCAGCGTAACAGTGAACTGGAGCGGCCAGTTTCTCTGGTGTGTGGCCAGGGTGCCTGAAGCAGGAACAGCCTAAACTCCAGAATCCTTTCGTCTATATTTAGTCCTGAGAAGGTGAACCTGATGTGATCACCTTCTGGAGACCTAGCTTCATGGTCACAAGGCTCCCATGCGTGGTCAGGACACATTCATCGAGCACCTACTGAGTGCCAGGCGGTGTGCCAGGCTCTGGGAATACAACCAGGAGCAAAACATACACAGTTTTGCCCTCAGAGGTCTCACAGTCTAAGGGAGGGAAGCAGGAACTCACAGCAGCAACTGTGTAAGAGTTAAATGCCATGGGGGTCACCTCAGAGGGAGCACCCAGGAAGAGCATTGCGCCTTGAGCCAGCCCCCGCTTCCCTGTTTCTTTGTGCTTGGGCAATAGTATTATCCCAGCCTGTGAACACAGGAAGCTGACAATTAGGATTGACGGCCAATTATCTCCAACGTTTTCCAAGTACAGTTCGCTCCTCAAACACTGCTTTGCTGCATGAACAGACTTTTCCACTTTGGGAAAGCAGACAGAGTCAAATGTCACTCAACGAACCAGTGATAGGCATCCTGCATGGTGGCAGGCAATCTCAAATGCCTTTCAAGAGCTGAAGATTCAGTCAATAAACCAGGAGATGAGGCCAAATGTGATACCATATTAATGTCAGACTTCCAAAGGCCTTGGTCCTCACATGTAAGTTATATAGACCATGCATTTTGAACTCTGGGTGCTTCTGATGGCAAGCCAGAAAGAGGCTCCTAGGAAAGCAAACTATCCATAGACGAGGATTTCCTCCTGATTCTGGTCTTTGTGAGCAATGATTAAATCTTGCTTAGTCTTCTGTCGTCTTCCACATGGTGCAGTCTTAGCTCAGGAGCAAACTCTGAGAGGATTCGTGTACCAGTGATGTACTGTGAAAGTGTCCCCATGAGGAGTCCATGAAGGGGGTAAGAGAAGCAGGACAGGGAGGGGAGGAATCCAAGCAAAGATACGATATAAAGCAAAGTTCCAGCTTCTACCTGATCCTTCAGGAGGGCAGCTCAGGAGTGTAAACTATTCCTCAGAGTGTGTCCAACTGGAGGCCAGGTAGCTGGTCTTTCAGAAGCCCATATCAATCACTCGTTGGCCACCCAGGAGACATAAACTCTTAGGCACTTAGTTTTCTGTGTCTAGGTAAACAGCTCTAGTATGCAAGGGCAGGGCTCACAGTGAGTTACAGGTGCAGGCCATTTAGAAGTAAAGACACACAGAAGCCCAACAAGAGGTACATAGAACCCGTAAAAGGGACACAAAGGGATCTAGGCGGAGCATTGACAGGCTGGCTACAAGTACCAGTTGCTACAGAAGATACACAAAAGATAAAGAGAAGGGAATCAAAGCATACCATTACAGAAAATCATCAATTCACAAAGGAAAGCAGCAAGAGGAAAGGAATAAGAGAACTATAAAACAGCCAGGAAACAATAAGATGGCATTAGTAAGTCCATACCCATCAATAATTACTCTAAATGTAAATGGATTAAATTATACAATCAAGGGGCATAGAGTGGATGGATGGATAAACACAAGATCCAACTATATACTGCCTATAAGAAACTCACTTTTGGGGCCGGCCCGGTGGTGCAGCGGTTAAGTTTGCATGCTCCGCTTTGACGGCCCGGGGTTTGCCGGTTCGGCTCCCGGGTGCAGACATGACACCACTTGTCAAGCCATGCTGTGGTAGGCGTCCCACATATAAAGTAGAGGAAGATGGGCATGGATGTTAGCTCAGGGCCAGTCTTCCTCAGCAAAAAGAGGAGGACTGGCAGTAGTTAGCTCAGGGCTAATCTTCCTCAAAAAAAAAAAAAAAAGAAAAGAAAGAAATTTACTTTAACTTTGAGAACACATTTAGGTTCAAAGTAAAGGGATGGAAAAGGAAAAGGATGCAAGTAGAAACCAAAAGAGAGCAGAAGTAGCTGTATTTATTAGACAAAATAGATGTTAACTCAAAATCTGTAACAAGAGACAAAGAAGGTCATTATATGATGATAAAGAGGTCAATCCATCAAGAATATACAGCAATCATAAAGATATATACAACCAACATCAGAGCACCTAAATATACTAGGTGAATGCTAACAGATCTGAGGGAGAAATAGACAACAGTACAGTAATGGTGGAATTTTAATACTCCACTTTTAACAGTAGATAGATCATCCAGACAGAAAATTAACAAGGAAATGTTGGACTTGAACTATACATTAAACCAAATGGACCTAACAGGTGTATACAGAACATTCCATCCAACAGCAGCAGAATACACATTCTTCTCAAGTCTTAGCAAATTTAAGAAGATTGAAGTCATACCGTTTATCTTTTCTGACCACAATGGTATGAAACTAGGAATCAATAACAGGAGAAACATTGGAAAACTTATAAATATGTGGAAATTTAAAAACGTATTCCTGGGGCTGGCCTGGTGGTGTAGTGATTAAGTTTGCATTCTCTGCTTCGGCACCCTGGGATTTGCAGGTTTGGATTCTGGGCACGGACCTACACACTGCTCATCAAGCCATGCTGTGGCGGCATCCCGCATAAAATAGAGGAAGACTGGCACAGATGTTAGCTCAGTGACAATCTTCCTCAAGCAAAAAGAGGCAGACTGGTAACAGATGTAAACTCAGGGCCAATCCTCCTCACACAAAAAAACAAACACACTCCTGAGCAACCAATGGGTGAAAAAAGAAATTAAAAAAAAAATCTTGAAGCAAATGAAAATGCAAACACAACATGCCAAAACCTATGGGATGCAGCAAAAGCAGTTCTAAGAGGGATGTTTACAGCAATAAATGCCTACATTAAGCAAACAGAAAGATCTGAAATAAACAGCCTAACTTTATTTCTCAAGGAACTAAAAAAAGAAGAAGAAACTAAGCTCAAAGTTAGCAGAAGGAAGGAAATAACAAAGATCACAGCAGAAATAAATGAAACAGAAACAAGAAGAACAATAAAAAAATCAATAAAACTAAGAGCTGGATTTTTGAAAAGATAAAAAAATTGACAAACCTTTAGCTAGACTAGGAAAAAAAAAGAAGACTCAAATAAATAAAATCAGAAATAAAAGAGGAAACATTAGAATGATACCACAGAAATACGAGTCATAAGAAACTACTATGAAAAATTATACACCAATAAATCAGATAACCTAGAAGAAATGGATAAATTCCTAGAAACATAAAACCTACCAAGACTGAATCATAAAGAAATAGAAAATCTGAACAGACCAATAACTAGTAAGGAGCTTGAATCAGTAATCCAAAACCTCCCAAAAAATAAAAGCCCAGGACCAGGTGGTTTCCCTAGTAAGTTCTGCAAAACATGTAAAGAGGAATTAATGCCAATCCTTCTCAAACTCTTCCAAAAAACTGAAGAGGAGGGAACACTCTCAAACTCATTTTACGAGGTTAGCATTACCCCGAGACCAAGGCCAGATATGGACACTACAAGAAAAGAAAACTACAGGCCAACATCCCTGCTGAACACAGATGCAGAAATTCTCAACAAACATTAGCAAACTGAATTCAGCAGCATATTAAAAGGATCATACACCATGATCAAGTGGGGTTTATCCTTCGGGTGCAAGGATAGTAAGACATCTGCAAATCAATAAATGTGATACACCACACTAATAGAATGAAAGATAAATATCATACATCATCTCAATAGATGCAGAAAAGGCATTTACAACAACCAATTGGGACGAGAAAGAAACTACCTCATCATAACAAGGGCCATAGATGACAAGCCCACGGCTAAAATCACACTCGGCAGTGAAACGTTGAAAGCTTTTCCTGTAAGATCAGGAAGCAGACAAGGGTGCCCCTTCTCACCACTCCTATTTAACGTAATAGTGAAAGTCCTAGCCAGAGCAATCAGGTAAGAAAAAGAAATAAAAGGGATCCAAATTGGAAAAGAAAGAAAATCATCTCTGTTTACAGATGATATGATCTTATGTATAGACAATCCTGAAGACTCCACCAAAAAACTGTTAGAACTAACCAGCTAATTCAGTAAAGTTCCAGGATGCAAAATAGACATACAGAAATCAGTTCTGTTTCTGTACACTAACAATGAAATATCTGAAAAAGAAATAAAGAAAACAATCTCATTCACAATAGCACCAAAAACAATAAAATACTGAGAAATAAATGTAATCAAAGAGGAGAAAGACCTGTACACTGAAAACTATGAGACATTGGTGAAAGAAATCAAAGAAGACGCAAAGAAATGGGAAGATATCCCATGTTTGTGGATCAGAATTAATATTGCTAAAATGTCCATAGTACCCAAAGAAACCTGTAGATTCAATGCATTCCCTATCAAAATTCCAATCGCATTTTTCACAGAAATAGAAAAAACAGTCCTAAAATTTCTACTGAACTACAAAGGCCCCAAATAGATAAAGCAATATTGAGAAAGAAAAATAATGCTAGAGGCATCATGCTTCCTGATTTCAAATTACACTACAAAGCTATAATAATCAAAACAGTAAGGTACCAGCATAAAAATGGGCACATAGACCAACAGAACAGAATCTAAAGACCAGAAATAAACCTTCCCATATATAGTCAACTGACATTTGACATGGGAGCCAAGAACACTCAGGCGGAAAGAATAGTCTCTTCCATAAACGGTGTTGGGAAAACCAGATAACCACATGCAGAAGAATGAAACTGGACCCCTGTCTTACACCACTCACAAAAATTAACTTGAAATGGATTAAAGACTTAAACATAAGACCTGAAACCATAAAACTCCTGGAAGAGAACATGAGGAAAAGCTCCTTGACCTGGGTCTTGGCAACAGTTTTTTGGACGTGGCACCAAAAGCACAAGCAAAAAAAGCCAATACAAATGAGTGGGAATACATCAAACTAAGTCTTCTGCACAGCAAAGGAAACATCACCAAAATGAAAAGGTAACCTATAGAATGAGAGAAAAGATTTGCAATATCTCATAAGGGGTTAATATCCAAAATATATAAGAAATTCATGCAACTCAATAGTAAATAAACGAAGTATCCAATTAAAGGGCAGAGGAACTGAACAGACATGTTTCCAGAGAAGACATACAAATGGCTAACAGGCACATGAAAAGATGCTCAACATCACTGATCACCAGGGAAATGCAAATCAAAACCAAATTGAGATATCACTTCACGCCTGTTAGAAGGGCTTTTATCAAAAAAGACAAGAAATAACAAGTGTTGGTGAGGATGTGGAGGAAAAGGAACCCTTGTGCACTGTTGGTGGGAACGTAAATTGGTGCAGCCACTACGGAAAATGGTATGGAGTTTCCTCAAAAAAATTAAAAATAGAACCACCATATGGTCCAGCAACCCCAGTGCTCTTATATAGCCAAAGGAAATGAAAACAGAATCTCAAAGAGATACTTGCAACCCATGTTCTTTGCAACATTATTCACAACAGCTGAGACATGGAAATAACAGTGTCCATCAACAGATAAATGGGTAAAGATGTGATCTACATATACACACACATATATATACACACACACTGTGGAATATTATTCAATAATGAGAAAGAAGGAAATCTTGCCATTTATGACACCACGGACAGACCTTGAGGGCACTAAGCTAAGTGAAATGTTAGAGAATAATAAGACAAATACTGTATAATATCAATTATATGTGGGATCTAAAAAAGCTGCACTCAGAAACAGAGTAGAATGGTGGTTGCCAAGTGCTGGCTGATGGGGGAAATAGGGAGATGTTGGTCAAAAGGTACAAACTTCGAGTTATAAGATGAGTAATTTCTGTGGGTCTAACATAGAGCATGGTAACTATAGTTAACAATACTGTGTTATATAATTGAAAGTCACTAAGAGAGAAGGTCTTAAATGTTCTCACGATAAAAAAGAAATGGTAATTATATGAGGTGATGGAGGTGTTGACGGACACCATGTGGTAATCATTTCACAATATATATGTATCAAATCATCACATTGTACATCTTAAACTTACATAATGTCATCTGTCAATTATTTCACAATAAAGCTGAGAAAAAAATCTAGAAAAGGTTGGAGTCTGAGTTTTTGGGTCTTGAATATCCACTTGGGATGTTTACATTTAATTTTTTAGATATTGGCTCATCACTGAAAGTTTCTGAGAAAGGAATGATACGGTTGTAGTCACTTAATCCTAGAACATAATAGAGTGCCTGATGCATATGAGGCCATCTAAAAATATTTCTTGAAAAGAATTGGGAATCTTTTGCAATTCCTTACATGTAATTTCCTTACATTTAAAAAATGAAGGTAGTTAACTAGGAATGCTCTTAAATTAGGATTTGTAAATTATTATCCTGAAGTATTTGAAGGTTCTTTTCAATAAGAAAAGCTCACAACTGTTCTGAATCTAGAGATGCTAGATTCTGTCTGAATCTGTAGATGCCTGAGGAAATGGAAACAGCTAAAATGAAAGGAGATATGTTAGTAATTCAAAAGAATTCAACCATCAAGCAATAAAACACAAGATTGGGTTCTAAGGGTGACTAATGAGAATTAGAACAAATTGTAGCCTTCCTATAAAGAACTTTCCATGGCAAATCAAAGATGAAGCCTCATAAAGAGTTCTGCAGCAGAAAAGATCCAGGAAATATGGTGGAAAAGAGAGAGAGCCTGACTCCAGTCTTGAGCGTGCCAGAGCAGAAGATTTTTGAAATTATGTGGCCAGGAAAACTGAAGGCACCTGCTGTTATGATCTTGTCTGCAGGACCTTATTACAAGAAAGGGGAGAGAGAAACTCTCAAAGAAAAAGATTCTAGGGTAACAATGACTTGTACATAATTGATGCTCAATATGTATTTATTGATAAAAGTCAGTGCACAGAAATGATGACACACACAATAGCATAAAAACCAAGCAGGAAAGTGGCCAACAGAATAGCTGATTTGCCATCCAGCCATTGTTTGTGGAGTTTGGTGAAAGAATTTTGGTGGATAATTCCATCAGCTGGTCCATGATGCCCGCTCCGCCTGCAGAACTCATCTCATGAAGTAAGTACAAGCAGTTCTTTCTTCATATATTTGCCGTGCCTGTGCCCCAGAATTCTCTACTCTAGTCCCAAATGATTGGACTGGGGATTAGTTCTCAAGCAAGGGGAGGTGAGGTCGGGTGCCTAGGAAATGGCGGGATGGGAAACTGCCCAGTGGGGTGCTCCATATTGAACGGTGACAGACAGACTATCAGATGCAAGATGCCCACAGAGAAGAGAGTGAGGAGCGACAGACGGTCAATCCCAGGATGAGACAAGATGCCTGGGATAACGGGAGCCAACAATGTGTCCCAAACAATGAGAAGCCACTGTTTCTGATTCCCTCGAGCCTGTCCTGCATTGTAATGTTGGCGTTCTAAAGGACCACACATCCCGCTCAGATAGCTCCATGGGTTTCCTTAATTCCATGTATGTTGTCACCATAAGTTCATACCCATAAAATAAGAATATCTCAGCCAGTCTCCTCCTCAAAACCTGAAAGAGACAAACTGTTACAGACTTTAGATGTAAACTCACATTATATATGTAACTGGTGGCTTGAAAAAAGGGGACTTGTCCACTTTAATAAATAAACTGTTGAAGTTATTGTTACTGCCCCTGCTAATCCGCTCTGTGGGTTAGCTCTTCCCTACCCCTTGGAGAAAGCCTAGGACAGGAGGCATAACTTTTCTGGTTATTCTTAGGTAACAGAAGTCTTCCATCATTTCTAACAAAAACAGTCTCTGTTTGGTAATTTAATATTTCCAGGTCAGTGTACTTAAAACAAGTCAACAGACAGACAAAACCCTGAAAATGTCAGTGAAAGTTAGGGGCTCTCCTGCCCCAAGCTTGGGTCTGCAGCAGGCGGGAAGCACGTGGTAGAAAGGGGCGGGCCACTGTCTCCTCTCTTTCCTCTCAAACTCCACCTTGCTCCTTAGTCAACTGCAGTTCCTGACCCATCCCAGGTGGGAGCAAGGGTGGGGTCGGGAAAGATTTTATTTGATTGGCGCCCACACGATGCTGGTTTCCTCCGGCCTTGAATGGTACTTAAGGCTGGTTCTTTCATCGGTACCTCCATGGGTTCTTCAGAAACCACCTCCACTCCCACTCACCAGGCATCTCTCACCTGTGGTTTCTAGATATGGACACTGGGCTTGCCAGCTGGCCACTTAAGACTCCTGGCCCAGCCCGTGGCTATGGGGCTGTATACCTTCAGCATCTCTCTGCTAAGGTCTCCCCATGTGGCCTTCTTAGGCAGGATCTAAGATAGCAGCTCCCTGGCTCTCCCTCCTGGTCCACTAGGACCTTCTGTCCTGGGCATACACCACAGTCCCTATTCTACTTCCAGGTGCTACTTGGGTGAGCCTACTACCCTAACATTCATCAGGTATGAATCAGACCCTGGCCCACTGTGCACCCCAAACATCAATCTCTCTTTGAAACCCCTCTCTGTAGCCTTGAAGTGACAGAAAAGTGCTCTTGAAACCTCCTGTGAGGAGAGGGGGGCACTGCGGGACTCACTTACATCCTCCCAGTGAAAGAATCCTCCTTCTGATCTCCAGCTTTCTGGCCAATTCAACACTCATACGCCAAATCTAGGCCAGCTCACTCCTTTGGAAGTCCTGCATAGGTAGTCTGGGTCTCACTTTGAAACGGAAGGGTATTTGGAATGTATTATCTTGGGTCCTCAGCCAAACATGAGTCTGGAGGCTGCCATTTTAACATCCTGTTGCATATGTAAAAGACCTTTCTATAATTCAGGGGACTTGTGGATTTTTTGGTCATTATTTCATGTTTCAAATAACTGGCAACAATCTATGCACTAGGAGCCTTACTTTTTAAACCTACAAAACAGAGTCTAACATAGAACTAAGTGAGACAGCCAATGAAAAGTCCTCAGCATAGCGCCTGGCACAGAGTAGGTGATAAATGAATATTAGCATTTACGGTTATTATTAGTAGATATGCTTTCACCAAATGAAGATGAAGAAGTGGATCTGAGCACCTCAGCTGGGTTCAGAAAGCATCTGAGATCCACTTAGACCCTTTGGTCTCCACGGGTTGATGAGCGTATGAGGTAATCACCCCAGCACGACTTCTCTTCACTAATCATCGTTGACAGTTGTTTCACTCCTCTCGGCCCTGCAGTGGGGAAAATCCCCGTCAGTCTAGGAGGTGAAGGGTAACAGATGAGAACAGACATCCCTTAGAGAACAGAACCATCAGTACAACTGCCTGAATTCAAACTGTTCAGCATCTTAGAAGGGGTCCATTCTTAACCCCTGCTCAGGTCCCCCCACCCACAGAAACATGGAGCTTCATAATCTTTGCTCCAATAATCCCATTACCTTTCACTTGAATCCTACAATGTTTTTCATGGTTTGTTCTTAAGTATGTTAGTTTTTTTTACTTGAGGTCTAATTGACCCTGTAACATTATATTAGTTTCAGGTGTACAACGATGATTTGATATTTGTGTATATTGTGAAATGATCACATAAGTCTAGTTAACATCCATCACAAAACATAGTTAGAAAAATTTTTTTTCTTGTGATGAGAACTTTTAAGATTTACTCTTAGCAACTTTCAAATATGCAGTAAGTATTATTAACTATAGTTACCGTGTTGTACATTACATCCTCGTGACTTATTTATTTTATAACTGGAAGTTTGTACCTTTTGACCCCCTTCACCCATTTCCCCTACCCTCTACCCTCCCACCTCTGGCAACCACCAATCTGTTCTCTGTACTTATGAGCTTTTTTTTTTCAATTCCACATGTAGGTGAGATCATATGGTCTTTTTCTTTCTTGGTCTGACTTACTTCACTTAGCATAATGCCCTCAAGGTCCACCCATGTTGTGCAAATGGCAAGATTTCATTCTTTTTTATGGCTGAATAGTATTCCATTGTATACGTAAATACACCATATCTTCTCTAACCATTCATCCATCAACTTAGGTGTTTCCGTGTTGTAGCTATTATAAATAATGCTGCAGTGAACATGGGGGTACATAGATCTGTTCAAACTGGTGTTTTTGTTTCTTCAGATAATACTCATAAGCGGAATTGCTGGATCATGTGATAGTTCTGTTTTAATTTTTGGAGGAAACTTCATACTGTTTTCCACAGTGGCTGCACCAATTTACACTCCCACCAACAGTGCACAAGGGTTCCCTTTTCTCTGCATCCTCACAACACTTGTTATTTTTTGTCTTTTTGATGACAGCCATTTACCAGGTGTGAGGTGATATCTCATTGTGGTTTCGCTTTATATTTCCCTGATGATTAGTGATGTTGAACATCTTTTCATGTACCTGTTAGCCATCTGTATGTATTTTTTTTGAAGATTGATTTCCCCCTACAGTGAGAATCTTTATTACATATTTGTCATTTAAATACAAATTTTTTGCTATATTTTATAATAAGGCAGAAATGTATTTAAAAAAATTTTTTTTTGAGGTAACATTGGTTTATAATCTTACATAAATTTTTAGGTGTACATCATTATATTTTTATTTTTGTATAGATTATATCATGTTCACCACCCAAAGACTAATTACCATCCATCACCACACACATGTGCCCAGTCACCCCTTTCGCCCTCCCATCTGTATATCTTCTTTGGAAAAATATCTATTCAGATCCTCTGGCCATTTTTTAATAGGATTGCTTTTTGCTGTTGAGTTGTATAAGTTCTTTACATATTTTAGATATTAGCCCCTTATCAGGTATATGATTTGCGATTATTTTCTCCCATTCAGTACGTTGCCTTTTCATTTTGTTGATTGTTTCTTTTGCTGTGCAGAAGCTTTTCAGTTTGATGTGGTCCCAGTTGATTTTTGCTTTTGTTTCCTTTGCTTTTGTCATATCCAAAAAATCATTACCACAATCAATGTCAAGGAGCCCACTGCCTCTGTTTTCTTCTAGGAGTTTTATAGTTTGGGGTCTTACATTCAGGTCTTCAATCCACTTTGAGTTAATTTTTGTGTATGGTGTGAAACGGTTGTCCAGTTTCATTCTTTTGCAGGTAGTTGTCCAGGTTTCCCAACACCATTTTAAGTATGTTGTGTTATATTATGACCAGTGCAGGGCCGGCCCCGTGGCCGCGTGGTTAAGTTTGCGCACTGTGCTTTGGCGGCCCAGGGTTTCACCAGTTCGGATCCTGGGCGCGGACATGGCACCACTCATCAGGCTATGTGGAGGCAGCGTCCCACATGCCACAACTAGAAGGACCTACAACTACAATATACAACTATGTACTGGGGGGGATTTGGGGAGAGAAAGCAATTTAAAAAAAAAAAAAGAAAGAAGTCTGGCAACAGTTGTTAGCTCAGGTGCCAATTTTTAGAAAAAAAAAAAAGGAGAGAAAAAAATATATTATGACCAATGCATCTTGCTGTCACCATCAGTGTGCAGGAGTATATTCTTTACTATTCAAACTGATAACGCAAAGCCTCACCTATCACAAGAATGATTTCTATCCTTACAGAGTTTTTCCTTTATAGGCCAAAAGCCCCAGGAGGTTATTTAATCTATTGCCTGTCTTGTTGCCTCACGGGAAATCTGCTTGGTGCACTGGATTTCTGCGTTCTCTGTGGCTATTGCTGAGGTTTCCACAAAAAGAGGTGGGCCAATGTGATGGACATTCTGTAATGCATGTAGAGACGTCTTTAAGAACACAGGCAACAAAGATGTTATTAACAGCGCTAATGAGTAAATAAATAACACCCCCCGCCACCCAAAAGGAGGCAATGCAGCACTCCGCCCAGAGCCTCTGCTTTGATGATGGGGTATAAGTGGTGGTTTCTTTAAAGGGAGCAGGGAGGTAGATGCAAAATGAAGAAGTGGGCCTGACTCCCCTATTATAGCTCTTTAGTTACACAGCACTTTTGGTCATTTCCCGAAGGCCACTAACAGTGACAGAATGACTAGAAGAGAAGGGTCTCCAACCTCAGCCATGTTGAACCACCTCCCGTGACAGTCAGGGTCTGGGGAGAAACTGAACCACTAGAACACACTGCTTTTCCAGGGGTGAGCTTCTCCTCAGGGTCGTGTGCTCTCCTTCTCGGTGGCCTCGATGTAGGGCCAGTTGAATCCATTAGAGATATTTTATTAACATTGAGGCAGGGGGTTGGCACCCCATCCCTCTCTTTTGAATCTCCTTGGGCTTTGTGCCAGTTTGCCCATTTCTTCCCAGCAGCATCTGGACTCCCTTCCCAGAAGGGGCCAAGCAGGTAGAGATCCCCCAGACAAAGAAGATCTGTGCAAGGCAATGGAGGTAGCCCCAGCTGGAAAGGGAAACGATATTCGTCCAAGTAGTGCCATTGTTTATGTTCGCATGGAGTTTCACTTCAAGGAGGTGGGAAGGAAAATTAATGTTCTCCCACGCTGGGCGTCTTGCTACACATGTGGTTGAACCGCTTAAAAATTTCAAAACGTGTGTGATTCATGTCAATATCTGGAAGGTCTAGACTCCAAGATGGACTTACTGCTCCCAACCAGGGTAGACATCTAAGAAGCTAGCAGGAGAACAAGTGCTCAAGGCCGTCCAAGCTCAATGAGCTGGAAAAGCCAAGGAAGCTGCATCATTTTGAGGGCTGACCAACCTCAAACAAACCTGTAATTGCCTCATACAGCACACACTGCATGCAATGATCTGGTGGCAGGTCATGGGAAGCGACTATCATGGCGGCAACACCTCTCCTGTCAGCTGAGAGAAATTTGTGACCCAGATGCCAGATGTACTGAGTCACCTGGAATCCCCTGCCACCCACCCCTCCAACTGCTGGCTGCACAAATACATATGTGTGGTGTCAGGAGGTGATTTAAATAATTTGCCTCTGGGAGATGGTTTGCACCGCACGCACGTAGAAAAAAAATCCATCAACATATATAAAGCTGACCACTTAATTCTTGTGTCTGGAACAAAAAGGATTTTGTCTGTTTGTTGATCTGCTCTTTCCGGGTAGTGAAGCATATGACAGGGAAACTGGCTAAACTGTATACTATTTGCCTTTCAGATTCTTTTTGGTAGATAATCTTGTCTTAACTGGATGGAACATGGCAGCAATGTAAAATTTTAAACTTTTCAGAAAACAGAAAGTCAGAAACACAAGAGAAAGTCTGGCTCCAACAGAGGTTTGCAAAATATCAAACATGACAAAGCTCCAAGCCGAGGGACAAATTTTGGCTTCCCTGGTTAGAAACAGCTCATACAGCATTGGTGAGTTGCTGCCTTTTCTACTCTTTTGCATCCTCTGCTATTTTCCATGGGTAAAACTCCAACCTTCTCAGCCTGAAATGCAAAGACCTTGACAATCCAGCCCAAATCCTCTTCTAGCCTGATGCCCTCCCCTCTCAGACCTGCACTGCCATCTCACAGGAGTACCCAGCGTTCCCTGGACATAACGTATGGTATCACTTAGTCCACACTGGTCGTAGGCTGTTTCTTCTGTCCAGGAGGTTCTTCCTACCTTCTCAACCTCAAAGTTGGCTCAAAGGTCAGCTGTTAAGAAAGGCTTTATAACTGGCCACTCCGTCCTCTGTGCTCCTAGAACCCCTAGCACTTCCTTCCATTATCCAGTTTGATCACACAGTGTGGGGTTTGCTTACCCATCTGTCTCCTCTGCTAGGCTGGGGCTCCTTCAGGGCAGACAACACCTCATTCTCTACTCTGCCCTGGGCCAAAAATGCCTGGCACAAAGTATCAATTCAACAAACATATGTTCATCTGTGTGGCGACTGACCATCCACAACTAGCTGAACACTCCCCCTTTATCTGACCCAGAAGCCAAGCACCCAACCCCAGAGTTAGCCTGCCTGGGTTCTGAGACCAACCACGTGGTTACCCAGGAGGATATGGAAATCAACCTTACTCAGGTGACCCAGCATCAAATGGATGTTGATGCTCAATCTGCTCTGAACTTACACCCCAGTTACAGAACCTGGGCTTTGGTCTTGGTCTTGGGAACATATTCTCACCTCATCACTAGATCCACACTTCACTCTGTGTGTCCACATTTCTGTTTTGACAACATGCCGTCCCAAGGACCACCAAAAGTGAGGTTCCTCCCTCTGAATGCAATGGAAGTTGCAAGACATCAAGAAGCTGGCCCAAAAATTTCACCCCAATTCCCTGTTAAGCACGAGGCTGGGAGCACCCATCCCTGTGTTGCTTCTAGTCCTCGACTTGAAGGTGAGATTCTTCAAGTGTCTAAACCAGTATAATCCTGGCTCCCTTAGCAATGGGGGCTTTTCTTGAGACACAGGTAAAGGACAGTGATGTCGGGAGGTTGTATGGGTTCCAAATCATTGCTGCAAATGTTTTGACATTCCTCCCATTTGAAAGCAGCATCTAGGTCCCCACTCCGTGAACCTGGGTGGGCATGTGACTACTTTGATCAATAGAGTATGGTAGAAGTGTTGCTGTGTGATGTCTGAGGCAAGATCATAAAAGGCCGTGCAGCTTCCTCCTTGTTCCCTGGAAGACTGCTCTTGCAGCCTCGAGCCACTGCATAAGAATTACGACTACTCTGAGGCCGCCATGTTAGAGGCCAAGTACAGGTGCTCCAGTAGACAGCGCAGCCTGCCAGCCATCCCTACTGGGTGCCATTTTGGACCCTCGAGACCAATCATTCCACAAGCTGAGTATCACCAAGTGATCTCCATCAATGTCATTTAGAACGAAAATCACCGTGCTGAGTCCAGTGCAAATTTATGACCAATATATATAATCATAATATGTAATAAAATGATTGTTATTTTAAGTCACGAAGTTTGGGGGTAATTTGTCATGCAGGAATCTATAGCAGAAACAGAGGCAGACAATGAAATGTCACGATCCCTTCTGTTATTTCCCTCAGAGGACATTGAATTTATATAACATTATGGAGGATACTGATAAACACATTTTTCTGTAACTTTTTAATAGAAACTTTAAAAGCAAGTGAGTATAATTTCTAAAATTAAAGAGGACTATTGCCAGGGAATTTGCAAATGTAGTATTTCTGTTTCGTCATCACAGTCTTGCAGCCATCTCTGGGAATAGACGCACAGGCTTGTGTGCTCACTTAAATAGGGCAGTAGTCACAGTGTCTGTTAATTCCATCTGCTTCCCTGGAAAAGGAAAACTCATGACATGAGACTGTCGAGAGGTCTTGGGCTCCTTGAAGGGGATGTTTCTCTCTATCTCCCATAGCATAAGCCCGACATCCAGTTCTTCCAAGATTTGCCTAATCTGTATCTCTAATGGTGCTTACCCCTTTCTACTTTGCATTTTAGATATTTATTTCTATAGTAGTCAAAGTTTAATTGCAGAGACAGTGTAGTTTAAACAGGAATAAATGTTTTACAGGATATTAAATGACTTGCCAAATTGTTGGGAGCACTAAAGAAACAAAATCTAGAAGGAATCACAGATCAGTGCCAAGACTCTTAAGTTTGCTGCTGCCTCCTCTGTGATCAGAAAGCCACTGGCTCCCGAATCATGTCACCACTGCCACGACTGGGAAGCACCATGATCAGGAAGCCACCGTGATCTTGTGCGTCTCCAGCCCCAGGACCACACCATCTTGGCTGCAATCTGCTGCAGTAGAATAGGCGCCCTGGGCTCATCTCTGAACACCCACAACCAACAACTCAGTGACTGCAGGTGCCAGCAGAGAGAGCAGAAGGAGAAGATGTTACGGCTTCTTATTTGCTTCTGTTTTCTTAATTTCCCTCGAGTGCCTATGAGTGGTGGAACCTAAATCACATCCAGAACCTACCGGCCACAGAATCTGGGAAACGTAGTTTCCGCTTTTGTGCTTAGGTTTTAGCTTTCCAGGCTTTGTAGCCCCCGGCTTTGAGGATCCCACTCAAAGGAAGGCAGGATGGATGTTGAGTGCCAATCTACAGATTCATCATAACATAGTATTTCTTCTACTGGACTACAAGAATTTGGATCCACCTTTATGTCTCATCCCCCAAAGCATCTAGCAGTTTCCAGGTAGCCAATTGTTTGAGATAAGGAAGTGGGTGTAGTGAGGGAAACAAAAGCGAGAAGAATCCTGAAGTCCTAGTGCCTTGTGCAAGTTCCCACCAGGATATGGGTCCTCGAGGGCAGGCTAATATGATCTTAGTCTTAAACTCACCTCTGTCTTAGACATTCTCCATTTTCCCAGCCTGCTCCCAGGCCACTTTTCACTCATCCCCACCCTGCCTTGTGCCCTAGGAGGCTGACCTCTACAGATGGCATCTCCAGGTTTCCTGTGCCCTCTGACTTCTGGTTGGGCTTAGCCAATGAAAGGCACCCGCAAAAGGTCAGATGGAAGAAGAGAGCGGTTAGATTATTCACTCTCTCAGTTCCATCCATGCCAGTTCAGCTGTAGCCACTTCTTTCTACCTAATGTTGGTACCCAAATCAGCGCGTCTGTCAGGTGGCCCCATCCACTGGCCACAGCTCTCAGGGGGTTCTGCTAACTGTTCCTTCTCTTGCCCCTTCACGGCCAGTTGTATTAATGGCTTCCCACTGACGCTAGTCACAGAGTGCGTTACCATCCTTGACCTCTGCAGGGCTACTGGTTAACGAACGAGTGCCTGTTCATTAGCTGCCAGGACAGATGTCAGCGTGACTGCTGGCTTCCAGAGACCGTCAGTCTGCATGTCGTAGCACCTCTTCCAGCACCAGACTTTCCACCTCCCATGCTCCACCTCTCTGGTCAGACTTCCTTCCTTTGGCCGACGCTGGGTCTGCTTCCTCAGGACCTGTGCCGGTGGCACATGAGGCTGGTGTGGCTCCACACAAAAGTGTCTCAAGATCCAGGGAGCTGGGTCTGAGGGGACGACGACCGCCAGGGCCTGGATTTAACTGCTTCATTTCAGTTCTTCACCTGTAGAGAGGAGAAGAGCGACCACCTGTCAGGATTGGTGCCAGGATTAAATAAGGCTATGCAAACGAAACAGCTGAGTAAACTGTAGAAGGTGTTACAAATATTGGCTACGACACAGGCATTTCCGCAGGCTGGCACTCTTTCCGCTCGTCTCTACTCTTACATTTTCCCTTCTGCCAGTTAAGTTTCTTATTAGTCGCAAATTGATATCTGAACTAGTACCGCAGTCTTGGTGGTCTAAATCCTCGTTCCAGGAGAGAGGAATGAGGAAGTGAAAAGTCAAGGCAGAGGCGCCATATAAAAAGTCATTTTCACTCCTAAATAGAGAACTACCCAGGGGTCCTGGAATTTCTCACTTATTAACTTGGGATGGAGAATTGGCAGGAAAAGTCATGACTGCGGTTTGCGTCTGTGGGCAGTCAATAGCGACTTTGGCCTTGGGCTGGGTTAGACAGTTTAGAGGAATTGTGATAGAATGAAACCAGAGTCAAGTGTGGCCAGTCTGCTGATTTCCACGGCACTTGGCGTCCCAGTTGTTCCAGATCTCCTCCGGATCTCAGACAGCTTTTAGGGTTTTAGCTAAAAGAGTGGCCGGGACAGCTGGGCAGCCTGGCAGAGTTTTAACAGGTTTTGAATCCTGACTTTCCATTTTACCAGACAAAGAAGCTTTTAAAATATTTAGGGAGTTCTAATTACAAGCAATAATGAAAGGCCTCTAAAAGAAGGCAAGCTTCATATGATTATAAAACATTAAAGTTTTTAAAGAATTTACTGGTTTAGAGAGAACGATTTAATTGTTTTGGAAAGATGAAAATTTGCTTATAAGATCCAGGTAAAATTCACCAAAATTTTCCAGGAGACTATTTGAAAAAAGTAGATCTACACAATAAACTATTCTAACATAATCAAATGTCCCAAACCTAAACTCAGTCATATTTAAGCCTCCAAGTAAGTCATATCTGGAATAAAGATTATGACATTATTCATTACGATAAGAATTTATACCTCAGTGCCTAAACATAACAGTTTTAAGAGAACAATGGAAAAGCTATCTGTCCCTGGATGCAGCTATTCAGTAGTAAGGGTACACACTTACTACTACACACACTTAATCACTCCTATAACACAAGCACCAAGCGGGGAGAGTGGACCCCACCCTGATGTGCCTGGCGGCTGAAGCAGCAGGGCCCACCTGAGCACCTGCTCCACCTGCGTCCCACGCACCAGCTCTTGCTCGTCTCCTGCGGTGGCTCCTCAGCCTGCAGCAAACAGTCTCCCGTGCAGAGCATCCCCCATTCTCCTAGCTGAAACGGAAATTCTTTAGGAATGTGTTATTCTTCTCTGCCTACCTGCTCCAGTCTACTACCAAAGGCAACTTGTAGTTTCTTGGAAGCTTCCAAGAAGGAGGTCCCCTAAGCAAGTCAAGGCACAGCTCCACATAAGGATGTTTTCTTGAAGGCGGCAGCTGGCTTCTATGAGTCCTTGCTCACATCTCTTGCTGTGTGTGGCTGTCCCCACCTTTGAGAGGGTGATGGCGGGTGTGGACAGCTGGGCAGCATCAAGCCTGTTGAGACATCACTCACCACCACAAGCCTGCTCCCACTGGCCTCCATGCTGATCAGCCCAATAAAAATTCAAAAAACAAAGAGTTCCAGTTACTGAGGAGTCAGGCCAGCTCAGCAGCAAGCAGGTTTTTGTTTTTGTTTTAAATTGAGGTCTCTTCCTTGAAGCCCCTTGTCCAGGCTTTCACAGTCCCTCGCAGCTCGCTTTGTTTGCAGTTACTAGACTGGGGTGAAGTCATCGCCTTGCCTTGTCTCTGCTGCTCTGTCTCTTTAAGGGCAGGAGAGATGCCTCTTTCATCTCCTTCGTCTCTTGTGCCCAACACCCAGTCCAGCGCCAGGCACACCTGCCACGTGCTGGGGAGGGTTTGTTGACCCGAACAGAACTGCTGTTAACATGAAGTGAAGGAAAAAATTACACTGTATTGAAACAGCAATCTCTCTGGATCCACTTTCTGCCTAATACAATGTAAGAAAAGGATTATTGTCAGATTATATTTGATGTTTTACAATTATGTCTTTCCATTCTCAGAATTTTAGAGGTTAGCAAGAATGAATTTGACATCCACAGACTGAAGCTCTCAAAGCATACCCGTAGTGTTATATATAAGCATGGATCAAAATTATACCAATCTGGGGGAAATAGGCTTTAAATTGCTTAGCATTCTCTTTTTAGGAATTATCCATAAATCATTTCCTTAAAAACAGCAAAATAATCAGCCTAGAGAGTCTTTTTTTAATGATCCTGGATTAAAGTTTTCCACAAATGAAAGTTATAACTATGATTATTGTTTTAAACAGAGATGTGAATTATAGGAAACAAATAATGTTCCCTTTACTTAAAAAATAATTTTACACAGATGTTAGCTCAGTGACAATCTTCCTCAAACAAAAAGAGGAAGATTGGCAACAGATGTTAGCTTAGGACCAATCTTCCTCACAAGAAAAATAAAAAAACAAAAAAATAAGTTTGTTGGTTTCTTTCTTATTTTAAAAGGAGCACATATTCATTAACAAAGTATGGACTGCTTTGGGGCCGGCCTGGTGGCACAAAGTTAAGTGCACATGTTCCACTTCAGCGGCCCAGGGTTTGCCAGTTTGGATCCCCCGTGTGGACCTACACACTCCTTGTCCAGCCATGCTGTGGCAAGCGACCCACATACAAAATAGAGAAAGAATGGCACAGATGTTAGCTCAGGGCCAGTCTTCCTCAGCAAAAAGAGGAGGATTGGCAGCAGATGTTAGCTCAGGGCTAATCTTCCTCAAAAAATGAAATAAAATATCGGAAAGGATAAGAAAAAAATCATCATAATCTACAGTCCATAAATAATCTGTGTAAATAGTTTCTATTTAGTTTTACTTCTACACGTATACATATTTTTTGTGTGCTTGACATTGTATGGTTTATATGGTTTCATATCTGGCTCTTTTCTACCTAATGTCACAGCTTAAACCTCATTGAAAATGTAAAATGGGGACCCCACTGGGCTCCGGTCAGGACCCTCCCGGCTTCGCTCATGGCGGTGGCAGGCTGAGCGCCCCAGGCCTGTCTGCGCCGCCCTGCCTGAGGATAATTGGCCGTCTCTGGCTTTACACACAACTTGGCCTTATTTTTTATTAACCTTGTTTTCTTTCAAAACCCCTAACCAAATCATGGACTTTTCCAGAGGCAAGAGGAAAACCCAGAGCAAATCCACACGTGATTACGGGAAGGAAGAACCGGGGTTCCTTCCCTGAGCACGAGGAGAGCAGCCACCTCGAGGCTCCCTGGGGAACGAGGGTGTCAGGACCACAGCGCCTTAGGTGCTATGCTGGGCGTCCACCCTTCTTAGTGCCGACACACATAGATTCCCTACCCGCCACACGAGAGGGGCCAAATGACAACTGGACCCTGGGCTTATGGTGAGGAAACAGTTTGTATTTCAAGTGACATCAGCAGCGAGATGCGAGTGAGCCCTCAAGTTTGTCTCGGTTCGTCTTGTCTCCCCGAAAGAGGGGAGGCGAGGGGTTGAAAGGTTTGTGAGGAAGATGGCTGCTTGTAGAGAGGCCGGGAGAGCCAGTGGCCATGCTGGGTGGAGCCTCCCCACCAGCCTGAGTTCGTCCCTGGGACCCTGTGTGCAGGGAGGAGGGGGATGATAAGGGATCCAGGTGAGTGACCTTGGCTGTGTCTGTCTCCATGGTGCATTGTGGATTCGGAGCCCAGGAGCCAGGGAGGAAGCAGGGAGACAGGGCTTTGGTTTTAACCCCGCACATGCTGCGTTTAATGTAGGGGACTGCCATCAGGGCTGGCGCCACTCTCACCCTCCTCCACCTGCTCTTTCCCTGGGAGGCTGGCCAGTCTCCTCTGACTCCCACCTGGGTTTGGCCAGTGGGGACCCTGATGGGGGACGGAGGAAAGGAGGAAAGTGACCCTGGATTTTCCACTCCCTAGCTATCTGCTTGTGCAGTCACTGCAGGCTGGCTGTGTCCCCCCACTGAAGGCCATGGCTCCTATCCCCTCACTGAAGGGCACGGCTCCTGTCCCCTCACTGAAGGCCACGGCTCCTGTCCCCTCACTGAAGGCCACGGCTCCTGTCCCCTCACTAAAGGGCACGGCTCCTGTCCCTCACTGAAGGCCACGGCTCCTGTCCCTCACTGAAGGCCACGGCTCCTGTCCCTCACTGAAGGCCACGGCTCCTGTCCCTCACTGAAGGCCACGGCTCCCATCCCCTCACTGAAGGCCACGGCTCCCGTCCCCTCACTGAAGGCCACGGCTCCCGTCCCCTCACTGAAGGCCACGGCTCCTGTCCCTCGCTGAAGGCCACGGCTCCTGTCCCTCGCTGAAGGCCACGGCTCCTGTCCCTCGCTGAAGGCCACGGCTCCTGTCCCTCGCTGAAGGCCACGGCTCCTGTCCCTCGCTGAAGGCCATGGTTCTGTCCCCTCACTGAAGGCCATGGTTCTGTCCCCTCACTGAAGGCCACGGTTCTGTCCCCTCACTGAAGGCCACGGTTCTGTCCCTCACTGAAGGCCACGGCTCCTGTCCCTCACTGAAGGCCAGGGCTCCTGGCAAGTGCCCCTCTCCATGGGGCCCCCCTGAGCCTGGCTTCTGGTAAGCAGCCCCTCCCTCATCCTTCAGGCCTAGGCTGAGGTGGGGTCAAGGTACTCCATCTTACGAATTCGGGGGCCTCATCATCCCTTTTGTTTCCCACACTCGGCCCGTCTTTTAAATAGACCTCTTGTTAAACTCCCTCGAATTACTCAAATTGAGGGGGCTTTCTGTTTCTGACCAAGACTCTGACTGACAGAAGTATTTAAATCGTGTGTCCTTCTTCCAAGGCTAGAGTACTTCATTCAATCTTCAAAATTAAACTATTACCTGGGTTTCCTTTGCAGGGTCATCTGGGGACAATAAACATATAAATAACCTACCTCCAGTTCCAGCAAGCTGCTATTTACAGAGGCCACGGCGCTGCCGCAGTGATGCTGCTGATGAACGCGGCAGTAGGAGCTGTGGTCGTGCTCCTGTTTGGTGCCTGGGCCCGATTGGCAGAACAGATCAGGAAGGTGGCTTTTGTTCCCATTTCACAGTTGAGTAAATCCAGTATCTAGAAACATAGGTAACTTTTATGTAATATCACAGGACCCTTGCACGCACGTCCACTGCCTCACCTCCTTCAAGTCCTGACTCAGAGGCCGCTTTCTCAGTGAGGCCGCTCCTGGCTGGTCAGGGTCAACACTGCTACCCTCTTCCCTGCTTTATCAGTGTCCTCAGCACCATCACCCGCTGACATACTATATTTTTCCTCAGTTGTCTTGTTTAACATCTGTCTCCTTCCACTTGCATAAGCTCCATGGGCATGGCAGGGATCCTTGCTTCATCCACTGCTTTCTCCCAGCCCTTCCAATAATTCCTGGCATGCAGAAGAGCCTTAGTAAATACTTTTGAATGAGTGAATGACAAAGCCGGGATTCAGAACCAGGGCTCCTGACTTGGTCATTGTTTTTCTGCAACACCCACCTTAGCAAGTTACGATCAAGGTAAATAGAGAATAGCCACAAAGAGAGAAGACAATAGCATCGGTTTTTAACAACGTTATGCAACCTGCTATGACTGCAACATAAGGCAGCCAAGGAAAGGAAACAAATGATGCTCACAAATTCATTTTCAAAAATGCGTTCACTCTCAAGACACTCAGACAGGTCAGGCCATGCGGGCTCTGACAGAGCGAGGCGCCCTTCCGAAGGCCAGGGAGAAGAAGACTGAGCAGTGGGCTTTGGTGCAACACCAGCCGCCCCTTCTGGCCTAGTGCCGGCGAACGGAGGCTTTCTTCAGGCTTGGGAAAGCTCAGTGACGTCGGCATGCTAGCTGAGCCAGCGCGGCCAGCTGTGGGAAGTGGGGGTCTGGGAGGAGCAGACATTCTGGGACTGAATCCTGATTGTTTCCTCTTGCTTCTCTTCAGACACTTCAGGATCCGTTTCCCATGACCGTCATGTAGGAACATAAGCAGATTCATGAGCTGATTGATGATAAGAAAGAAGTGCAGCTGGAGCCAGCCCTGATGGCCTAGTGGTTAAGTTCAGCTCACTCTGCTTCAGCGACCAGGGTTCTGTTCCCAGGCATGGAACTACACCACTCGTCTGTCGGTTGCCCTATTGTGGTGGTGGCTCACATAGAAGAACTTACAACTATACGCAACTGTGTACTGGGGCTTTAGGGGATAAAAAAAGGAAGGAAAAAGGAGGAAGACTGGCAACAGATATTAGCTTAGGGATAATCTTCCCCTGCAAAAAAAAAAAAAAAAAATAGCAGCAGAAAGCCAATGCTCTCCAACTACGTAGATACTAGGAAGGTTGTTTCCAGCTGGTCCGAGCACGGGCTGCGGCCTCAGGCACCCACCACTTCCCTGCCTGCTCTACCACTCGCTTCGACCGCGAGCAAGTCAGTTAACCTTTCTAAGCTTTGGTGTCCTTGGTTATATAATTGGGTGATAATGGTATTTATTTCATTGTTGTAAGGATTATGGGAGAGAATCTTTGTACCTAGCACATAAGAGGTGTGCCATAAATCTGTGCTCCAAATCACAGAAATACTGTACCAAGAACTGTGTTCTAATGGAGTGCTCTACTGGCCAGAGGAAGTTATCGTTTCCTCTGGCGCCTGATCCCGTATCATTACAGGGAGGGGAGATGTTGACAGGCGACCTCAGGAAATTCCCCCACACAGGCTGGGACATCTGACATCAGCTGGTGACATTTTTTCCTTCTCATAAGAGGCAGGAAGATTAAGACATTGGACTCTTGGTTCCCGTCCTTAAGCAAAGCATTAGGTTGTCTGGCTGCCCCTTCCCAGAGGCAGGCTCCATATTGTTCTAGGTCTTCTTTGTTAGAGACTATGCCTGTTTACTTTTTACATTTCTATTAGAAATATATTGAAACTTGTCCTTCAGTGTCCCAAATGGGATAGGAAAATTATGAGTGACTGTCACCAAGGGTCTATAATTTATTCTCTGAAAGAGAGTAAGAAAATGAGTCAACACACCTCCCCCTTGGGAGCTGTGGCCCAGCAGGCCCGCTGGGCTCATTGCAATGTAAGAGTGCTTCTGTCTTGTCCACTCTCAATACTCTAGACATTAGCTACTAGCCACATGAGGCTGTTTCCATTTAAATTGGTTAAACAAAATTTAAAAATCAGTTCCTCAGTTGCAGTAGCCACATTTCCAGTGCTCAGCGTCCATGTGTCTAGGTGGCTCCATATTGGATAGTGCAAAGATGGGAAGTTCCCATTGTTGCAGAAAGTTCTCTCGGAGTATGCAGCTCTAGGAGGGAGTGCCAGCTGGAGGCCCAGATCCATTCAGACAAGCGAAAAGTCCCATTTTCAGGCGAGGGCTGCAAGCAGTGGGGGTAAGATCTGAATATTGCTTAGCCTTGTATTTCAAGGGGAAAATGCCAGACCATAAAGTCCTTTCAGCTGGACTCTGAGTGTCCCTGAACTTCCACGTCATTGTGGTTTAAAAAAATTGAAGTATAGTCTAGCCCAGAGACAGGAGTCATGACTTCATTTTGCCAGATCTCAAGATAATGCTTCAAATCTCCCCCAAAATGCCATTTTACTGTTAACCAGTGAGTCAAGCACACACTTGGAATCCTGAAGAATGTTCACGCAGTACCTTGCTGAAGGGTCAAACTTTATGTTCCATTTGAGGGGGAGGAGATTCTGAAGACCCTCAGCCACAAGAATGGGGCCATGCTCCTACAGGCCTGGGTCCATCAGGTGACTCAGACCATCACCTAGTGCCGTGTGGCGCTCTCTCCTGTCGTCTCACCACCCCAAGCCACAGCACATTCCCTTGGTCATCTTCAAACCTATCTATTCCACTCCTTGTCTTGCCTCCTTTTATATTCAACCTCTGGCTTGAGCTGTTGGTCATTCTCAGCCATTTCAAGCTCCACCAGTAGACAAGGGATAGGGTGGGGTGGGGTGGAGCAGGAGGTATCAGTGCTCCCCAAGGCAGTCTGACTACAGGGCCACAGAATAAAGCACCTAAAAATGAACCAGAACTTCTATATTGTAAAAAAAACCCACAAGCAAACACAAATTCTGCTGCTGGCATGTTGCCAGCATCTCATTATGCATGCTAAGAGTTTTCTGTCCCCTCCCTAGTCTTGAGTTAAATTTTACAAAGCTGCATTTTGTTACTTTAACCTCAGTGGTAGTTGAGCTCTAGGAAAGGAGGCATAAAAGGCTTGTTCTGCCACATCAGCGACCTTGACTAACCCACAGGGTCACAGCAGGGGGCTGCATCCTTGGTGCCAAGTAAAGTGGGAGAGGTTTCTGAAGATTCTCATGGGAGAGTCTTAAATTATCCAAGCAAACAAGAATGACCCATTTCCAAACAAAGGGAGTTAAAAGGAAGGTTGTTGACCTGCAGTTTAGTTCAAGGGCTAGTAAACTCCCCAAGTCAGTGTTTGGGAAGTTCTTTACATTTTAGAAAACCAGACCAATAATCCTTCAAGCATCTCTTTGTGCAATTTATATCTTTTCTCCTGGGCCTTGCCATCTCTAGGATAATGTGTGCTCATTCTGGAAAAACCCACAAAACTGTGGAATCTGCTGTGCAAATCTGACCAGAAGCCCAGTGTGTAAAGGAGATGGGAGTGAAGCTGCCCAGGCTGAGAGGGGAGCCCAGCCTGCCCCCTCGGAGTCTCCAAGGAACCTCAAGGCCTTGCAGAGCCTGTTAGAGCCTCGCTGTCCAGCTGGACTCGTTGGAAACCTCGTATCAGACATTTCAATGTCAAGGATGCTCAGATGAGGGAAGATTATCATCTGTCACTTGCAAAAGAAGTTTGTAAAGGATATTGGAAACCATTATCTCCAGGACAAAGCAAGCTCACAGATCCCAGATTAAAAAGAATCATTCTTCCAAATGTTCATTGTTCTTTTGCCCCACTCATGCAGAGGAGCAGATTCTGTGCGGCTTTAGTTTGTTTTAATGAGTCATCACTATGCCTTTTCCTTTGTGGAAGGAAAGGGTGGCTTGTGTACGTGTACAGTCAAGAGCACACACTTGTGTATACTTTCTTGTGTGGCACAGACCACACAAAAAGATTTATAAAAAAGTAACTATCTCTGGGTGAGGTCAGCATTATGGCAGAGTGAGTTCTCTGGGCGATCTCTCCCCTCCACCATACAATGGAAAAGACATTCATACTCCACCAGGGGACGTCCACACAACACAAAAGATGTCTGAGAGACTCACACAGCCCCATGTCAGAGGGCAGAGAGGCTCGAGCCCCCCTTTGGAAGAGGTGGAACAGGGTAAGAGAAAACTTCACTCCCTCCCCAAAAGACTGCAATCTGGGACTGTGCACGGCCTCTGAGAGGGAAAGAACGAGGGAGGGGATGCTCATTTGTGGGAACATCAAAGGTCCCCGAGGTCCCTCACAGCTTAGGGGAAAGCCCCTACTGAAGTGAAAGCTAACTCAGGGGTGACTTCATCAAGCAAACACCCCAGGAGAGCAGATAGCAAGTAAGCCTGCGAGAGCACGCAGAAGAAAGCACCTGTCCCAGCAGCAGCTCCAGTGCCCGGGATCCCAGGGGAGCACAGAGGGCTCAGAATACATGGCTCTTGACCCCCAAACAGTGGCACTAGGTGGTAACAGTGACCAAACAATACCACAATGCGCAAAAACAGAGCCACACCCTCTAGCAGTATCAACAATTATATTAAATCTCCAGACCAGAGAGAAAATGACAAGTACCCAGAAATCAGTCCTGAGGACACAGAAATATGTAATCTAAATGACAGAGAATAAAAAATAGCTATCATCAAAAAACTCAACGAGGTAAAAGAGAATGTAGAGAAACAATTCAATGAGCTCAGGAGCTACTTCACAAAAGAGATTGAAACTATACAGAAGAATCAGTCAGAAATACTGGAGATGAAAGACACAATTGATTAAATAAAACAAAATATGGATTCCCTGAACACTTGAGCAGACATCATAGAGGAGCAAATCAGCCTAATTGGGGATAGGCATATTGAAATGCTCCAGATAGAGGAGGAGCAAGAACTAAGACTAAAAAGAAAGGAAGAAAGTCTCTGAGAAATATCCAACTCAATTAGGAAATGCAACATAAGGATTATAGGTATTCAAGAAGGAGAAGAGAAGGAGAATGGAGCAGAAAGTGTGTTCAAAGAAATAACAACAGAGAACTTCCCAAACTTAGGGAAGAAGATGGAAATCCATGCCAGGTCTCCTAAATATGTCAATGTAAAAAGAGCTACTGCAAAGCATTTAGTAGTGAAGCTGGCAAAAGTGAATGACAAAGAAAGAATACTCAGGGCAGCAAGGCAGAAGAAAATAACCTAGAAAGGAACACCTATCAGGCTTTCAGTGGATTTTCTCTGCAGAAACCTTACAGGCTAGGAGAGATTGGAATGACATATTCAAATCTTTGAAGGACAAACACTTTCAGCCAAGAATACTCTATCCAGCAAAAATATCCTTCAGCTACGATGGGGAAATAAAAACTTTCCCAGATCAACAAAAGCTAAGGGAGTTTGTAGTCACAAGACTTCCCCCTCTACATAAGAAATCCTCAAGAAGGGCCTCCTACCTGAAAAAAGAAAAAGGGAGAAAGAGTTTATAAAGCATGGAGTAAGGAGATAAACAGGTAGACAAAGGCATAAAATTGTAGCTATACATCAGAACAGGTTAGCAAATTCTCAAGTATAACATTAAAGATAAAGAGAAGGAAAACGCCAAAAAAAAGATAACCTTGTCATTCTAACCACAAACTCCCAACACAAGATGGAATAAGATGTGAGAAAAACAACTTAGGAGGGCAAGAGGAAAGGGACTGAATCGGTTTAGTCTAAGGATATAAGAGGCCATCAGAAAATGGACTCTTACCTTCAAGATTTTGAATACAAACCTCAGGGTAACTACTAAACAAAAAAGCAGAACAGAGACACAAATAATAAATAAGGAGAAAACAAAGAAACACAAGATAAAAAACTATATAACTCAAATGGTAGATCAAAACACACAGGATGAAAAACAAAGGAAATGCAGGAGAACCAGAAAACGAGTGACAAAATGGCAGCATTAAGCCCTCATATATCGATAATCACTCTAAATGTAAATGGATTGAATTCTCCAATCAAAAGACACAGAATGGTAAGATGGATTAAAGAACAAGACCCAACAATATGCTGCCTCCAGGAAACACATCTCAGCTCCAACAACAAACACGGGCTCAGCATGAAGGGATGAAAGACAATACTCCAAGCTAATGGCAAACCAAAGAAAGCAGGTGTTACAATGCTTATATCAGACAAAGTAGACTTCAAGATAAGACAGATAAATAGAGACAAAGAAAGGCAATACATAATGATCAAAGGGACACTCTACTAAGAAGACAAAACACTTACAAATATCTATGCACCCAACACAGGATCACCAAAGTACATAAAGCAACTATTAACAAACCTAAAAGGAGACATTAATAATAATACAATAATAGTAGGGGACCTCAATACTCCACTCACATCAATGGATAGATCATCCGGACAGAAAATCAACAAGGAAACAGTGGAATTAAATGAAAAGCTAGATCAGTTGGACTTAATAGACATATATAGAACACTCCATCCAAAAACAGCAGAATACACATTCTTCTCAAGTGTGCACAGAACATTCTCAAGAATAGACCATATGCTGGGAAACAAAGCAAGCCTCAATAAATTTAAGAAGATTGAAATAATAACAAGCATCTTTTCCAATCACAAAGCTATGAAGCTAGAAATTAATTATAAGAAAAAAGCTTAGAAAGGCACAAAGATGTGGAGACTAAACAGCATGCTATTGAACAAGCAATGGATCATTGAAGAAATTGAAGGAGAAATCAAAAACTGTCTGGAGACAAATGAAAATGAAAACATACCATACCAACTCATATGGGATGCAGCAAAATCAGTACTAAGAGGGAAATTAATCGCAATACAGGCTTACTTTAACAAACAAGAAAAATCCCAATTAAGCAATTTCAAATTACACCTAACTGAATTAGAAAAAGAAGAACAAACAAAGCCCAAAGTCAGCAGGAGAGAAATAATAAAAATCAGAGCAGAAATAAATGCTATTGAAACAAAAAATGCAGTAGAAAGGACCAATGAAACAAAGAGCTGGTTCTTTGAGAAGATAAACAAAATTGCCAAACCCCTAGCCAGACTTACAAAGAAAAAGAGAGAGAAAGCTCAGATAAATAAAATTAGAAATGAAAGAGGAGAAATAACAATGGATAGCACAGAAGTACAAAGGATTATAAGAGAATGCTATGAAAAGCTATATGCCAAAAAAAATGGACAGTCTAGAGGAAATGGATACATTCTTAGACTCTTACAACTTCCCAAAGCTGAACCAAGAAGAAATAGAGAATCTGAATAGACCAATCACAAGAGATTGAAACAGTAATCAAAAGCATCCCAAAGAATAAAACCCCAGGACCAGATGGCTTCCCTGAAGAGTTTTACCAAACTTTCAGAGAGGATTTAATACTATCCTTTGCAATCTATTCCAAAAAATCAAGGAAGATGGAACACTTCCTAACATTCTACATGGCCAACATCACTCTGATACCAAAGCCTGACAAGGACAACACAAAAAAGGAAAACTACAGGCCAATATTGCTGATGACCATAGATGCAAAGATCCTCAACAAAATATTGGCAACCCAAATACAGCAATACATCAAAAGGATCATACATCATGATCAAGTGGGATTTATACCAGGGACACAGGGATGGTTCAACATCTGCAAATCAATCAATGTGATACACCACGTTAACAAACTGAGGAATAAAAACTGCATGATCATCTCAATAGACACGTAGAAAGCATTTGAAAGGATCCAACAGCATTTATGATAAAAACTCTTAAAAAAATGGGGATAAAAGGAAAGTACCTCAACATAATAAAGGCCATATTTGACAAACCCACAGCCAACATCATACTCAATGGGCAAAAACTGAGCACTATCCCTGTGAGAACAGGAGCAAGACAAGGATGCCCACTCTCACCACTCTTATTCAATATAGTACTGGAGATTTTGGCCAGAGCAATAAGGCAAGAGAAAGGAAGAGAAGGAATCCAAATAAAGAGTGAAGAAGTGAAACTCTCACTGTTTGCAGACAACATGATCTTATATAGAGAAAACCCTAAAGAATCCATCGGAAAACTATTAGAAATAATTAACAACTACAGTAAAGTTGTAGGGTACAAAATCAACTTACAAAAATCAGTTGCATTCTATACTCTAATAACAAACTTACAGAAAGAGAACTCAAGAATACAATTCCATTTAAAATTGCAACAAAAAGAATAAAATATCTAGGAATAAATTTAACCAAGGAGGTGAAGGACTTATGCAATGAAAGCTATAAGACATTATTAAAAGGAATAGATTATGACATAAAGAGCTGGAAAGAGATTCCATGAACATGGACTGGAAGAATAACATAGTTAAAATGTCCCTACTACCGAAAGCAATCTACAGATTTAATGCAATCCCAATCAGAATCCCAATGACATTCTTCATGGAAATAGAGCAAAGACTCCTAAAATTCATATGGGGCAACCAAAGACCCCAAATTGGTAAAGCAATCTTGAGAAAAAAGAACAAAGCTGGAGGCATCACAATCCCTGACTAAAATATACTACAAAGCTATAGTAATCAAAACAGCATGGTACTGGTACAAAAACAGGCACACAGATCAATGGAACAGAACTGAAAGCCCAGAAATAAAACCACACATCTATGGACAGCCAATCTTCAACAAATTAAAAGGATCTTTTCAAATACCATGTCTTCTCAGACAGGGGAAACAAAAGAAAAAATAAACAAGTGGGACTTCATCAGACTAAACAGCTTCTTCAAGCCAAAAGAAACCCGGATCAAAACAAAAAGACACCCCACCAATTGGGAGAAAATATTTGCAAATCATATATCCGACAGGGGTTAATCTCCATAACATGCAAGGAATTCACATAACTGAACGACAAAAAAACAAAGAGCTCCATCAAAAGACAGGCAGAGGCCAAGGCTGGCCCAGTGCAGAGCGGTTAAGTTTGCACGTTCCACTTCAGTGGCCCGGGGTTTGCCAGTTTGGATTCTGGGTCTGGACATACGCACTGCTTGGCCGTGCTGTGGTAGGCATCCCACATATAAAGTAGAGGAAGATGGGCACGGATGTTAGCTCAGGGCCAGTCTTCCTCAGCAAAAAGATGAGGATTGGTGGGGTAGCTGTTAGCTTAGAGCTAGTCTTCTTCTTCAAAAAAATGGGCAGAGGATATGAACAGACTTTTTTCCAAAGAAGATATACTGATGGCCAATAAACACATGAAAGGATATTCAACATCACTCATCATCAGGGAAATGCAAATCAAAACTACACTAAGATACAACCTTACACCTGTTAAAATAGCTACAATCACCAAGACTAAAAATAACAAATGTTGGAGAGGGTGTGGAGAGAAGGGAACCCTCATACACTGCTGGTGGGAATGCAAACTGGTGCAGCCACTATGGAAAACAGTATGGAGATTCCTCAAAAACCTAAAAATAGAAATACCATATGACCCAGCTATCCCAAACAACTTGATTTCAAGTTGTCTGTGTTGTATCTACCCAAACAACTTGAAATCAACAATCCAAAGTAACATATGTACCCTTGTTCATTGCAACACTTTTCACAGTAGCCAAGACATGGAAGCCATCCAAGTGCCCATCAGCTGATGATTGATAAAGAAGATGTGGTATATATACACAATGGAATACTACTCAGCCGTAAAAAAGACAAAATCATCCCATTTGAACAACATGGATAGACCCGGAGGGAATTATGCTAAGCGAAATAAGCCAGACTGAGAAAGACAAACACCAGATGATTTCACTCATATGTGGAATATAAACAAACACATGGACAAAGAAAACCATTCAGTGGTTACCAGGGGAAGGGGCAGGGGTAGGCACAGGGGGTGAAGGGGAGCACGGATATGGAGACAGACAAGAAATAATGTACAACCGAAATTTCACAATGATGTAAACTATTATGAACTCTATTTAAAAAAATGTAAAAAAAAGAATAAATTCCACCAATTCTCCATCACTTCCTGTTCCTGTGCTGTCAGCTCATAGAGCAGCGCCTGGCCTCAGATGCAGGCCAGCTGTGCTCATCCATAGGCTGGCTAGGTAACTGGCCTTAGACAGGAAGCAGGGAGCAAAAAAAAAAAAAAAAAGGAAATATCTTATTTTCAATTTACAAAACAATTTAGAGATTATTACTTACAGATTATCACCTTTGCATTTTGTTTAAGAATGCATAGTATTGGGGCTGGCCCCGTGGCCGAGTGGTTAAGTTCACGCGCTCCGCTGCAGGCGGCCCAGTGTTTCGTTAGTTCAAATCCTGGGCGCGGACATGGCACTGCTCATCAGACCACGCTGAGGCAGCGTCCCACATGCCACAACTAGAAGAACTCACAACGAAGAATACACAACTATGTACTGGGGGGCTTTGGGGAGAAAAAGGAAAAAATAAAATCTTTAAAAAAAAAAAAAAAAAGAATGCATAGTATTTTGGTACTAGGAGAAGAAAAAGAAGATATTGATGCCAAGAGCAGCTACAGGACAATAGAAAAAGAAAAGGAAAATGATCATGGGAGTTTCGTTGTGTTCTTAGAGGTAATTCTCGTGCCGTAAGAAGATTGTTCAAGGCCTTTTCTGCTTTTCTTTATACTTTAAATTACGACTTAAAAGGCTTTGTTCTTTCTTAAGAGTTCAACTTATAAATCTTATTGCATTTACAAGTCTAGAAGAATTCAATAATCATTTTAGAGTTTTTACAGCTTAATTAAATAATCTTTTAAGCATTTAAAATGACATTTATAATTTTAATACATTTAATTACTTTATGTTTTAATTGTCTGGTTATCAAACACGTTATCACATGTTTACATAGTTCTTATACATCTACTAAATTAAACTTACAAAAATGGTTAAAATTAAGTTCTTTTTATTATCCAGTTATTGCTTATAATCCAAGTAAAATTGCGTAATTTCTCTGAGATCCAAATCAATTAACTCTCTCTAAATTGGCATCACAACTTACCAGATACCTTAATATGCCAAATTCTTAAATACTCTAAGTACTTAAAATACCAAATACACACAGACTGTCCTCAACTTCACATGACAGTGTAAATAATTTGGGTTGTATTTACTTCATCATTTCTGTGTTGCTGTCTTGCCCGAGTGCACCGAGGTTCCTGTTGCACCGTCACAGGGCTTGAGTCTTTTCCTTAATCCTAATGGGTGGCTGGAGCCTGAACCCTATCAATGGTGATCATCACAGCGTTCCATAACTTTCAAAAAGAGTGAGTGTCCCTGAGGTGAAATCACATCCTTACCCACTTCTTCCCTCTGTTGCTGGAGATCTGTGACTCCCCTAGTTATAACTGACTCTTGCATTTCTTCGGCTCTCCTAAGATATAAGTGTCACCCTAGTTCATTCTGCTTGTCTTGAGGGTTGGTCTGAGTGGTAACAAATAAAATCATGCTAATTACAAAAAGAAAAGCAAAGTTTTAGAGGACTGAAAATCATGAAATATAAGCCGTATCAGGGAAGCTGTGGAATTAAACGAAATTATGGAGATGCCCTGAGAACAAATAACTTTAGGGACATAACACAGTCACAGGTTAAGGAAATAACTAAAACACAGTTACTGGGTGCTATTTAAGACCATTCAGACCAGGGTGTGTCATCCAGTGGAATTGTAAGCATGGAACTAAAGAGAGGAAAAAATAATGTTTAATTCTGGGTCAATGACCAGAAACTCAGTTGTGTCAACACTGCTAAATATTTAGCCACATAAATTTATAGCTCTGCTACCTGAGCCTGATTAAATCCAAACAGGAAAGTCCTCTGGGTTGTTATTAGAAAATCTAGGCCACTATTTAAAGTACAGAACATTCTGTTTTTTCACCGCAGACCAATTGCATTAGAAAGTGCACATTTCCCACAGCTAACATCATACTCAGCAGTGAAAGTTTGGAAACTTTTCCTCAAAGATCAGGAACAAGACAAGGGTGCCCACTCTCACCCCTCCTATTCAACACAGTACTGGAAGTCCTGGCCAGAGCAATCAGGCAAGAAAAAAAAGATAGCAGAATTGGAAAAGAAGAAGTAAAATTGTCTCTATATGCAGATGACGTGATTTTATATATAGAAAATCCTAAAGACTCGAATAAAGAACCATTAATTCTAATCAATGAATTCAGTAAAGTTGCAGGATATAAAGTAACAGACAAAAATCAGTAGCATTTCTATACACTAAGAACAAATTTTCTGAAAAGGAAATAAAGAAATCAATCCCATTTACAATAGCATTGAAAACAATAAAATACTTAGGAATAGATTTAACTAAGGAGATGAGAGATCTCTACTTTGAACACTACAAGTCAATGATGAAAGAAACCAAAAAGGACACAAATAGATGGAAAGATATTCTATGTTCATGGATTGGAAGAATTAATATTGTTAAAATGTCAATACTACCAAAAGCCATCTATAGATTCAGTGAAATCCCTGTCAAGATTTCAATGGCGTTTTTTACAGAGGTAGGAAAAACACTCCTAAAATTTACATGGAACCACAAAAGATCCCAAATAGCCAAAGAAATCCTGAGAAAGAAGAACAAAGCAGGAGGCATTACACTTCCTGATTTGAAGCTATTCTATAAAGCTATAGTCACCAAAACAGCAAGGTACTGGTCTAAAAAGAGACAAATAGACCAATGGAACAGAATTGAGAGCCCAGAAATAAATCCAAGCATATACAGTCAACTAATATTTCATAAGGGAGCCAAGAATATTCAATGGAGAAAAGTCAGTCTCTTCAATAAACGGTGCTAGGATAATTGGATATTCACATGTAAAAGAATGAAACTGGACCCATATCTTACTCCACTCACAAAAATTAACTCAACGTGGATTAAAGATTTAAACCTAAGACCTGAAACCATTAAACTCCTAGAAGAAAACATAGGGGAAAATATCCTTGACATGTGTCTTGGTAATGATTTTTTAGATATGATACCTAAAGCACAAGCAACAAAAGCGAAAATCAACAAGTGGGACTACAGCAAACTAAAAAGCTTCTGCACAGCAAAAGAAACCATTGATAAAGTGAAAAGACAACCTACAGAATGGAAAAAAATATTTCAAACCATATATCTGATAAGCAGTTAAAAGCCAAAATATATAAAGAATTCGTACAACTCAATACCAAAAAGCAAATAACCAAGTTAAAACATGGGCAAAAGACCTGAATAGATATTTCTCCAAATAAGATACAAATGGTTAATAGGTACATGAAAAGATGTTCAACATCACTAGTCATTGAGGAAATGCAAATTAAAGCCACAATGAGATATCACCTCACCTGTTAGAATGGCCATCAACAAAAAGACAAGAGATAACAAGGGGCTGCCCCGTGGCTGATTGGTTAAGTTCGTGCACTACACATCCGGACCCAGGCTCTTGCCGGTTCAGATCCTGGGCGCGGACATGGCACTGCTCATCAGGCAAACATGCCACAACTAGAAGGACCCACAATTAAAAATACATAACTATGTACCAGGGAGCTTTGAGGAGAAAAAGGAAAAGTAAAATCTTTAAAAAACAAAAGACAAGAGATAACAAATGCTGGAAGGATGTGGAGAAAAGGGAACCCTTGTGCACTGTTAGTGGGATTGTAAATTGGTATGGCCACTGTGGAAAACAGTATGGAGGATCCTTAAAAAATTAAAAGTAGAACTACCATACGATATAGCAGTTCCATTTCTGGGAATATATCCAAAGGAAATGAAAACACCAACTCGAAAAGATGTCTGCACCCCCATGTTTACAGCAGCGTTATTTACAAGAACCAAGACATGGAAACAACCTAAGTGTCCGTCAATGGATGAATGGATAAAGAAGTTGTGGTGTATGTATATACAATGGAATATTATTCAGCCACAAAAAAAAAAAAAACAAGGAAATCCTCCCGTTTGCGACAATGTGGATGGATCTTGAAGGATTATGCTAAGTGAAATAAGTCAGACAAAGAAAGACAAATACTGTACAATCTCTACTTATATGTGGAACCTAAAACAAATAAACAAACTCATAGAAAAAGAGATCACACTGTGGTTACCAGGGATGGGGGCTGGGCATGGGGTGAGAGTTGGCGGAAGGTGGTCAAAAGGTACACACTTCCAGTTCTAAGATAAAAAAGTCCTGGGGATGTGACGCACAACACGACGACTGCAGCTCACACTGCTGTATGACATGTAGGAGAGTTGTTAAGAGAGCAAATCCGAAGAGTGCTCATCACAAGGGGAATTAATTTGTTTCTTTCTATTGTATCCATATGAGAAGATGGATATTAGCCAAATCTCTCGTGGTCATCATTTCACAATCTATGTAAATCAAACCATCATGCTGCACGCCTTAAACTTACACAGTGATGTGCGTCAATGATTTCTCAATAAAACTGGGAAAAAAAGAAATGTGGACTTTTCATGTAACCTTTAATATATCCGTTCTGCTTATTCATCTACTTATTTATGGATATTGGTTACCACTCTTGCCCAAAACAATCAGTGGCTTAATACAATGTAAGTTGAATTCATGGTCATGTCACAGCTTAGTGGGGAGGGGTTGGGTTCTCCTCCACACTGTCATTCGAGGACCCAAGTTTCTTACATCTGGAGTCTTCTATTGAATCCTCTGCATTCTGGCCAGGAGACGGGAGCAGGAAGAGAACATGGGGAACTCTGGGAGAGGTTCATGGGCTATACCCAGAAGTGGGCTTCCTGGCTTCTGCCTGCTTCCTATGGCCAAAAGTTAGCCACATAGCCTCACCTCCCTGAGAGGGCATCTACTGGGCCCAGGAGGAAAACAGAAATAGCATGGTGAGCAACTAGCCAGCCTCTGCTACATTGTGTCATAGATGTAGCTTAATATCTAATGTTTCATTCGGTAATAATTAAACAGACAAAATTATAAGCAGAATACAAATTGATGGCCCTGGCCCGTGGCTGAGTTGTTAGGTTCCTGCACTCTGCTTCGGTAGCCCAGGATTTCGCCAGTTCGGATCCTGGGCGCAGACGTGGCACCGCTCATCAGGCCATGCTGAGGCGGCGTCCCACATAGCACAACCAGAGGCGCTCACAACTAGAATATACAACCATGTACTGGGGGGATTTGGGAGAAGAAGAAGAAAAAAAAAAATAAGATTGGCAACAGATGTCAGCTCAGGTGCCAATCTTTAAAAAAAAAAAGAATAAAATTGATGTGACAGAAACAAAGCTGGTATAATTTTATCATGCATGATGGTCACACTACAGCAAGAAAAGTAATGATGTTCATGCTCTTGCATCCCTTAATTTCTTATGCACCACATTTTCACAACTTTTTACAAGTCAAGACTATGTACAACATTGAAATAGACGCTTGCCAAGGTGAACTGTTGTGTTTTTGTTGTTTTAAAGAAGACAGTTATGGTCACATTTCCAAACGGAAAAGGCTATCAGATCACAGTGACTACTTGATAAGAGCTCGGGTTTATGTAACGCTCCACTGTGTGGAGTACGGGCTTGCTAAGAAGAGAGATAATTTACTATGGTTTGTGTTTTAGGAACAAAACACTTTTAGGTGTGAAGCATAGAGAGTGCGGGGACTGAAGACTTGGCGTCTACTGCGGTAGTCTAGGCAAGCAACACTGCAGGTCTGACTCAGCGCGGGTTTGGCAGTAAGACCTGGTTTTTCGTCCCTGATGCACCTGCTGTTTGCTCTGAGACCTTGGACATTTTAGTTAACCTCTATAAGCTTCAATTTCCTTATCTGTAAAATGGAGATAATAAGACCTTTCAAAGAGAGGTAAGAACTAAACATCTCTTTCCCTCACTAGAATTTAAGGTCGGTGAGGCTAGAAACTTCTTTCTTACTCATTGTCATAATCCTGGCACATGCTAAGTTCCAAATGCTAGGTAGTTTTAATGAAAGTTTAATAATAATTTACTATTATCATTATCTGTATAAATATATCCAGGAGGCAGCTAAAAATTAAAACTTATAATCCAGGAGCAGTGGACGCCTTAGACCCAGGGAAGAGGGGCCCCTGTGCTGGGCTGGGTTTCAGGGCAATGCTGTTCATGAGGGGGTCCAGGGACCAGTCAGTCCACAAATAGCTCAGTCAAGGAAGTAAATTTATATCGTTTATTTTTTAAAAGTCTAGTTTACTGATTAGGAGAGAAGTTTTATAGGACTTCTTTTTCAAGAAAAGACACGTTCCCAAATGTTAGTAGTGGTAAACCAAATGGTGACAATGGACGTGATTCTGACAGGGTTCACCCTAACTTTCCTCAGAAGCACGATCGCTCGTATACTGAGGTCATCTGTGGCCATCACTGAGGATGAAGTGTGAAAACCACACTGTATCATTCACAGAAATGTCCCAACTAATGACTCAAGGCAATCATCAAAGCTTAAGTGGCTTTTACATACCAAATGCAAGAAATCAGTGAGAAAAGAATTATTTGAAAGAAAGAGTATTGAGTTAAAAAACTGACAGAAGCAGATGTTAACTATTTCACACATAAGCAGTGTTGCAGGCTTCTTATAAAGAAGTATTTGGGGCTGCTAAGACCAAGCATTTGCACTGCTGCCAGGACACGAACACAGGGCTGTGTCGAAGATGCTGGCTTAGAAATGCTGGGTGATGCCGTGGCAAAGGGGGTCGCTCGAATGCCATTTTCCAGTGAAACTATAGGTCAAAGTATTTGGGAATTGACTAATATGGAAGGCTAACTCTTAGGAAAAAATGAAACTAGCAAAGTATTTTTCATTGAAACTAGATGAATGCACATGTAATACTGTTACTATGCCCATCCTTTTAGTGTATGTATGATTTATAGATGACCATGATAGGAAGAAATTGTTCTTTTATTTTCTCAGCTTCACAGTCAATAAACACAACTGCGAACTGTAGAAAACTATAAAGGATTACATTGTCTATAATGTGTCTGGGGTTAGGATTTTGTGTAGGGTTATATTCTGATGGCACAGCTGCAATGACTGGAAAACATTCTGGATTAGTTTCCCAGTTTAAGGAACTTGTGCCAGAATGTAAATCAGCAGACTGCTTCCTTCTTCAGGAAAGTTTCGCCACAAAAGTCAGCTGAACTAAGCAAGGAGAATTTGTGGATCTGAAACGCCTTTCTTTCACAGAAAGATAATTTAAATTTCACTATGATTTCAGAGGAAAAGTCATTGGAACTGACTACTGATGAAGGATGAAGGATTGAAAATGAATTTTGCTTTTTGAAGATGAATTTTTTATATAAAAATTGTAAATGAATAACCTGAGCTTGTTTATATAGATCTGTAACGGAAATGAAAAAAAGGAGGAAAGATCCCTCACGACAGATTCAGAAATGCTGCTTTAGTGATCCAGTCTGGTACGAGGGGTCCGTGGGACCAAAGGAACGTGCTCACCAGAGCCCCCAGTCCTGGGACCCAAAGAATCCCAGCCTCAAAGGTCCTGAGCCTGTGTCAGGCCCCGTGCCAGCTTCTCCCCTGGGAGCACACTGCCGAGGTGAACAGTGCTTCCAGCGTGCGAAGCCCTGACCCCGATTTTGGGGTATGTGAGCAGAGCTAGGATGTGCAGGCCGTGTGCACAAGGCCCCTCACAGCTCGAGGTGGAAAAGAAGAGGGCAGGCCAGGGGCTCAGACCAGCTCACTCAGCGCCACCATGTTCCAGCACAAACTCCACAGGGGCCAAGAATTCTAAATTTGACCAGATTGGTAAGAAGGTGTATTTGTCAAGGCAGGATGATAGAACGTATTTACTTAACAGTCGCTGGTTTCGTTCATGACTTTAAAAGTTTTAGACATTTGGAATGTGGGCCTCCATTGTGTTCTTTTGTCTTGGCCCCACAAACAGGAGAGGAGGACTTATGCTGGACATGGGTCAAAACTGGAGCCGAGTGTCTGGCAGTCAGCGTGGAGCGGGGATTTGAAGCTGAAGGAGAGGCAGGGAAGTGTAAAGAGTCACATCCTACATCCAGACTGCCCGCTGTGAATCCCTTATCAGTAACCCACTAGCTGAAGAACTTTAGACTCTCTTTCTGCACCTCGATTTTCTCCTCTGTAAAGTGGGGATGTTGATAGCACCTGCTTCACAGGATGGTTTCGGGGAAAAAATGAGCTCGTCCATGTAAAGTGCTTAGAACAGCCTGGGCAGAGAGTAAGCTCTCAGAACCCCGGGGGTAGCTAGATTACCTGGGGAAGGAATAGAGCCTGAACAGAAGTCTAGGAGGACCTTGGGAACAAAGTCTAGAGACACAGAGAGGGTGGAGAGCGCGTCCCAGCACCCAACAGGCGGGCAGGTGGTAAGTGCAGGAAATGTGGATGGATCTGAAAAGGATGCTGGAGAGGAAATTGAGACGGCGCTCTTCCCACGTGAAATGCACCAGAGAGGGCAGATGGTGGAGAGAGCGCATTGGACTCAGAGTCAGGAAATACCTTTAAAAGAAGTTTCAATCCACAGGAAGTCAGATTGCAGTCAACTGAAGAATGAGTGGGCAGATATTCCTCTTTTTAGTTGAGCTTAGTAACTCCAGTGGAAACTACTCTTTGCAGAAATTAGACTGTTTAGAGAATGAAAGATAAAACAGTAGCTTGAGGGGCATTCACGGTTGAAAGAGAGTTCTTTTCTGTTGGAGGAAACATGGGCAGACTTGTTGCTAAGAGAAAGAAAGCAGTGGAGAGGAAGAGCTGATTAATGGAGAAAGAATTTAGGAGAATAGGAGGAGAAGAAGTCAAGAGGAAAAGCCACAGGGGTCAGTCTCACAAAACAACATTCTGCCTGAGGTGAAAGGAAACAGGATAATCAATAAGAACACAGAGACATTTTGAGGGGTGATGAGTTGAAGAAGCTCTTGAAGTTTACGCGGGGGATCTTTACTTTCCAGGGGAGCAAGCAAACGTAGCTGACTGGGGAGCATCTTCCTTACCCGCTGTGGCAGGTGTGGTAAGTTGCCTCACTCATCGGGCCCCTGGCCAGCTTATCGTCCTATACAGAGCAGTGGTTGGCAGGCTATGTGCAGCTCATGGGCCAAATTTAGCCTACTGCCTGTTTTCCTGTGGCCTGTGAGCTAGAAACGGTTTTCGCATTTTTTTATTGTAGTAAAATATACATAACATAAAATTTACCATTTTAATCATTTTTAAATATACATTTCAGTGGCGTTAAGTACATTCACAATGTTGTGCAACTGTTACTCCTATCCATGTCTAGGATTTTTTCAACATCCCAAACAGAAGTTCTGTACCCACTAAACAATAACTCCCCAGGTGCCTCTCATGCAAGTCCCTGGCAACCTCTATTCTGCTTTGTCTGTGAATGCTCCTATTCTAGGTGTCTCATAGAAGTGGAATCATAAAATCTTTGTCCTGTTGGTCTGGCTTACTTCACTTAACATGTTTTCAAAGTTCATCCATATTTAATAGCATGTATCAGAATTTCATTCCTTTTCATGGTAAATAATATTCCATTGTATGTATATACCATATTTTGTTTATCCATTCGTCTGTTGAAGAACATTTGGGTTGTTTCCACCTTTTGGCTATGGCGAAAAACGCTGCTATGACCACTGGTGTGCAGGTATCTGCTGGAGTCCCTGCTTTCAGTTCTTTCGGGTGCACACGCAGGAGTGGAATTGCTGGATCACATGGTAATTCTATGTTTAACTTTTTGAGGAACCACTAAACTGTTTTCCATACTTTGCACCATTTTCCTGTCCCAGCTGTCACAAGGCTTCTGACTTCCCCCCATTCTCAACACTTGTTTTTTGTTTTCTATAGTAACCATCCCAATAGTATCTCTTTGTGGCTTTGATACGCATTTCCCCAAAGGCTGCTGATGTTGAGCACCTTTTCATGGGCTTATTGGCTATTTGTATATTTTCTTTGGAAAAATGTCTCTTCACGTCTTTTGTCCATTTTTGAATTGGGCTGTTTTGTTGTCGTTGTTGAGTTTTAGCGATTCTTTATAGATTCTAGATATTAAAGATGTGTGATTTGCAAATATTTTCTCCTGTCTGTGGGTTGCCTTTTTGCTCTGTTCACGGTGTCCTTTTGCGCAAAAGTTCTTAATTTTGATGAAATCCACTTCATCGATTTTTTTCCTTTGTTGCTGGTGCTTTTGGTGTTATATCCAACAAATCATTACCAAACCCAAGTCATGAGACTGCTTATGTTTTCTTCTAAGGGGGTCTATGTTTTAGCTCTTACATTTAAATTGCACCCATTTTGAGGTAGTTTTGTATATGCTGTAAGGTAAGGGTCCAGCTTCATTCTCTGGCATGTGGAGAGCCTTTTTCCTGGCACCCCTGGTTGAAAAGGCTGTCCTTTTCCCCACTGAACGGTCCTGATACTCTTACTGAAAATCTGTTGATCACATATGTGAGGGTTTATTTCTGGACTCTTCACATTTTTAGATGGTTGGAAAAAATTTTTAAAAACGTAATATTTTGTGACATGTGAAGATTTTATGAAATTCAAATTTCAGTGCCCATGAAGAATGTTTTCTTCGAGCACATCCTTGCCCATGGGGTTCTGTGTCGTCTACGCTTGCTCTTCCTTTATAACCGCAGAGCTAAATAGTTGTGACAGGGACCATATTTCTGCAAATCCCAAAATATTTACTATCTGGCCCTTTAAAGAAAATGTTTGCCAACCTCTGTTATAGATACAGGATGAAAAGCTATAAAATGTATTTCCCACACTCTCCCACAGCAAGGAGGCAGACAAGGGACCCAGTTTCTACAAATCAGATTTACTCACACAGATTTGCATGAGGAAGTGACTCACAGAGGCAGCCACACGCAGGGAGATTACATTTTCTGGTAAGTAAAGGAGTGGGGCATCCAGCCCTTCCTGGGAAGTTGGTGGAGGGTCTGGCATCTGATTCCTAGCATCTTGAGTGCTAAGCAGCTGAAGATGGCCGTGACGGTGCCCCACCAGGAAGGTCCTGTGGTGTGTTGCGGTGCTTTTCTTGGCCTCGTTGTTTCTAACTGTATAGCATCAAATCCCAGTTCTCTGTCCACTCGGGAGAATCTGTGAGCTGTCTAATATTTCTTTAACAAATCTCTTCCTGCTTCAACAGCGAGAGAGACCTCTGTTGTCTGCAATCAGGAACCCTGCTGACAGTCAGTAGACAATTATGTTATGCTCAGTAATACTTCCTGAAAAGGGAGTGTTTGGCGAGAAACTCTTACTTCTAATTATGACTTTTCTACCAACTTTTATTGCCTATAACCTTCCAAGATCTGTAAAACTGGTTTAATAGAATTTACAAACCACAAGGAGGATATAACGGAGATTAGCCAAGGAATAGACACAAAAAATAAGACTCTTAGTGAGAAACCGTAATTAAAATGGCATATTTAATTGTAGGAACGCCACTCCCCAGACACTTTGATTTCATTGCCACTGAAGGAAGAAGAGATACATTTATGAAAAGGGAGCAAAGAGAAGTGCGTGCCAGGACTCTAGCTCGGCCGTCCTGGGAGTATCTCCAGAGAAGGAAGATGGTTTCTCACAGAGTGGACACGGCTTGGAGGTGATGGGGCCGAGCAGGGCGGGACCGAGGTAGCGGTCCAGACCAGACGGAACAATTCCGAATTCTCATCTCAGTTGTTCCTCTTCATTCAGACCTGCTGCCATTTCTTCCAGCCAATGAATGCACTCTTGAAAAACAAAGTGCTCACACTAGAATACTTGTTGTATTGTTATTTGTATATGCTCTCTATTTTCCCACACAGCCGTGTGGGTGAGCGATGGCGACATCACCACAAAAACAGAACTCCTTCCATGAACTCGGCTGCAGGAATGCGCACGATCTTCAGACCCATGCTTCCTTTCCTATGTGATCGATCTCGCTGTTTTTAGAGACTTTCAATTTTTCTTCCTAATTTGAACATACTGGTCCTATCGAGAGAATATTTCTTTCCCATGTTCACCTCTCCCATAAAAAGGAAAAATTTCCAGTCTTACTCCCTGTGATAAAAACTGGGATAGAGAAATGAAGAAAGTAATTTAAAATGGAATAAAGTAAAAAACACAGACACATCCTAAAAGCTGCCAAGATGATTCTTGAAGAAATCAGAATAGATGGAGCAGTAAGACAGAAGGTAGGTAAGCCAGCACTAAGTGACGGTGATAGGGGAAGATAAAAGGTCTCACCAGAGAAAGCACTCTCCGGCCGAGGTCAGAGGGGGTTCACTCTTGAAGTCCACGCCCAGTGACCGCATCACTGAACCCTCACCTTTCGTAGGCAAAGAATGGCCTGAGCAGTTCCGGTGCCACAACCAGCCAATGACAAGCAACATCAGACAGCTGGGAGATAAGTAACTGCTCGCCCTTCATTTTCAACCTACAATTAGACAATTGTGGGTGCAATTATCTGTGTGCGCAGTTTTGTAACAACAGATAATTGTGGCTAAGGAACTACCTGCATCGTGAAAGGCCCCTTGTAACAAGTTCCTCTTTAAAATCTAAGCCAGTATCTAATTTATTAGTGCAAAGACACCCATGACTTCATCTAATTACGTTTTTATACTTTAACGAGAGCTTTCCCTAGCCCATTTGTGGGCCTCACTGCAGCATCACCGACTGGCACAGTCGTCATTAAACTGTCAGTGAGAAATGCCACGTCAACGATGGACGAGCCACGGATCCTATCCAGACCACACTGGTACTCGACAGCCAGCACAGAAGAGGCGCAAATGAAGGACCCAAACCTGAGTCTAATAACGTGCTTCCTGCTTGGAATATAAAGAAATAGTCCAAAGGCACCACGTCCAGCGATGCCTGGCACATGGAAGGTGACAAATAAAAATGGCAAGTAATAGGATATATTGGAGTCTATGAGGAAGCCTATGGTGTAAACCTAATTCGGCCTGACCTTGTCTTTCCAAAAGGGCCTGACTGTGGCCATTGAGCATGCATTGTATATCTGCTTTAGATATTCCCTATGGCAAGAACAAAGGCCCTTGAGATAAGGGTGCAACTTCCCTCCCCCTCCCAACGTTGGCTTTTCCTTAAGGATTAAGCATCTTTCCTTAGGCTAGGAACTGATTGCTGCGCTCACCTGTGACCACCCAGCTGGAAACAATAGACTTGCCTCCTGCCACGCCCACTGCGAGAGCAGACCCACTACCTGCTGTGTCCATCAAGGGCTGTGCCAACAGGGCAATCTTGTGACTATTGTGGGAGGGACATTTCAATCATATGTGAAACGTCCTGTATGGGGTTATATAACCACTCTGTACACCTCACTTCTTTGGTGCCCTTTCTTCCTTCGGGAAGAAAGGCCCCAGGCCATGGTCCTCAGATTTTAGCTCAGAATAAACTCACCCAAATTTTCATTTGTAGATTGGTTACGGATTATTTTCGTCGACAAAGGCACACAGGAGTGCTTCCCGAATTGCCACTGTGTGAGAAGTCCCCCCTGCACCCCACGCAGTCAGGCCGGCCCTGCTGCAGCCCTCAGGAGCTGTGCTGTTTGTCCCTCTCCCCGCGCTTAGGGGCTGGTGGAGGAGAAGCCATGTTGCTGTCATCTTTTCTTCTCCTCAGCGTGTCTCGGTTCTGGTGGCAGAAAACAAACTCAAATTAGCTGAAGTCAAACAAAACAAAAGGACCGGATGACATCTGGGGTTCTTTTTCTGCCCTCGGTCTCCTCAGCAAAGCCACCTCGGCCCTCCGTGGCTTCAGCACCGGCCTATCCTCTCTCCTGTAGGTGGGTGCCCTCGGTGTGCGAGGCAGATCGCTGGTGGCTCTTCAGCCTGACTGCCAAGGCCTGAATCGGCTGTGACACTTACCTAGTGTTGACGAAAATAATCCATAACCAATCTATAAATGAAAATTTGGAATGAGTTTATTCTGAGCTAAAATGTGAGGACCATGGCCTGGGGCCTTTCTTCCCAAAGGAAGAAAAGGCACCGAAGAAGTGGGGTGTACAGAGTGGTTATATGGGTTGGGAAACACCCAAACAGGGTGTTTCACATATGATTGAAATGTCCCTTTTACAATTGTCGCGAGACTGCTCTGTCGGCACAGCGATTGATGGAAACAGCAGGTAGGTCTGCTGTCTCGGTGGACACAGCAGGGTGGCAGGTCTGTTGTCTGGAGCTGGGTGGTCACAGGTGAGCTGGATGGTTAAAGGTGAGCGCAGCCATCAGTTCCTAGCCTAGGGAGAGATGCTTATGCTTAAGGAAATGCCAATGTGGGGGCAAGTTGCACCTTTATCTTAAGGCCATTTCTTCTTGCCGTAGGAAATGTTTAAAGCAGATATACAAAGCACGCTCAACGGCCACGGTCAGGCCCTTTGGGAAAAAACAAAGTCAGGCCGAATTAGGTTTACACCAAATGGCTTCCTCATAGACTCCAATATATCCTATTGCTTGCCATTTCTATTCGTCACTAGAAAAGCTACTTAGCTGCCTTGAGTCTTAGTTTCCATATCAGTAAAATGGAGAAAATAATAGTAATACTGGTAAAGAAAAAAAAAGAAAGGAAGAAAGAATAGGCCCCTAGCGACCCCCATGACAGCAAAGTGGGACTGAATTACAGCCCCGCTGCGCCCGGGGAGGTGACCTTCAAACTGTCGCCTGAAATTTCCCAGAAAAGAAGATGCCTTGGCCTAAAAACAATCCTTTCTTTTCTTTTGCTAGTGACTTCCCGGCCCCACCCTCCTTCTTATAAAATGTCCCATTTTGTAGGACCCCTCGGACGTCCACCCTTCTCCTTGCTGGACGGCCGGGATGCTGTCTGGTTCATGAATTGCTTAACAAAGACGATTAGATCCTCAATTTACTCGGTTGGATTTTTTTAACAATACCTACCTCATTAGATGATTGTAAAGATTAAATGAGATGATGTGTGTAAGGACTCAGCACAGTGCCTGACACACAGAATGTGCTCAGTAAGTGTGAGCTTTGTTAATATTGGTCTTTCTAAGGAGGAGACAGGGAGGTAGATGGGTCTGACTACAGACAATTCTAGACGGATAACATCCCAGCTTAGTGACCCCAAAAGAAAGAGGGAACATTTACATGCCAGTGTGGATAACCATTCCCCAGGATAAACAAATTCGGGGAAGGACTTGGATCAGCTAAGAGCCCGAGTGTTCACTGTGTGCCAGCACCATATAGGTGCTCTGCACACGTTGTCTGTCTGTGCATCGTCATAACGAATTTCAGCACAACTCTATGAGGTAAGTGCTGTTTTCATCCTCATTTTACAGATGAGCAAACCAAGGCTGAGGGAAGTTTCGTACTGGGGGTGCAAAGACTGGCCACCTTCTTTGGTGAACTGGATGGGAAATGTTTGAGGCTCTGCAGGTGGTATAGTCCCGGCCACAACCACTTAAGTCCACGTCATAGTGAGAAGGCAGCAGCAGACAGTATGGGAGCAAATGCACCTGGCTGTATTCTCACACAACTTTCTTTGTGGGTACCGAAATGTAAATTTTGCATAATTTTCACGTGTCACAAAATATTATTCTTCTTTTGATTTTTTCCAATCCTTCTAAAATATAAAAGCCATTCTGAGCTCAGGGGCTATATGAAAATAGGCCGCAGACTGGACTTGCCCTGGGCTCTTGTTTGAGCCCCTGGTTTGGTTGTCTTCCAAGGCCACATAGCTGAAAATGGCAGACCCAGCCTTAGTCCAGGGGACAGAGCTCCAGAGTCTGCACCTTTAACCACGGCTGCCTCTCAGTTTGTAAAATGCATTATTGTTGAAGAATTGACTCAACAAGACTGAAGAAACATTTAAGACTTTGAAATAAGCAAAAGGGACTACTGGACATGCTTTCAGTGGAATACGGGAAGAGACCAATGGATACTCTTTCCGCAGAATGCTGGAGCTTCCAGAAACTATCTTTGTTCTGACCAGATTATTTACAACCCTGTAAGTTACAGAAAACTGAAGCGGTACAAGTATTTTTTGTCTATAGATGTGCAAATAAATTCTATCCAGTGGTGGAGGGACAAAAGCCTATTCTGCATCTATTTGCAAATTCGTTCCAATATTCCTGATCTAGAAATATGTCTGCTTTTTGGATTCTTCTTTGAACCATTTGTAACCTCTGCCTGATTCCTTCAGTAAATGATGAGTTAAATAGAAGCTTTAATATATGTTCTTGTTGTTTTTTTTTAAAAGATTGGCACCTGAGCTAACAACTGTTGCCGATCTTTTTTTTTTTCTGCTTTATCTCCCCAAATCCCCGTGGTACATAGTTGTATACATTAGTTGCAGGTCCTTCTAGTTGTGGCATGTGGGATGCCACCTCAACGTGGCCTGATGAGCAGCACCATGTCTGCACCCAGGATCCGAACCGGCAAAACCCTGGGCCGCCGCAGCGGAGCGTGCAAACCACTTGGCCATGAGGCCGGCCCCTATATGTTCATTTTATATCTGAAAAGCAGTCATCATTTTATCTTTTTTTGAAAATTGTCCTTTTTAAGATAAGGCTGGAAATTTTAGCTAAATAATATTATCAGTATTCTTGTATGTGTTCATGATGTTATGCAGTCCATTTTATGGCCAGGCAGCTCTACTTATTAAAAACATACTTCATCTATTAAGTCAAAATTGGCAAACCTATAATTTCACCTCTTTGTCCTATTTTTGCCCCAAGAGCTGAATAGAATAATCCTAAAGATCTGTCTTTTTCAAATATTTAAAGACGTGTGCATTTGGGCTCCTACGCCCATTTCTCTGCTTCCAGCTTTCTCCCCCGACAGACCTTCCTTCCATGACCGACTCATTTAGTCCATTTGCTCCTTTCTGGTTGCCACCTCTCGTTATTCAAAAAGAAATTTCTTTTGCTAGACAGACTGCAGAATTAGGAAAATGTTTTCCATGCCACCCTCTCCTGACAATACATGTGCACGCACACACACTCTCACTCATGCACTCTTAGAGAATTTCAGTTTTAGGCACTACAGGGACAATGATTAAAAAGCAAAATTCAGGACATATCAGAAACACAAGTCTTATGTCACACCCATTCCTGCTGTTTCTGGGCTGTAGCACACCCTCCTAGTTTGCTACTTCTTGTCCTTCAATGAGTCAATTAGTCCCACCTAGCATGCATGGATGAGCAGCTAGGCCAAGCCAATCAGATTGTCTGCCAAGGGAGTCTGGGGTGGCACCAACCTACGTCTGCTGAAATGTTTTCTTTTACCAGGATCTGCCTCCAGGTATGGGGCACCCCCAAGAGAAGAGGTTCTTATTTCTCACCCCTTTGCCCCCAAATGCATTCTATAGGTTTCTGAATAGTCACCTCCATCCTGAATAGTCAGCTCTTTGGGCTTACCTAGAATTTTCTCTGATTCCTTTTCTAGCCTTCAGCAGTGGTTTTCAAAGAGTGGTCCCAGGACCAGCAGCATTGGCATCCCTTCTTAGAAATGCAAATTCTCATGCCCACCCCCAACCTGCTGAAACCAGAGGCCAACTTGCTTTGACTATACTCAGTTAGTTGTTGTTTGCAAAAGTAGTTAGATAATGTACTCCTAAAACCCAGATAAAGATAACATCTCTGATGCTGGGGTCGCTGTGGTAATGGGTGAGGTGCCTAAGTTTTTCAGGAACAGAGAGTTGACTCCTTGTCCGTTCAGGCCAATTGAGCCCACCTCCTCATACACTGACTGATCCTTTGATGTCAAGGAGCTGAAAACTCTACCCTCAGATCTTGGTAATGCCGCCATTTTGTGAACATGCATCCTATGGAGAGCCATGAAGCTTGACTAAGCTTACGTGGATGTGGGGGACAGGTCTTGGCCACACCAGGATATGTCTCTTTGGCATGGGGATTATTTGGGACAGGAAAGGAGGCTCTGAGGAGTGGAACTTGCTTGCCTTTTGTTAAGAGACATTTACATTGTAAAGGAGACCTCCATCTGTAAAGGTCCCTCCCTCTCTGTACCAGGAAGAAGAAAGGGGATGACCTTATCTCTAGAAACTCTTAATCAACACCAAAGGCAAGGACTTAAATCTGCATAATAATCTTATTCCTGTTTCTGGTAACCTCCTGTAACTGACTCCCTCCACCCCCAACATCCTCCTTTGTGTTTAGCTGAATGTGATATTTAAGGTGGGGGCTTCAGCCATTTTGGCTAGTTGCTCAGCTTGCCTGAGCCATGTAGACATGTTATAAAGCTTTGTTTAGTTTTCTCCTGCTATTCTGTCTCATGTGAATTTAATTCGTTCTCCAGCCAGGTGAACCCAGAGAGGGTAAAGGAAATGTCTTCCTCCCCTGCATGGATCACCCATTACCTCACTTCTCCTCACCTCCGATCATCTATTCCCACTTCACAGCACCCCCCCCCATCCCATAAATATCCCCAATCCCCATTTTGGGGGGAGACGGATTTGAGATTGGTTCTCCCACCTCTTCGCTTGGCTGCCTTGTGATTAAATCCTTTCTCTTTGCAAACTTGTTGTCCTGGTGATTGGCATAATTGTGCAGCAGGCAAAATGAACCTGGTTGGGTAAAACTGCCATCCGTGTTTTAACAATCTTTCTGGGTAATTCTAATGCAAGTTCCAGTTTGAGAACTGATGAGGATTTTTAGGCTGGTTAATTTTAAAACGGTTTATGACGAGGATTTTAGGCTGATTAATTTTAAAAAACCGCAGATGAGAAGCAAGCTCCGAGGACTGGAATTTGCTTGCTCTTTGAGAGATATTTGCATTTGTGAAGGAAGAGAGATGACCTTGTCCCTAGAAACTCTTAATGGGGAAGGCAAGAACTTAAGTTGGTTGCTGTCTGGCAATCTCATGTAACTGATTTAGGGGGGTGGCTTCTAACCTTTCTAACCTTTACTTAATCCGATTTGACTCTTGTCTAAAAGTCATGGGATCACCCAATGACCAGACCCCACCTGCACTGATACCATTTTAACTTTTTTTCATGTTCTTTCCTTTGTCTTGTAAAGAGATGACTCACATACCCATGCCTTATAAAATTAGCCCTAACCCTCAACTCGGGGTAGCAGCGGCGGCTCTGCCTGCCCATGGGTCCTGTCCCCATGCCAGCAGGGGCAACAGAAGCAGCAGCAGCAGAAGCTCTGACTGCCCATGGGTCCTGTCCCCATGCCAGCAGGGGCAGCAGAAGCGGCAGCAGCAGAAGCTGTGACTGCCCATGGGTCCTGTCCCCATGCTATTCTATTCTCTAAATAAAAGAGCACTACTGCCAGATCTTAGGAGTCTAAGAAATCTTTCTTTTGATTCCTCTGCTCACCGACCCTGCATCAAGAACCACCAGCCTACAGCATCTTCACTAGCAGGGGTGAGGTCTGAGTCCACTCCGTGGCACAATCCTGAACTGGTGTCTGGGCCATTGGTCACAATGATGATCATGTGGCCACTTGTCAGAAATGGCCATCTGAAGCCTGTCATTCTCTCCTCTGCTTTTCTTCCTGGCCAACTTTTCCACTTTTTCTGCTTATAAGCAGGGTGCTGACTGGACTGCTCATCAGGCTCTTCCTGGTCTGAGGATGATCGCACCTCAGGCAGAGAGCAGAGGCAATACATCCTCGTCCCCTGCAGAAGGGCGGCCTTCCTGAGCCTGAGCTCTGATGCTCCAGCCCTCACATCCTGAAAGACATGCTCTCCCAACCGTGTCCTTGTGATATCGTGAGATAATAAGAAATATTTTTGGTCTTCCTCTCCAGTTCCTGGCACAGAGCTCCTAAAACCCTTGTAATTTCCTAAGTTATCAGAGTTGAAAGGAATGTCTTTTGTTATAAGATTTAGTTTTTGTCCCCAGTTCCTGAAATAGCTCTGGAGCATGAAGGTGAAAGGAGCATCTTTTGTTATTCATAACAAGCTCCTTTCAAGCACACCTGAGTGTATGCTAATGCTAATGAGGTGACTTTTGGACCGCACTAAGGATGGGGCTGTTTGCCAGGGAACCAACCTGTGATTAGAGGGTTGGAACTTTCAGCCCCACCCCCATTTCCACTCCAGGGAGGGGAGAGGGGCTGGAGATGGAGTTTATCACTAACGGCCAATGATTTAATCAATCCTGCCTGCCTAATGAAGCCTCCATAAAAGTCCTAACCGAAGGGGTTCAGAAGGCCTCCATGTTGGTGAACACGTCCAGATGCCGGCAGGGTGGTACACCCAGACAGGGCTTGGGACCTCCGTGCCCCTGCACACCTTGCCCTCTGCATCTCTTCCATCCTGCTGTTCCTGAGTCGTATCCTTTATTATAAACTGGTAAATGTAAGTGTTTCCCTGAATTCTGTGAGCTACTAGCAAATTACCGAAACTGAGGAGGGGGTCCTGGGAACCACCGATTTGTAGCCAAGCAGGACAGAAGTTGTGGGTAACTTGGGGATTGCCTACTTGGGAGTGGCACCTGAAGTAGGGACAGTTTTGTGGGGCTTAGCCTTGAACCCAGGGAGTCTGACACTATCTCCAGGCAGATGGTGTCAGAATTGACATGAATTATAGGACACTGGGTTGGTGTCCACAGAGAACTGGAGGATAGCTTGGTGTGGAAAACCCACACACTTGGTGTCATACGTGTTGTGAGTTATTCCTGCTTCCCTTCTTCAACCCTACAAAATAGGGGTGGGCCTCCAGGCTGGTCCTTTAGATGCAGACCAAACAGGAGCAGACTTCTTACATGCTTCTGTATGTTCTACCTTCCATACAATGTACACAGATTTTATTTTTAGCGGGGGTGGGAGGGAACTATTTTTCTTTAAAAAAACAAAAACAAAATTGTGACAAGACAATGATCCCAGTTTTGAAAAAAAAACAACAAAAAACCAGTGTTTGTGTGTGTGTAAGATGACAATGGCATTGTGGTCATTACCGGTGATAGGATTACAGGTGATTTTTAATGGTTTATTTGCCTTTTCATCACTTTCCAATTTTTTACAGAAGTAAATAAATAAAAAAGAATACATCATGCAGAACATCTTGGAAACACCAGCCCGGGGAAAAGAGAGTCAAAGCTGCAGTCTCAGCTGTGTTTCTGAGGTTGTGCCCACCCATCCCACGATAGGGACCCCTGCTCTTCTGAAATCCCTCCCAAGTTCGGAGGGTCACCTTTGCTGGCCTGCGCATCTGCTCAGCCTCGGCATGAAAGTCCACTCTTCACTGGTGAAGGCAGAGCTCCTGATGCCAGACGAAACCTCATTTCCTTCTTCCTCCATCCACTTGCTCTCTGGACTCCATGTACCGTGTGTCTCTTGTTGGCGCTGGGTCAACACAGGAGCCTGTGAATGCCTCTTTGGAGAGAAGAAAGTGAGCTGCTCCCTTTGTCCAGCCACTTGGAGGAA